>NC_050202.1:20237500-20543750 GCF_013141755.1 Anopheles stephensi
GTTCGACACGCGCTTCGAAACCTCACACATAGATGGCGCTAGTATGCTGTGGGATAAAATTCCCAATCGCCAAAAGCAGCATGCAAGCGAAGCTGAACAAAGCCTTAACGCTTCTCAACATGGCTACACGTTTAAGTTCACATTTTTATAAAACCTATTATTTTAATTTAATTTATTTAATTATTTTTCATGCTAATATTGTGCTCTCTATTCAAATATTTGAGTTTATCATATAAAACTGAGACAACTGTTTTTTTTACAAAAATACTATAATAATTGGAGGATCTGTGCGTTTTTGTAATTTTGCAAAAAAAATGTCTCGTTAATAATGTCCTCAAGCATTACCGTTAGAAATTAGGAGAATCTTCCCATAACAGGACTTTTTCCGTATTTTATTGCTCCTCAGCGCAGCAAGTGTTATACAAGTAACCATAAAAGTGAACAAATGTAATAAATCATCATAAAAAAGCACAGTTACACATTGGGCAAAAATGATAAGAAGTAACAAGTTCTTCACATAAGACCGTAAAACTAAAATTCCTCTCTTCAACTGATTGCTGCATCCTTTCAAACCCCTTTTGCGTTTTCAATCCGCTGGACAAACCGTTAGGACATACCGTTCTAGGCACACTTCCTCAATTTAAACCGTATTGCTGAGTTGCCGTTTTCACTTTTGTTGATTTTTCCCTCGGTCGGTCGAGACGAACGGATGTCCTTTGGACCTTCTGGCCATTACACTACCCTTATGCGTCGTTACCACCGAAAGGCGCGGTGCATAGGTTTTAGGTGAGACAGTGTTCGTTCGGTTTTGGGTAATTATTTTATTTGCGTTGAGGCCTCTCGTTCGTCCTTTTTCGTGTTGCGTCAAATCGGGAGGGCTCCGTTGATGGACCGTCTGGTGCTCTATTTTCCCGAGTTTGACGCACATTCGTCGCGAAAGAGTGAGTGTATTAGGTTGGGCTGGTAGTTATTAGCAAGGGGGTTTCCCCTTGGCTTGTGGTGTCCGCTTGTTTGCAGACAGGATAAAATTAATTGTCCCCGTTTTTTTGTTTTTGCTGTTCCGTTTGACCGGTGCGTTAACTAGCCAAGGGTGCTAATTTCTTACTCAAACGAATACATTTGTTTGGGTTATGGGTTGACAACAGAATGTTATGGCAAGTGTCCATTCAGAGAAGGTAACTAAAATGACTCTGTAGCATAGTTCTTGCTTCTTAATTTTGGTGGTGATTACGATAGAGGCTTGCCCAAAAATATTTGAGGTGAGTTTTTAGAATCAACGATCTCCTTACGGTCTTCAAGCTATTTGTCGCAACTGCAGTTAGGCACACTTCCTAAATGATTTACCCTTCAGCATCCAATTTTCCACCATTTATGTGGAAAAGTCACATCCATGAAGCTACTAGCCGAACGGCCCAGATGGGATTTGAACCCCGGTCCCCGGAACTCTGGAAGACCGGCACTGCTGTCAAACAAAGCTCATATATGGTCCTCAACTATATCCAACTGAATCACTCTCTACAGATCTCTCTCACATAGAGTCGGCTTTGGTATAAACAAGGCAGGACCGGGGTTCAAATCCCATCCGGACCATCCAACTATTTGGTATCATTTAGTCTAGAGGGCCAGGAATGGCAGAAATTACCTAAGAAGTCCTAAGGCAAGAAGAGAGAAGATAAAGTGAAAGAGAGGGAGAGAGAGTTAGGGAGAGGGAAAGAGAGAAGCCAGAAATAGCAGGCTTGACCTTAGAGGTCGTTAAGCCAAGAGGAAGAAGTCACTCAGAGTCACTCCTTGGTTCTTTTTGTCATAGCTGCTCCAAATCAGTTGATAACTCTTAAATATTTTGTCTATTAATAAAACACATAATACAAAAGTTTTTGGATAGATTTTTGTATCACAATGCCATCGAATTCAAATAGGAGTTAAATTTAAGTCTATTTTTAAATTCATACTTAAGAATAGGAAAGGTACAACACATTTCTAATAATTTCCCAGAGTCCCACGTTGGTAATGTCATGAAGAAGACACCAGACGACCTATTTTTTCACACCAACAGGTGATGGTTTGAGTAATAATTATGTCTCATTTCTTTTTTTCACCAGACCTTCAACAAGAATAATTTCAGTTCCTGTGACCTCACCCTACAGCTGTGTACCCACTTGCTCAATATTCATCTCTCGTCCCTTAAATATCACCCGGTTGTCCGAAAAAAAACCAAACAAAACTCACCACACACCACACAAAAGAGAAAGGATGCCGGCCGTAGTGAAGGGAAGGCCCAGCCCACACTTTCCATTTCCACCGGACCGAGAACGTGTTCTGCCATCACAAGTGCATCATCATTGTTGGGGACCGGAATTGTGTCGCTTTTGTTCGTCACGCAAACACCGCGTGCGTACGGCGGTGCGTGCATTCGGTGTCCAACCGGTGCATCGTGCATTTCCTTTTCTTCATCACCGGCTCACTTTCTCACAGCCGACTCCGGGCTTCCGATTTTGTTTGATTTCCCCCCCCCCCGCCCCCCTCTCCGTTCAATCCCTGAGATGGGGAGGAAGGCACAGACAGCTGACTTTCTTGAGCCTGCCATCATCCACCCGGCTCGACACACCAGATACTCTCCGATCTGTATAAGGTATAAGGTCGCCACCGCAAAAAGTCAGTCAGTCAGTCAGGAAGCCAGGCCAGTGGCCCTTTTCTTCCGATTGGCCCTTTTTTTTGCCCCTTTCAACGAGCGTGGTGGAAAACTGGTTTGGCGGTTTATTTTTCCAGCTCCCCACTCGGAAGAAAGTGAACGTGCGGCTGGCTGGCTTCGTCTACCCGGTGCCCGGTGGCCACAAAATGTGCCTCCAAGTCAAGGCTTTTCCTCTGCGCCGTTGTGGTTAAGCGTAGAGGCTAACAAGGTCATTATTGGCAGCTTGCGGGAAGGGTTTTTCCTCCTCGTTGCTGCTGCCTCGCTTTTCCAAGCCGACCATGTGTTCCGTGTAGGAAACGGGTTATTGTGAGCAGAGGGAGTGGTTTAGTAAGAGAGAAAAAAAGGTGGTAGACCTAAACCACAATTCAAAACCGGGTTGATCTTGAACTTGGATCAGTTTTTTGTTGTGTTGTACTTTGAATCTGCTTGCACATGAGGACGGTGAGCAGCCCGAGTGTCGTGTCGCCTTCACTTTCTTTTGACTGAGAACGTGTTCACTGGTGGCGGATGGAAAGCAGTGGCTTTTCGTGCTCTCGGGGTGCGGTCTCGTAAGCCTTTTTCTTGAAGAAATCATCACTTTTTTGTAGATTGAAATTGAATAATGTTTGCAATGACTAATCTGTTTATGACCAATGCTTATAGTAATGTCATCCATTAAATTTATTGTCAATCATAAGTGAACAAGTATCAACACGATCAGGCCGTCCTTCTTGATTTTTTTTGATTTGATAAAGCTAAACGAATAAAATAACAGTTAAAACTGGTTAATGGTGAAATATAAAAAAAACTATGCAAAATATAAAACCAACAGCAAGTAATTGAAAATAAAAATTTATTAAATCTTTTGTAAAGCTAAGAAAATTAAACATTATAGCAATTCTAATTAAAAAGTTTTTTATTTAATTATTTATTAATTTATTTATTTGTTGATTGATTGATTGATTTATTAATTTTTTTAATTGATTGATTTATTTATTTATTTATCTATCTTTTTATTTATTTATTTATTCATTTTTTCAATTATTTATTTATTTGCTTATGTATTTATTTATTTATTTATTTATTCATTTTTTTATTTCTTTATATTTTTATTTACTTATTTATTTCAATTAACTTACTTTTACTCTCACTTACTTACTTATCTTGTTTTTGGTATTGCAGTATTAAAGTATGTAAGGGTTATTTAATATTTTTTCTTGTTATGGCACATTTTGTGTTCTATTATTCGTATGAAATGGTTTCCAAGGGTCTGATTACTCTAAGGGCCTTCAAGAGATGTCTAGGGTCTACCAAGAGATTTAAACCATCCAAGGATCCTTTTCGACCAAGGAACCATACCGCTTTGTTCAGTTACTTACTTATCAGGCGATACAACCGCTTCACGGTCTTGGCTTACTGCAACAATCCTCGATACCGCTCACGGTTTAGCGCCGTCGTCTGCCAATCCGTGATCGGGCCCTTCTGGCGGACGCTTCAACGCCATCACTTCATCCCTGCTTATACCTAAAAGGCCTCCTCTGTTTGTGTGGACGGCCTTAAAGAACTTTACGGGCTGGGTCGTACGGTGCCATTCTCATAACATGACCAGCCCACCGGAGCCTGCGAGTGTGTGCACGATGGTGAGATCATTGTACAGCTCGTAGAGCTCGTTATTGTAGCGGCTCCTCTATTGTCCTTCTTCTCTATTACCCATTGATCTCTTTCAAGAGACCTCTAAATTCGAGAAAGTCATTCCACCAAGAGAATTTATCTTTCTAACGACCTGTATTACCTGTATGAAAGTTAAATACGCTGCTGCCAACAACATCCTTCAAGTACATGGTTTTCTTTTAAGTACGAGGTTCCTATATCCTTCCTGTTCAGAGTTCTCTGAACGCAGTTCAGAGCACTAGAATAGAAGCGTACCTGTTGTAGAGCTATCCCAAAAATCAAAGTCAGACAGAGGAACACTGAAACTCGACTTCGACTGGCTACCAAGACTGAGATGAACAACCAGGAATTGGAGGACAAAGCTCCAAGAACCAACCAATTTCAACCATGTGGGAGGAATAGGATTTTGCTTTTACTCCCAAATTCTGCCCGAGTTTACCAAGGCTAAAAACCCCTTCCATAGTTATTTATTGAAAAATGTCCCTGTTAAGGGAGCTGAGATATCTTGTGCGCATCGTAATGAAATCAAACATTTAAAACCAATTCTGCGCCTCGAGTTGGAGATTTTAACCACCCTTCTTCGAATACCCACCCTTGTAAATAGGCGTAAATTATAGTTAAAAGTGTCCGTTAGTCCTCGTAACACTTTAGGGATTAATCATCATCCCTTGACAGAAGGCTGGCACGCTGCTGGGCCAACGTAAAAAAGATCAACGCATTTAGTTCATGCCGTGAAGCAAAAATCATCAGTGGAGTGATGGGTGATATAATTTCCCATCGTTGGTGGTTAATGTTTCGTACGTTGTACCGCGGTGGCATTGACGCCACCTCGGTCACAGGCGAGACACGCAATTTCTATCGCAAGGCAGGGATCGTTGATTAATTAAATTATTGAAAACATTCCAAACCGGCAGCCGCGTGTCGGGCGGGTTGATTCAATCGTAATGAAGTACGTGTTTTGTGTGTGTGTAACCGTTCTTGGCCGCCCATTTTCTAATGCACAATTTCCGCATCGTTTAGCGTGCGAAGGGTTCGATTATAATATTTCTTTCCTTTTTGCATTCAGCATTAGAACATTCGGTTATTTGTTCTTCCAGCTTATCAACATCAAACGGTCGCCAATCTTACCGGTGTGCTGGCCTTAAAGTTTTTGCCACCGTTCCACGCAGGGCGCACCACTTGGTGGCAAATATTTTTCAATTAACCCAAAATGAGGTCAGATCATCTTCGGAGCGAGCGGCTCAAATGGTTGTTGGATTCGCCTAGCTGCTGCTTCGAGTACAATCGTACGAATTGAGCGTACGATCGGCAGGGGGTGTCAGTTCGGTGGAAGGCAGATATTGATCTGACGCTGATGCTGATTCTTGACCCACCGGAATGATCGTGAAGTGTTTGTTACCCAGTGCATGCTGGGTAGCATGTTGAGTAGTGCTGGGAGAACTTGAACTGATTATCTGCAGAAGGTTCTGCAGATACTTTATGTATAAATTGATTACAGATATATTGTTGTGCGTTTTACGGTTTACTGTAAAGCAAAGAGCTCTCATAAAATGAAGTGTTAGTAAACTCAAAACGAATTCCAGTGTAAATCATTCTTTTTTTAGTACATATAAAAAAGTCGTAGCAATACGGCCAGGCCGTTCTTTATGAATAAAAAAAAATAAAAAAATAAAAAAGTCGTAGTTAATTTTAGGGGCCGTCATTTTTGCTTAGTTCTATCGTTCATTTGATGATTAACCACATCGTGGCTTTGGATTGCTGAACGAGTCCTCGATAGCGCTTCTAGCATCAACACCATCACTCCATCTCACCTTTCCTTGGGCTACTTTGCATCCCTTGTCCATGTCGATTACTTTAAAAGTCTTTATGTTCTGGGTAGTTCGATGCCATTCTCATGACTTGTCCTACTCTTCGGAGCCTGGCGAGACTAATTGGCTGGAGCCGGATCCTCAAATCAATTATGTCTATTTGAATTGTTATCTGCAAAGAATCCTGATATTGACGAGGTTTTTAATCAAAAATTAAATTAACAATGTCACTTATTTCCTAGCTCTATCATATTTTAATATCCAACATTTTTTTAAATATCAATTGTCGTGTTACTGTCAACGAATCATTATTATAAAAAAAAAGTCTTTAAAGTCTCTATTTTTTACTTAAAATGAAGCTGCCTCCTTTCTGATGATCTCATGGTGCTAAAACCATTATTTTACCCTATAAGCGTATATCGAGCACCATCTGTACAATGCAAGCAGCGGCATTCTCTCTCGCAAGTTTCCTTCCCGCATGTTCCATTCTCTCGCATATGATGCCCTATTTCAACGGCAGCAATATGTACAATAAAGTTGAACGTTTTATTTTTCTTTATTTATCAGCTCTTTAACAATTGACTGGCTGTCGTTTTATGGTCTTTCTGTAAATAGATGGATACACAAAGAAAAAAAAACTTAAAGTAAGTTCTAGAAAGCTCCCAGATGATCGGAGATTTTTTTATTCATACAGGACGGTCTGGCTGTATAGCTATATTATATTATATTAAATTTATTTAAACATGTTTAACGCACCACCACCCGGGTCAAGGAGGTGTTGAGCAAAGCTGCGAGACGTTTTTATTTTACTTTTATCTCTTTTGCCCCAAACTATGAACTTCTATTTAAACAGGAAGATGCAATAGCCCTTTTGCTAGTTGGATAGAGATTGGGCAGTTTTATCTTTTCCTGCGTTGAACAAGTTTAATTTATCTGTGCTTATTGAACTGTTACAAACAAACCAAAGTATAACGAAAAATTTAAAATTTCTTACCTGATTTTTCTCCACATCAATGCCCTCTTTCATTCATTCTCTTCTTTTCATGCCCATCATTTCATTCTCTTCTTTTCCGGGACCTCTGTCACATTCAAAATCACCACCACAAAACCCCTTAGCGCAACGCGTGCACTGCCGTCCGTGTAACGGGTGCTTAACCGCATCCCGTCGCACGCCGAGAAAGCAGCTCGTCGGTGGTGGCTGCTGCGTTCGTTCGTTAAGTTGGATTTGAACTGTCGCGGCAAGTGTACCGTGTGTTGCGTTTTCTCTCTCTTGTCCCGGAATCGTGTGTGCGCGCGCGAGTTCGCCCAAGACACCGCGGTGTGAGGAGAACCCGAGAAGAAAGGAAGAAGCAACGATAGCAAACCCGAAACAATACACACAGTGCGTGCGTGTATGTTTTGTGTGTGGTGTGTGCGTATTGCTGTGTCTGCCTGCAAGGTGCATTAAGCGAAAAGTAGCCCGCAAAATAAGAGAAAAAAAACCCACAAAGTGCAACAGTTTTGTTTGGTGTGTGTTTGTGCATGCGTTCGTGTGTGTTTACTAAACCGGCCAGGCATATTGTTTCAAGGCGCCTGTGGAAGTTGCCCAGTGGTTTTGTCTTAAACGGTACAACCGGCAAAGAAAATTTTGGTCCGACTTTTCGTTCAACCATTTTGTTGCCGGTAGGGTGATTTTCTGTGTGTTTTTGTACATAAAATTGGAAGAAAAAAACCCGATTGGAACAGTTAATTGTGATCGTGTGTGATGAGCATTACATTACAAAGCAGAAGCAGCAAAAGTTAATTCACACTACTACGACGAGAAGACGCTGATCTGCTGCGAGAGTAGTCACCCATCATCATCATCATCATCGTAGACGGGCGCTTATCTATAAGAAAGGCAAAGGTTATAAACCAGCAAGCAAGCAAGAGAGATTTCTCTGGCTACTGCCGCACAAGACGCATTCTTCGCTGTCGTCGGTAGTAATCGCAGTAGTAGTAGTCGTGTAGTGTGACCGCAGCTTCTTTACCTCGTTTGCGGCTTTTCACTCTGTGTGTGCCCAAGGTGTCAAGTGTCAATAAAACCGAAGGGAGTTGCGTACGCCGAGCAAAAAACCGCATACGAGTCTTGCAAAACTTCGTTGGCGATAGTTTTTGAAACAAGTGTGGTGGAGTTTGGCGACACCAGTGTAACCATAGTGACCGGGATGAATTAATAAATGTATATGTTTCAAGTTAGCTTCCAATGTGTGTCCTGTGAAAACCCTGTGTAAGTTGCAGTGTCAAGAAATCCCTAGCAAAAGTGGCGTTTAATTCGCATAAAATATTACCCCAACATATATGAATGTGTGTGTGTTTTCTTGTACGTGAATTTGTGTGTTTGATGTGTGTGACCTACTTCAGGCGCTTTGCTACTAACTACGAAGGGATTAGTTTGATCTTGCTGTGACTGTTGTGTGTCTCGCCAGACCTGAGGAGTGATCAAACGTAATGTGTTTGAGCTGTTCAAAACGAGAGGTGTTGATTGGAAGGTAAATATTAGCCACACTGTTTCTTTCACTCAATTAATGAGGGGGTTTTTTGGGTACAAAAATATACAAAAAAAGGGAAAACTCCCGTTGATGAGTAATAAGGAGGGAAAAAAAGGTAACAAGACAAGCCTGTAAGACTTAGAAAGATCAGACGAGTGATGGCCGAGGCGATATCGTCGATGGTCCTCATACTTAAGACAGTAGTACAGGGTATAGAATCCCATCCAGACTTGTTCCCTGTTTCTCCCGGTATTAGAAATTGACTTCCCGACTAAATGATATCAATATAAGGTCTAGTAAGCGTTTTATATTTTTGGAGGTGACATTGAATTTATTTAAACCTAGAAGAGGAAGAAGTAGAAGAAGAAAGTATAAAAAATGTGAAAACCTTCATCAATATGCAGTTAAAGATTGGAAAAGAGGTAACAAAACAAAAAACAACCAACACAACAACACCACTGGCAGAAAACGTGAAACACGACCAGTGTGTGTGTGTAGAGTAAAATTAACTTACAAAACACAACAAGAAACTCACATCGCGTGCTCTCTCGAGAGAAAAGAAACAGAAAACTCGAAGCGTCAAACTCGGAAGCGAAACGAAAGAAATCGATGAAAAATATAAAACACACCCCGGAAAGATCGCGACAATAGTGTAGAGGAAACAAAAGAAGAAAAATTAAATAAGTCAATACAAAAAAAAAAAAAAGGGAAACATAAAAAAAACACGCACACACGATGAAACAGAAACAAAACCGAGACACGAGTTGTTGTCTCCAATTGCGGAACGCGCGAACCATCAATAATGCTGGCAAGAAATCGAAAGAAGGTGGTCAAAAAGTGGATGAATTATTTAAAACAAAACATAAGACGACGGGAAAAAAAAACACTAAAGCATGGAGAAATACAGGGCATATATGCATGGAACTCGTAGTGGAATGAATGGGAGCGCAGGCAAAATATTAAACTATCACAGGCAAAAAAAAAAAAAGGTAACCTAGAGGTTTTTTTTTAGGAAAGGTTCAGGGTGGACATTAATAAGGGAAAAGGTTGTTTTTGGGCTGAGGAAAGCCTAGGTGAGGTCTTTTCTTTCGGGCAGCCTCATCTGGCCTTTTGTTTTTTGTTTCGGACGATAAGTAAGACCCTGTCCTATCCCATGTTAAGAGGCTAATTTAATGCTTTTTTTTAACGGTGGTTTGAAAATCTTTTCATGAAAGTAATTTTCCATTCAGTTACTTATCGTTCCTCTTGGCATAAAACATGTTTAAAATCCTTGTTTAAAATAATGTGAGGTTCGATATTGTATGCACCCAGCTGCAGCTGTGCCCAAAAAACTGCAGCTGAAGATTGATTGGTGCTATGAACGGATTCGAGGTTTGCAATAACCACTTCACCGTTGAAGACGTCCAAAACTTGACCTATTTGTGGTCGAAAGTCAGCACCGACTACAGCTTCGATATGTGGACATGCTCAAGGATACTGGCTGCCTACAGGTCATACTACAGCCTGAGAAAACTTCTCCACATGGACTGTCCTAAAGCTCATGAAACCCTCTAAACTGCATTCGGAAGGAAAATGCTTAGAAGCATCGTTGGCCCCGTATGTGTGGAGCCGCTACAATGACGAACTTCTTGAGGTGTACGATGATATTAAAATAATGAAGCAAATTAGACTCATTCGGGCTAGTGATGACATGAGAATGGCACCGGACAACCAAGTCCGTGATGGCTTTTTAGACTGTGGAGGGAGGAGAGGCGTAGCAGGGTCAAGGTCTCATATCCTACCAAGGCTGGGATGTTAGATATCTAGACCACGGCGCTTGAGAGCGGTGTCGAGGAATTCTTCAGAAACAAAGATCTTCAAGCGCTTGTAAATGGAAGTGTAGAAAAATTGTGATCACCCAACAGTGTTGTGGGACGCTTCAAATGCGATATAGTATTTGCCTGGATCCAGGGGTGAATTGCTCAACATCCCATAGTGAGATAGTGAAGATAGTGAGTGCGTCATCGCATGCCCATACTGCCAACTGGTCAAGTCCTTATCAGAGTCGCTACTGATCTTCAGAAACCCATAATGAGGTTTGACTTTAGACACGTGTTCGCCTTTAAAGTAGATCCTTTCTGGTGCTTATTTTTCTCTAGCAGTCGAGTCCTGCCAGCCATCCTCTTGAAAAAAAAATCCATTCCGAAAATATTTTTTCATAAAGGCTTTCAAGAAACCTTTTCATTCCCTGCAGGCAAAGATTAAAAGAAACCATCTTTAAGAACGATCTATCTTCTTATCAGCACCAACCGCATTTTCGCTACGCCCGATGGATTCATTTGTTTACCGCTCGTTTCCATTGAAATGTTTATGCTGGGTTGGGCGCTTTTTCTTCTTCTTCTGCCGTTATGTCGGCACTTACTTTCAAAAAAACAGAATGCAAAAAAGAAGGATGTAAAATGTTGCGGTTTTGTGTTGTTGTGAGCAAATAGCAGTTGAAGGAATGCGCTGCTAAGAGGATAATAAGCTTAAACATCTCGGAATGGGTCATCCCCTGACGCGGGTGTTCCTTTTATGTTGGGATGATGCTGTGCATAAACACACAGGGATGGAGTGTTTTTGAATTTGCAAACAAATGTTTCTATGAAGTGTCGGCGTGGGATTTGGAAGCACTTGGAGGGATGTTTTGACGGGGATTCTTTAGGATATTGAAAGGATAAAAAAGGAAGGATATAGATTCTTGGGGCAGAATTTTTGTTTTAGTTTTGCCTATTTACTTTTTACTTTATACAAAACAACATGGCGAAACTGTATCTCGTTGTACAATATCTATTGTCTGTTTTATTTTCTTATCTTAAAAATGTTCTAGTGTTTTGTTACTTTATTGCTAAAATAAAATGTTGTTGTTGCCCTTTTTTTTAACAAATTTTCTTTTCTTCTTTGTTTTTATTTTCGCTAGTTTAACGTTTTTATGTTATTTTTGTGTTTCCATGTTTCTTTATTTTTCTCTTCTCAGTCTTCTATTTCTGATTTTCCTTCTTTTTTATTTACTTTTTCTCAAGTTTTATATTGCATTGCATTGCTGTTGTGATTATTGCTAGAATTTTCTATGTTTTTACATTGAACATTATGATAGTAGGAATTAATGTGCCAGGTTATAGGTCTGCATTTTGTTTTCGCGCTAAGATAAATATTAAATAAACCGATTAATAAAAACTAACCGCATGAATTGCTACCACAAACAACAAAACAAACACACCCCAGTTAGACCTCCCTCATTGGCGCCAATTTGCGTCTCGGTACCCGTGTACCGCTCGCGTGGTCGTCACCATTTGGCAGAGGTTAAATTTTATGATCTGCGAAGAATGTTTCAACCCTCCAGAGGTTCCATGCTCTTCGGGTGTTTTGGTGGATACTGGCCCCTACCAGAATGCTGTAAACAGAGCAAAACCATGAGCTACCCCTGGTGGTCGTGTGAAAGTGATAAAATGTCCATTTCGGAACCAGACGGACCTCAAAGTTCGATGGCGGATGGGAAAAGGAACTCGGGCTGAGTTTAATATGTACAGCCAACCTCATGACAAAAACCACGATAGGCTGGATGAGTCTGGGGGAAAAAATCTGTTCACACACACTCTCACTCTCTCTCCCTATTTAAAACCCTGTGAGGTCATGTAGTAACAGTTTGATTTACCAGTCGTGGGAGATGTGTACGATTAATTACTTGTACATCAACGCACGTACGTCAAAACATCACAAGTAATAAAATTTGCACTGCGAGAAAAGGCGGAAGGAAATTTTCGGAAAACGGACGCCCCCAGTTTGTTTTGCAATATTTAATTCACGAGACGTAGTAGTTAGCGCCTTTTGCGCATCGGACGTCATATTGTGCTGAGATTTGGGACGATAGAAAAATGTAAACTTGCCTGGAGTAAACAAGATGGTGGTATTTAGTTTCAAAAGTTGTTTGTTTGTTCTGCTATGTTTCTTCAATTTTTACTTTATTACTAGAATGTTTTTGACATATTTTCATCAATATTTCTAGTTTGGTTTCTACTTCTACCCACTTGTCATCAATAACTGTATGCTCATTCCCTTCAATTTATTGTCTGTGGCAATGTTTTAAATCATGCGTGTTTATTTGTGATTTATACTTGTTTCATTTGTTTTTTTTATTTTCTTGAAGTTTACCAATTTTTTAACTGGTTTGAGTGAATTTACTCATTTTTTTTTTCTTTTTAATGCAATATAAAGTCACCCACTTCATTTCATACTCTCTTTTCATTCGCTTTTTCCCACTTTCATACTCAAAGGTCACCCCCTAGCATTGAGAAGAATTAAATTGCCGGCCTCGGTTCCTTGGTTTTGTGGTGCAGTAGAATAACAATTTCCCATTAGCACGCCACCGGCTCGCAAAACGCATGAACAACCGGAGGAAAATGATAGAAAAACACATCAAAGTCTCACGTACGTACGTCGCCCTACGGCGGGGACTCGGCTTATGCCCAAGAAGGCGAAACACACTCCCCTAGTCCAACCGCACTGCCAAGTTCACAACACTATGCACTTGACCGTGGGGTCCGTTTCCTCGGTCTGGTGGTCGTCGTGGATGCCGCAGTATGTTTTCCCTCCCATTTTCACTTCCTGCCCAGCATTAAAGCGACCGGGCTCTGTCCGAGTCCACCAAAGGTAGTCAATCACTGACCGTCCCGCTCGTGTCCATAGTCCCTATCGTCCGCCATGCGTTTGATGAACGACCACCACGATTATGAGGTCAGTCGAGCCCTCGAGGGCGGTGTGGCATACAAACAAACGAAACGCATAAAAAAAAAACTGGACCCAAAGTCGATTCCGCGAGAAGGCAGGCCACCACCTGTCGTGTGTGGTTCGGTCTGTCGGTCGGAGAAATAGGGTCCCGCGGTTGAACATCGATTAAATCTCGCACGAAAGCGAGAATTTTACGTGTTTGAAAGTGAAAGAAGCCGTCCCTGGAGAGGCCCTCCTAGGTGGGGCGGGATATCTCGAACTGGGGGGGGGGGGGGGGGGGGGAGGACAAACCGAAACCGGACGCTTTCTCTCAACGTCCCTAGACTCGGACCGTCCAGGAAGGGAAAGTGAACCTCCTGCTCTGTGCCAGCTGTGTGTGTGTGTGTGTGTGTGTGTGTGTGTGTGTGTGGCAGAAGGAACCAGAAGAAAGATGTCCGCATGTTGCGGTTCGTTATTGTTTTTATTTCACTCGCCGCAAATCACGTGCAAACGTCGGTGTGATCATTTGGCCACTTCCTGACTGAGAAGAAAAATTGAAAATTCCACACAAGAAGGGTGAAACTAAGAGACTAATTTTATCGCGTAGCGGCCGATAGCAGGAACTCTGAGGAATTGGAAAATTTCAATCAGTTTGTGTTTTGAGGTGGTATCCGGCAGTTAAAAACTGCTCCAAAGTCACGCATTTCAATTCGCATCAATTTATCGCACTAATCGCTTGAGCTCGTCACGTTTTATTTGCCAAGCGGAAATGTATCGCTCGGGAGTGATTGTATTGACATCGGTTTTAGGTCAGTTTGAGCTTATGATTGGCTTGATAGAGAAAGGATGATGTTATTTCAGTTTGTTGTTTATTTATCTCAACAATTTCAATCAATGTTTTGGTCGACGATGTCCAATAATTGGCTGTTTTGTCTACAAGATTTGTACATCCCTAATCGGTACTAATGGTGTTCTCATACAAACATAAGTGTCTTAAACTGTCAATGTAACAAATCGAATAATTTTTAGTTATACCCTTGGCCATTTTAGTGGAAAAATTGTATAAAGGAAGTAAAATAGAGAAAGATAAGATAAAAAATGTGGCAATCCAATTAGATAATCGGGACTCAAAAGATAATGATGGATTCGAATTCGATTCGGATTCGGTATGGATCTGAATTCGATTTATATTCGATAACTATAATATCTGATTCCAATTTGAATCCGATTGGGATTCGATTGGGATTTCATAGCGATTTTATAAGGATTCCAATGGGATTCTATTGGGATCTGAAAGGGTTCCGATTCAGATTTGATTGGGATTCGATTGGGATTCGGTTAGGATCATTTGAGTTTTGATCGGGATCTGATAGGGATTGTTTAAGGGATTTGATAGAGATTTGAGATGGATTCGGGATCGGATTCTGACCAAGGTTCGGTTCTCTAATATGGCAGGGATTCGAGGATTCGAATCCTGACTAGGATTCATTTTACCTTCACTTTTTCATATCATTTATACAACATATCTCGATTAATTCATATGTATTCTTAACTAAACTAGTCAAACGAGACTCCATCTCTACACTGGATACTAGACACTTAAGGATTCGTACTGCTGCTTAGCAAGTTGAGGTGTATTTATAGATTAAATTTTCTGTGGTGGTATAGCTTTTAATGCAGGCATGAACAAAAACTTAACTTTGAAGTGCATTCAGAATCAATTTTCATGTTACAGTTGTTCAATTCACGAGAGTTCCTATTTTAGGATGCTCCAATAATTCTTGTCATTATTCCATCCCTTCTTGCTATCACTGGTTGAAGTACACTTAAATTACAACCCCCATCCCATGGGCATGGCGCTCGGTGCATTATTCAACGCAACCCGACCGTTAAACACTAATGTACAATTTTTCATAATTTGAAATTCATTTGCATATTTAATTTTTAACCCATGAAAGGCTCATTAACGTTTACCGGGGGAGACCGTTTGCCCATGGTCCGGAGCACTTCGATACATTTCAGCGCGTTAATCCTTTTCTTCATTCCACCGGATAATGTCCATTAATTGCAACGAATTGTGGATTGCGCGGTACCGTTCGGTGTGTATAACTTCCATCCGTCGCCATCATCATCCGTCTCGACACTGAACAAATCTGCTGCCCTTTCCTTCCTGCACGCATTTGGCGCATCTCGAACATCCAGAGAATTATTTTGCATAACAATCCATCCACAATTCATCCTGCCCGGGTTGTATCACTTTCTAAACAATGTGCTTCTGGTGAGCGATACCCGGGACCCAGCACCAGCAGCACCCTGGTGGAACCGGCAATAATGGACCACGATCATCATTATGCGTCGGGAAAATTGGAGCTTTAACCTATTTACACACAATCGAAAATTGATTCGATTCCAACCGCAGTCGGGTTGGTGGCAGGCCATCATGCGTCAGCACGGCAGCATATCACCATGACGTTATCATTTATGATGGAATGCATCCGTAAGCCTTGAAATGTGAAGACCCGGATTCGATCATCCCGGGGTAATTATAGGCTGCCGGTCGCTACTTCTTCGGGATATGCACGGGGATGTTCCTTTGGGTTCAACATTCCCCTTGGAGCGCCGTTTTTTTTCCTGCTCTCTTGCCTCTCAACTCCAACGAAGTTACAGAGCTTTCCTTGAACCGGATCGGTTCAAGCGCTGACTCATTTGTTATGAAACTTCGCACCACCTTACATTCGTGCACTTCTACTCTCACTGAGCGATCCGGTGCGATCTCGTGAAGAATTTCCGGCATAACCGGATTATCGCAGGTGGAGGGAGATGGGGAACACAGGGTACTGATCGAATGGCTAATGTCACGAAATGGTTAGCGAACGGGTCATGATCGTGGTATTTGGAGTGTGGCAAATTAGAGACGCCAGGCAGGGGGGGAGATTCGTTTGAGGTCATCCGATTTCAAGGCAAAGGGAGTTATCTTGTGCTGCAAAGTCCTTGGAAAGAGTTTAAGCGAGATAACTAACGAGCCACTAGTTGGATCTTGTGGGGCAGAGATGATTGCTAATAAATTTATAGCAAAATGATAGATTATTATATCGTGTACCCCTTACCCTACTCGTAATCGCACGTCCCCGTTTCGCGTTGATTGATCGCACCGGAGCGAGGTGAAAACTGGTGAAATCAATTCAGTTTGATTTGCGCTCTTGTTAGTCAGCCTTGATATTGATCGGTGGGCTGAAAGGAAGTAACAGATAAAGGAGAAAAAATGGCAAACTGGAAATTATAGTATAGCTTAGCCAGTTCAGGGTCATGGTTAGCTTTCTTAATGTTAATAATTTACAGATCTCGTCTATTTAGGCGAGAGCTCCACCAACTCACCCTGTCCGGGTGAACCTCAAGGAGTGTAGCTTAAGCGCTTAACTTAAGCTTTTTTTGCAATAAGAGTTGTCAACAGATAAGGAATAACTCTCCTGATTTTAGCTGATGACGATAACACCTCAACACCTCGATGCGATAATTTCTCGCAAGAGTCGTTTCGATCGTCCTCCATAAAGAAACCATTGTGAGTTTGATATAAAGACCACTTAGCGCGTGTTTGTTTTAGAAGCTGCTTGATGAATATTCCAACCACTGTTCCACATCAAAAACAGTGGACAATTACTGTCTTTGTTTTGTGAGGCATGGAGGTGTTTTATGTCTCTTAGAACATATGGAGGGACTTCTAAAGTGGGAGTTGTTTTAAAATGACTATTGGTTGTAGCTAGCTACTGGTTGGACCAAGAACAAGCTAGAAAGAGGTTCAAACCATACAAACATTTAATGTTTTGGTCGACAGTTTATGGATGGATTGATGACTCAGATCGGTAATGAACGATGCGCGTGTCTCTATCAAGTGCCAGTGCAATTATACCCTTCCAGGTAGCATGTATGCGGTCCCGTCCCTGTCCCACGTCCTCTTCCCGACACATCCGACAACAACATGTGTAAAACTGATAATTACAAATGAAGTTTAACCCTTAGGGATCTTTCTTGCGAAGTGTTGAATGCATCTGTGGTTAACCGCTGTTGTACCCAACTAGACAACAAATAGGGATGGATGAGTTTTGCAAAGCGTCCTGGTCAGCCATTTTGGATCATTAATAACATCATGGCGATGCAGCTGAAGCTAATTAGATGTTGGGAGACACCTGATATTCAAATAAAGAAACGTTTGATAGAAATCATTATCGATAGAGCGAAAACGCCGTAATGGAGGAGTCGGAGCGATTCGTCTAATGAGAACTAGTTAATCTCTCGGTCTGCGTTATCAAATGGCACAACCGTTTTTCTGCAGCGAATACCCCGTAGGTCATTAAAGAATCGTGCATCAAAAAAGCCTCTGATGTGACATTTTGAGGCATCTCGGACGGATCTCCGGAGGTTTTTGACATTAAACCAGGTAATCTTCCCCGGGTGGCACGGACAGAGACACATGTCCGAAAAATTACCTGCAGCCTGGCAATACTTTTAATTCTCCCGCAATAGCTTGCCGACAAATGGCGACTTTTCGGCGCATTTGCATAAAGACCCGAGGAAGACAATCATCATAAAATTGTCTTCCGTACGGAATAAAAGACACACTATTGGGCGTTCAAATTTGAGGAACATTATCGCCGCTGTGCAGAATCTTTACAGTTTGTTTGACGTGCGTATCGCACACCGTTGTGTCGTTTCGCCTTAGCGAAGGGAGAGGGAGCCGTTGGAAGGGATGCATGCATAATTGGTGACTTTAAGCCGCCCTAGCTCTAAATACCAAAGCTGCTTTTTTTCATTCCTCGTGCTTCCATCCGATTTGCTCATCTTCCAAGCGATCCAAGATCCCACAGTGGCGCACGAGCTTTACGAAAGGCTTTAGAGCGAGCACAATTACGGAATCTAATTAGTCACATTTAATGCTTGGGCCGGTTCTTCAATCTTCCCCACCCCGAAACAAAACCACTACGATCATCTCCGTGTGGCCGTTTTTTGGGCTTGGGTGCCCAGCGATGCAGCAGGTTGATGTCGTAACCCGTCCAACCCAGCCCCGAATGTTTAGAATAGTTTAGCTGCGTGATTTATAACCATGTATTTCGTTTCTGTTGTGTCAGTAAGTCTATCAAGAACCCGGACTGAAGCTGCTGAATGGGATGGGAGGCTTACACGGTGGTGTCCACAATGAGCTCGGGAGCGGCACGGGAACTCTCCGATCACTTCCTAGATGTTCTAAAACGGTTAATTTTGCCTGTGGTTTCATTTAGACTAGAAGAAGTCAGAAGCCGGTGTGGTTTTCCGAAGACCTTGGGCTGAAATTGAAGACATCTCAAGGTTGGTGCGCGCCGTCGAATGGGTAGCAAATGGAAGGCGGAAGTCTTACCGTTGCTCTTTTGCTGCCTCATCTGCATCACCTGGAAGCTATAATTGTTGGAGCGGTGATATGAATTTAAAATCTAAAAGAAGTAACCATTAATCTCAGAACTCAGGCCAGAACATCAGATGCTGGCTGGCAACGAATAAAAGGGCGTCGGGCTGCTACTTTCATCAATCTTGCGGAACCTATCTAGGGTCAGATTCTTTCCCTGGACTTCACATCAAATCCCAATCACAGTGGTGCATTGTCTTATGCTACTCGCCGGGTCATCAAGCGTTTGCCATGTTGTAAGAACGCTACCTTGGCACAAATTGCGCCACGTCTCTAGCTCTATCGAAAGTGTAGATCATTATCCATCGAAGATACAGAATCGGTTGAGGTTTAAAGGCGGGTGTGAAAGATTCAGTGATGATGTATAGACATTCGCTTTCCCTGCAATAGGACACACCAACACCAATGGGAAAAGGCAAAGAAAATGAAAATTGAAATTTTATTAATTCCATTTTCTGGTCCGCCGTGTCCCGCACAAACATGGAGGACTGTATGGAAAGGAAAGTAAGAGGCGAAGGAAGGGTCTCTGCCTCCTGGAACGGGGAGATGTAATGAATCCTTTTCGCTTCGGTGTTTCTTTGGTAGCGTCGAAGGTTGATTGAAACTAAACGAAGTTTCGTTTAATTAGTGGCTTGGCGAGAGGCTTCGGAGCTCGGAACTGGAGGATTAAATCAGCTAAATGGCGGCCTTTTTCCATTCGCCGTCAGTCTGGTATTAAAAATATAATTGCGAGAAGAAATTGAATAGCCCAAAATGAAGAGAGTGAAATTAGCATTCAAAATATGTTTGAAGACTGCGATGCTTATTTTAATAATTTCTACAAAACCTTGACGTTGAACGATTTCGTTAATATCTTTATTTAGCTCCGAATGCCTTGTCTTCTATAGCCATTTAAAGTTCCCAAAAATCAAAACTCATAATTTTTGCATTTCAAAGCAACCGAACACCCTGAATATGCATTTCGCCGATTGGATTTACATCGCAACTCCATAACGCTACCATTCCTTGAGGCGAAATCCCTTTCGGTGGCCTCGGATCAACCCTGGCAAGAAGTGCGTCACACACACACACACCTCCTTCTGCGTGGCTTAATTTTACGTGCGCCCCGGGTTTTGGACAGCCTGTGGGGGTACACAGCTGCAAACTTGACCGTATTTCTCTGCTTGACCAGACCAACCCCAAAACCGTCTTCCCTGCGTGTGGACCTGCGTTGTGTGCGCCCGCGGAACAGTTAAAGTCATCATTATGCGCGCAGTTTTCACTTTCAATTCTCACTTTCAGCAGAAACCGGTTTGTGTGGCAAATGTGGTCCAAACGTATAGGATGAGTGTGTGTGGTTGACGAGCTCCCTTCCCGTATCATCGGGAAGAGTCTGGTTTGATATGTAGATAGTGAGAGTGTGAAATAAAACTACATCGAACCACCACCAATAGTGCTGTGTATCGATTGGAAGCATAAAGACGTTTAGATTTTATGACACGCCGAGATGGGAAATTTTCCCATCATACCAATAATTTATGACCCGATTAGTTCAACGATGGGAGAAACCTTGGGATATTGGAATATGTCTTGGCCTGGTGTGTATCTCCGATACATAGCAGTTTATCGGTCTTTTGGGGGTCAGTTTTGGGATGGTTATTGCTGGGGGTTAGTATGCAAATTTAACTGCACGTGTCTAATCGCTACCGGGCACCTAGAGGGCGAAGACTGCAAGCTGCTCGGACTTCTCATCTTCAAATCTCCGTTCAAACGGTTGTGTCTGCTTTCCAAAGTCCAGACCTATACCGGACTTACACATTACACTCCCACCCAACGTCGGCCATAAAGCGGGTCGGTCGGTTGTGTTTCATAACCGCACATCACACACAAAAGGCATAAAACGTCCCTCCCGCCTCCCCCACCGAACAAGGAATGACGCGACAACTTCCAGCCGGAGACATGCAAGTTTTGCACACGCACGCAACCGTTTGCGTACCGGAACTCGTTCGTGTTTTTCGTGTGCGTACCGCCGGAGACCCCTTGGCTGCGGGTGGGTTGTTGGTCGAGTGCTAAGTGCACCTTATCCCACCGCGACCCAATATTGTGTCGCCGAGCCAAAACTTCCCGGAGGCAATGTCTCTACCCAGAAAGCTTCGTACGGCGCACAGCTTCACGATGGCCAATATCGGTTCGGGGTACGGTAATTGCATCAATTGTGCTGTGGGGCTTCCACAAATGCATATGCAGGCGATGCATAATCATAGCATGTGCTGATGTCGTCGTCGTGGACCTGCGACCGGTTAGAAGGAAATGAGGAAATGAGTTTCTGGATGAATGGGAAAATTACAGGTCTCTCTAGGGGTGGGCATCATATGGGCCAGACACTCTTAAAAGTGAGAGTGTACCGGCTTGCGTGGAACTCGCAAGCAAGGGAAGCAGTTTGATAATAGTTTTGTGATTGTGTTGATAATTGTTTGTCATGGAGCGATGAGCATCGAGATGATGGGCTGTTTCTACAGTGGTGGAAATGATTTTGGAATGCATAGTCCAGTTGTTTTCAACTGAAGAGTGAGCTGCACTCAAACAATTCATTGGCAAGTAAAAGAGGCAAAATAGTTTAAAATCACCTTTAGTTGTTTAATTGGCCTTCAAGAATAATAGATAACAACAGTGATATTGGAAGTGTTTAATTCGATATTCTAAGACCAAGATTTGCTATTCGAAGATAAAATAATCTGCGATAAATGTATGTAATTGATATTGGCGAATTAGTCGATTCAGTTTAGTAACATCAAATAGCGCAATCGGTAACGTATGATCCTTATCAAATACGGACGTCTCAGTTGTCCGATTCGAATCTCAATCCGGATCCCCCTCTTTCCGTACTTGAAGAAATCTATTGACTTTTACTAGCAGTTAGTGGCGAGTAGTTTTGAAGTCACACTTGGTGGATTTGATTATAGAGCACGGCAGAGCCAAAGAATAGAATAATAAGAAGCAATATCGTTAAGACTTCTATAGTAATACTAAGTAATAATAGGCAATAATGGGGAAGAACTTTAGGGGGACATCACAGCACAGATGAGATTAATTTCTGAACAATCCCTTTCATATGATCGCCCAGGCTCTCTGAGTTGCTCCTCTTATCAAAATCCTTTTCCTTCTTCAGCAAACTTTCACCAATTCAACTAACCGCTAACTAGCGGAAATGGTACCACGCTGGAAATGGTACCAGAAAAAGAAGGAAATAATCCTTTTTATGTTTTTATAGCCAGTCCATTTCCTGAAGTTTTGCCATAATTCAGAAACGAAAAAAACAAACCCTTCTGCAGCTATAAATTTGCAATATATTCACGATGCCCCCCCATTAAGACGATGGAGAAAAGCGAACGTAAAATGTGACCCGCTGTTAGTTTGCTCGCATCGTTTCACACCATCCACACGATGGACGACCCGGTTTCGGTCGCGTTTCGCGGAAGGTCATAAAGTAACTTGTGCTGGCCCTTGCGGTGCGGCAAGCCGTCGATAATAATTATAAATCAAACTTCAAACCATGCGGGGGGAATTTTTTTTTCTATAAACAATTCGCTACTTTCCACCGTCGCAAGGGATATGGGAAAGTAAGGCGCGGAATACACTAGCGCACGTACTTGTGGTGCTGGTTAAGGAGAAAGGATTGGATTAATTTAAGGCGGATGAGCGAAACCATCCCATCCCAATTTATGATCGCTGTAAAATGAGTTTTTCTAGCGTTCCGCGTATTTGGGTCGGGCGCGATTTTTTGGCTGGCATTTAGCACCAGGAACAATTATCGTGGTGAATCTAGAAAAAAGGGATGGTTTTTTGTGTTTTTAAGAAGAGAGAATTATGGTCGACCTAATTTATGAAATACTTTTTTCACAAGGAGTATCGATAATCGTTGATCACATTGATAGGTTTTTATTTAATAACGGAGAAAAATGTTTCAAAACCAAAATAATAGTTTCAGATATCTTAATCTGTATCATCGTATAGCTCACCAGCAGCTTCTTACTCTAAAAAAAAAAGCTTTCACCGGCTGTGTTCGATTGTGTTGTCTAAACCCGTAAACCTCAAACCGATGGACACCGTAACATATCAGGCTGATGTGTACATTAATCAAACATGAATCAACGCACTGTCACGCGACGTTTCATGTACTGCAGCTGTACGAGAAGATGTACAGCTACAGCGGAACGCCACGGCTTCAAAGTCACTGAACCGAGGCGAGTTTACAAAGTCCTCTTCGCCGTACTTCTTCGTCTAAGCACGGTCGTCGTGCTAAGAGTGTGTGCCCACCAGTTTTGATTAGATGCAGCAGGAACGAAACATTGAAGAAGCCGGTTTTTTTTGCTTGTGTTGATGCAGAGTGCAGTGAAGCTCACCACTACTGGGTGTCTCGATCGTCTGATCGGTGGTTGAGAAGCATCTTGTTGCGCATCCCCATCCCGGATTCGAGTTTTGGTTTTCCATTTACGTTACGGATGATTTATTCCATTATCGGGGCGACCTAACTGTAACTATTGCTGGGCTAGCCGTCTCTTTCATCATCCAGTCGTCGGAGTTGAAACGTGAATCTTTCCATCGTACTTATACGCCTTTCTTGTCCTCGCTGTTCTACATTTCAGAATCTCTTGATGTCTCAGCAGTCTAAAGGTTGGTGTGGAAGTCTTCTTGAGCCAGTAGCAGCTGCATCGTAACCAACTATCGCTTGATAAGGCTAATGAAAAGTTCGACACAACTACTGAGCTCCTGCGATTGGGCGTGAAAACTACGGAGATCCCTCAATCCCAACTATTCTGGAGTAAGCTTTGACACCTTAAGCAGCGCGATCGTGTTCTGAGGCGTGTCTGACACGGACAGTGACAGTCAAAACCAAAAACACAGCGATCGGCTCGTGTGAAAGAACAGAAAAAAGGCGCGTCAGAGCTGTGTTCTGACGGCCCCGTAACCTCCTGGAGGAGCATTGGTGCCCTTGCGGGATTGAGGATGATAGTCCATGACCTCCAGCACACCGGGAGCACTACGAACGGCCCTGCACTCGAGCGGCCACTGCACATAACAACAGCGAACCCGATCGGACACCCCGGGGAATGAGCCGTGTGAAAACGGGAATCTGATCCATAAATCACAAAATCCGAAGGAAAGAGAAAACACCCTCTGCCCCGAGGGCACGCGAGGCCTACGTTAAGTTGGGCAATAAATAACGCTAAAAGAAACCGGTGAAAAGGAAGAACAAAACGACAAATCGAAAGAAGGGCAAGAAACTGCGAAGAAAACAAAAAACACGAGCAAAGAGAGAAAAGAGAAACGGAAATCACGATAAGCGTTCACGAAGGAGAAGAACTGAAACCGCGTAAAGGTAGCAAGCGAAACGAGCTAAGAACGAGCTGGAACAGCAGCATAGAACGGCCAAAGGGGTTGGGTGAAATTTGGTGTGTTTAATCAAGACACGATCGACGCAGGCTGGAGGCGCGATCGAGGAAGTTGGGAACCGTTTCCTAACCCCAACATCACCACCAGAACGCGCGCCGGACATCCGGACCCTGGCAATTGTGTCTAGTAATTGTGTGTAAAGGGAAAACAAGAAGGTGTTGCGTGTGTTGTTTGGGTATTTTGATCGCACAAGTGTTACGTGGCTAAGAGAGCACAGCACCCCTGTACAGTGCGTGAGAGCAAGTGTGGGGTTCGATTGATAGAATCGATTAAAGGTATATCTCATGTGACCAGTGTGTGTTTGGATCGTGAATTGTGAAAATTGTGTATTTGTATTACTGTTCGATTGGAAAGTTGAAAAAGGAATCGATTCAAGTTTTTACTACAGCTGCCAACACCACATCTTCTGTAGAACGTGTTGAATACGATTTGTGTTTTCAAAGCCATTTACATTGAAGGATCGCTCTCTAGAGAAAAGTTTTAATCCATAAGGTAAGTTTAGAGACGTTTTAAGATTAATTTGAATCTGATTCTGTACTTAATCGTAGAAGAAATATTTGTCAAAGTGTTTAAAAATATTTTACCAGGACCTCAGGAGTCACCTGTTGTCGAGATCGGGCGTCTACGTGAAGTACGTGGTGTCCAGACTGATGTCACAGTAGAGCTTAGAAGCTTAGAGTTGGAATCTCTGCAAGATAACTTTTTTCCAGAAAAGTAGTGGAATCGCTTTTCAAGGTATATCTCCTGAGATCCTTATAAGTGATATGAGAGACTTGTTTAGTTCTATATTTGAAACATTTTATTAAGTCCTAGAATCCTGGGAGATCTGCAGATGTACTCCTAAATTAATGCCTGATCCCTAGATTAAAGTCCTTCTGATTGCTTGAGACTGATGTAGTAAGATTTTTAGTCTACAGAGCTACTCTAAAGAAATTGTAGTGGAGATGAAGTTAGAAATGACCAACTATAAAGTTAGATGTGAAGTTGCTGACATCATCTTGAACTCACAGTTGAGTAAGATATTGGATAGCTAAACACTCTTAAATTCTTGAGCAATATTCATCAAACCCTCTCATCTCGATAACGATCACTAAATAACTCAAACCCATGCGTCAAACGACAAACGGTACTATGTCACCACCCCGTCGTACCCGAATGACCCAACAACATTTTACCGCACCTCGACAGTGACTCATCTTCCAGGACGTTGTCCTAATATACCTGTAGCACCACGAGTCCATTGCCTTCCTTGTACGTAGGCACAGTGACTTCGAAATAAGCTTAAAGAAAGTGGTTGTGTTTTTTTTTCATTGTTGTGCCACCATGTTTGCTTATCACCCTACCTCCGTCTCCACCCATAAACCCTTCCCAGATTCTTACCGTCATTTCACGTTACCGATCGAACGGATCGAGGGTCATCGCGATAGGTTCGGCTGATTCATTAACATCGCGACCTCCTGCCGGTTGCGGTGCGATGCCGCGGAGTTTCCGTGCGAAATCGACCACTAACCTTCGGGGGCCGTTCCCGCGGAGCGGTAATGTTTTGCCCCGGTGCGATGCGTCAGCTTCGTTGTTGTGGCCCCCATTAGCTGCGTAGCTAAATGGGTCCCATTCTTCGTGCTACGTTCTATCGAGATGCTATCGATGGTCCGGGAAGAAGGGACTGACAGTGTCTGGTCGGTTTCTGAGTGAGTGTACACAAGGACTCTGAGGGGAGGTGATATACACGAAAAGAGAAAAAAAAAACCTCCACACACGTATACGCACGCAACGGACGTGTGTGTCCTCGGACCTCGGATGTGGATACGCCTGTTAGGGGAAGGGTTTTTAGTTTCAATTTGCTGAATTCAGTTGTCGCGTGCGAGTCGTGCTGAAAACACTTGAGCCAAATGTTGCCGTGCGGTGAAGACTGGAGCGACTGGTTTTGAGTGTCGTCCTGTGTGCAAAGTGCATTCGATATTAGTGGAGCTCGTGCAGGAGTTCAATATTTGTGTGAACGTTTTATGTGTGTAGCAGTCAAGAGTTAAATTGTATTTGAGTTAAGAGTTGAAATGGAGTGAAGATTTTCATCCGGATTGTGTACCAGTAATTGAAGTTTGTTTTTGTTTAAATTTTTGGAGCATTTTTGCCATAGTCCGCAATAGCGGTCTTCACGAGATATCTGGATGCTTTGGTCAGAATTCTTCTATTTGTACTGTTTTTTTAACAAAAATTTGAGATTCTAGTTCTAACTTTTTTGAAGCTACAGTCTAAAGATCTGTTCGTCATTAACTTTGTCTGTAGTAGACAGAGATGTCCTAAATATAGGAGATTTCTGATGTAGAATTAATAGTAATCCCAAAGTAAACGAAATATTAAGATAAGTCTTTAGAGTAAAATGTGTCCCACAATCCGAATTTGTATAGTAATTGTACATCTTGGTTAAAGTGCTCGTGAAAAGCCTTCAATATTTGCTCCATCTACCACCGACACAGTGCATCTCTACCAACTCCTGCCGTACGCACAGGTAACTTCGGAACAATTATAACATTATGCACTCATCGTTGACCGATGAAGTGAAATCAAGTGTAAAATTGTCCTCTTCGTGATTTCTTTTGCGTCACTGTCTAGACTAGTGCTGCCCTCACCCTTACGATTCCCCAAACACTCCACAACGCCCCATGTTTCAGTGTGTTTAGTCAACCGGGAGCTAACCTTCCCTTGGGTGAAGTTGCCCCAGTCGCGGAGTCGCGTGCATGAGTCGGGGGAAAAAGTCAAGCATCATCCAGTGTCGACGCGTTCTAATGAATTCCTCACGCTTCGATTCCCAAACGAGACATGTTCAATGGGAGGAAGAGATGGTGACCTGAGTCCCCCCCCCCCCCCTCCCACGATACCCATTACATCGCGTCAGTTGATTGATGTATGCATTTTAATCTAATTTCAACTTAATAGATAACTGTACCACGTAGTAGTAGTAGTATGCCCGTGTTGCAACCAGGTGTACGGAAGGGTTACTGAACCCCCGGCCAACCATCCACGAAAAGGGAAAGGATGCTGCGGACGGTGGGCCCGGTTCTGGCGCGAGAGTGAGGGAGATCCACCAGTCAGTTACAAAACCCGGTTGGATTGAATAATTTCATCCTCACCCGGCGTTCGATTAATATGCATGGCGTGATCGGTAAATAAGATATTCAAACCCCCTGGCAGACTGGGGCACTGCGAGAAGGAGTAAAAATCAACTTACAACAAAAAAAGCCAGGAAGTTGGATGTTTGTGTGTGTTTTTTTTCGAGACCTATCAGAGGAGGTGCATGTGAAGCCTGACACCTGAACCCGCGGCTGGGTCGGAAAGAATCGATAAGCCAACTGGCATAAAATTGTTGGAAAAAGATGCATAAAATTGCTTCCCATTTACATGATGTGTGATGGGGTACCGAGCGATGCAGCACCATCGCGTGGTAGTTAAATATAGATCAATGCGATTGCATTCCCTCTCTGCTGTTTTGTGTGTGTGTGTGCTCGGGGATACATACACGCGCGCCTGGAACCTTGTTGATTCCTTGTTTGAACGGGTCGGGAGGATTGTCTTTTTTTTTTCGTGTGTGCCATTTTGCCGTTTGCGCATAACATTACCAACCTGGCGGGAAGCGTACAACGGGACCTGCATTAAGCGCAGGAAATGCAGACAACAGCAGCACGCACACAGGTGGTGGTGGTGGTGGTGGTCTGCCAATATGGTGATCGAAATGTGAGGGGTGCGCTTTTGCTTCAGGGGGGGTGTAACGTACATTTCAATGCTGGAGTGGAGTGTTTTATTGGAGTTCAAGTGGAATATTGTTTGTTGGAAGCAACAAATATTCTTGCAAACTAAATATCGAGATTTCAATTTTATTTGATCTTGAGAAGATTTTGTACTCTTGGATGTTAGTTAAAATGACTGTTAAAATACAGCTTACTAATATTTAAAATTTGTTTACCTTTGAAGTTTTTTTCATGCAACAATTATTAGCAAGAAATCTTCTTCTTTTTTGGCCTAACGACCTCCTCTTAGGTCATGCCTGTCATTTCTGGCTTACTAGACTTAATGAGACCACGTAGCTGGAAAGTCAGTCCTTACTACTGGGAAACAAGTCCGGATGGGATTTGAGCCTCGGTCCTGCCGTGTGAAGCACGGCGTCGCTGTTGCATACACCACCGGATCGCCGTTAACAAGAAATCTAAACTGTCTAACAAAATAGTTATAAATAACCTTCCACGTCGAGTCTCTCTAAGATCTTTTGCCAAAGCTTTTTAGTGAAACTCTTTGGAGATCGTCGATTGAATTTTATATTAAATGACTTTTTCTCGGCCTGTCATATCAAGATTTCTGTAACTTGAATTTAACATTAGCTGTATGGTTAGTCCTGGGTACGGAGAGACGATCTAGATGGGATTTGATCCCTGGTCCTGCCGTGTGCAGATGCTATTGCCTCGACCAGCTGACGGCCCCATCTCCTGTCATTATAAGGCTACCTGAAATTATTTGACAAGCAGCGATATTATTCTTAGCGAAAAATATATCCTTTTTATGGATCAGTATCTAAGACTCAAGTTTTAAACTAAAAATAAAGAAACGACATTGAGCTTCGATCCTTTAGCGTTTGAATTATTGATGGTTCTCCACGAAATGGGAAGTCTAGTTTAGCTTGCTTGTTTATCGAACATCATAAATCGAAATATTCTCATACAGATGCTCAATACATGCATGCCCTGCTGCATTAATAAAACCATCATCCAGGGATATATACGGTAGCGACACTTCACCAGAGAAATACTACACAATTCCTGGAAGTCATCATTTCATCCCTGTGTTTTCTCCATTCGTCCATGCTAACACACATAGCTGCAAAGTTACTGCAGCGGCTGGCTAACGCACCACTTCTCCGGACGGTAGAATGCCATTACTAATCCATTGCATTACATCCCAGTTACACATCGTGTAAGCATCCTCGAGAGCAAAAAACACCCGCTCTCATCCTAACCCCCACTTTGGCTAACGATCATAGTTTGATCGCTCGTTAAAAAGTTCCTGTGCTTGTGCCAACTCTCTGCTTCTGGTGGGTGCCCCAAGGCTCCCGATGCTTGTGTCGGAAGCGCGTCGAAAACTTTTACGGCGTGTGTTTGTTTGGCTGGACGAGTTTCGTTCGAGAATGTTTTACTTCACCGGGTTATTTATCCAGCTTCCAGGGCGTTTGCGAGAAGTGAGTTTTTAAAAAGTCAAACCACCGGCCCAGAATCCGACCGGTAAACAGAACTCTTGATGTACATTGCGCAGCACGGGGTGGCAGAGTGAGGACCGACGGCGGTTGGTTGCATTATTGACGAGTGGATTTCCGGGGCAGGCAAATGTGGGCATCCGTGGATTATCGTCTACGGTACGGTATGGGATGGGAGAATAATTTGATTGTAAATATTTGATATGGTTCGAACGGCTTGCTGTCTCCTGGGTGTCGTTTTGTGATAGTTTCTGGAGATGATGAACTTGCCCCCCATGCTCACGGATCCACTATCGTCCCTCATTGATTGTTGGGGGCTTTCCATTCTATTTGATATGTATGCATCGAGAAATTGATCCGCAAGCACACACACATGATGGTGTCTGACGTAGCCACAAGAGATTTGCAGAGCATGTATTAGCTGGGCTCCTGTATCAAATATTGATGATGCGTGCACGGCTAGGCACACGGTGTCATCGACGAGTTAAGACGAGATCTCGGCTCTGAGAGATATCCGGATGAAGGCTCTATCGGAAGCGTATTGTGCATCAGCGCAGACACTGTGTGAGCTTTGAGCCTTTTGATGCAATTAGTTTTCAAATCCGCTCCCCGAAGGCTCCCAATCGTCGATGCGGTTTTCCGATGTCAACAGTCCACCGCAAAAGACGCTCCATGGACACTCATCCTTCGAGCGCTCGCTTCTCCATTTTCTCTTGCGGAGAACCAGATCGGTCGGTCCAGAATATCGGTACACATGGGCGAGATAGCCGTGCAGAAGATGCAAGAAAACGCAAGAACAATGAGCATATTTATCATATCTGCTTCACTTCTTCCTGCCCATCGTATGCCGAGCTGTTTGTACGGTGAAACAAGCGCCAAACAAACATATCATAAATAACGAATCTTGTCTCCCAATTGCCGGTGTGATTCCCAAGCCGTAGCATTCGTACGTAGCTTCGTTTATCCGCACGAGCTTTGGCAGATGACTCTAGCTTCCCGGCGGACGGAAGGAAGGCACCCATTACACCAGACTTTGCAATGGTCGGCCGGCCGCTGCTCGGCGAAGACAAACGGGCGACGATTCTCTGCACGCCTTATCGTGTCCTCTTCCTTATTTCATTAATCATACTTTTTCACATGCACTGTTTGTTTTCTGTGCTCCGGTACAGGAGTTATTTTTGCACATTACGTTTTCGATTGCGTTTCCTTTTCCGTGTGGAGTTGGTGTGTACTTGTGTTTCCAATCCATTGGTGGGTTAAACTTTTTGCATTCTTGGTTGTTTTAGTTTTGTTTTTTGATATGTTCTCATTTTGTTTGTAACTTTTGTTCACTTATATTTACTTCTCGTCTACTTTTTAGCTTTTTTCCACACTGTTTACTATAGTTATCGTGTACGTTTTTCTGTTTTTTAATGAGTTTTGCTCCTTTTTTCTCTTATTTTCAACCATGACGCACTAGTTTAATCAAACTCACCACCATAATCCTAGACCACTAGCTGCGCGGTTCTACTTTTGCGAGAACAAATTATTCTTCGATAACCAGCTGGCCGGCCTTGTTTTGTTTGTTGCCTTCTACGGGACCAGCTCTCCCCCCCATCAAGAACTCTCGGTGCCATATTTGTGGTAGCCATCATCAAGAACCCGGTTCATGAAGCGCCCCCATTCGCTAGACTTCAATTATCAATTTCCATTTATGCGCTTTTCATGTTCGTGGTTTCGCTTTTCCCAATGTGACTGGGCTCTGGACAACCCAGGTGGTTGTCATGCGCATATTTTTGCATCTGTTGGGTGCGTTTGTTACGGGACGCACGGGTAATTGTCTGTAGTTCGCGGTACTGCAGCGGCTTCTTCTGAGATAAGGCGACCGGCCGTACGGCCGTCGCGCCATTTGTTATGACCATATCGGACGGGAATCGTTCGCAATCGTTTCTGGTCTCCGGACAATCAGCATAACAGGAAGGTTGCGCCCAGGAACTAGCCCTCGGGATGTCCCTGAGGACGGTGTAGCAGTACGCCAGAGAAACTTGTGGCGTGTTTAAACTTTGTGTTTTCTCCTCCAATGATTAGATCTCGTAAAGATGGTTTAGTTGCTCAACGTTACAGTCAAAGGACTTGTAAATATTTAATGGCTGAAGAAGACTTTCCAACTTCCAATTGCTCAATTCGTTCCCAATGACCCTGTTCCTAGATGCATCCGTGTGCTTCATCTTCGTCACCAATAATTCGATCACAATTCTCTCGACCTGTGCTGTGCCTGCTCACCAAACATCGCCTAAGAACGATAAGCGAAGAACACTGTACGACAATCATCATTACCCGTAGCTGCTATCCATCTAGACCGCTACATCCTACAAACCATCCCCAGACACCGCAAGGGTGCCTTTGGTTGGCAAAACGGTACAAATAAAGACATTGGAGTTGGTGGTTCCGTTTTCGCATCTAGAACGACGTGTCGGCGCTGGCCTCTTAAGAGTCTGTGTGCAGTGGTCCCCCTAGCGTCCGTGCGGTGCATTGACATTTTGATTGATTTATGGGCTTCCGATACGATTCACCTTCACCTTGCGAGAGCTTCAAGCTGTGCAACTACTTCTAGGGAGGTTCTGGTACACTCTGGAGCGCGCACTGTCTAGCGAAACTAGGTGAGGGATTTCTTCGGGGTGCGTGTCTGGTGATTGATTGATGCACCGAGCAAACATAGATGGGGGGGTAGTTTTGAGTTAGGAACAAGAGCTAAGGATTTGATGCTTGATGTCTTCCTACCCTTATACCTGTTCTGATAATTTGAAATGCAGGGATAGGGAGATGTATCGTAAGGGAGATCTAATAACATTAGAGTATAAGAACACCACAATCGTATCGAAACCAGAATTCTCACGTTTGTTTTCGTTTCTATGCTACCAATACATCAAATTCTTTCCACATAGTCTCCTTCGTCTAAGAAGAGCCAAACAATATTTGACTCATCATTTGCCTCCAACAATAGCCGTACGCAATAGCTGCCCAATTGTGCTGGTCCGATTGAAAACCAATCGATTTTTGATTTATCATTCCCGGTGCATCACACGTTTCATAACCACGGACAACGTCATCGAGTGTCAACCCGGACGACAACCACCGGGGGCAAACACTTACGCGCGTCGATGGTTGTGCTCGGTTACCCCAAACTGGGACATGGCCCCGTTTTGCTATGCAACGCTCGGTTACAAAATCATACATACAATCAAAAAACATAACAGAACCCGTGACAAGGGACTGAAGGAACGAACGGCTATTGCTACCGTTTTGCTGTTGCTGCTGTTGTTGTTCATGTGTTGCACCAATTAGCTGCAAGTTGACAAGCGGTCAGGCACGTTTTGTTCGAGTGTCGCGAGTGGGAGAAGGGTTTTATCAATGAATGAATATTGATACCTCGGAGTTGCAGCTGATTACAGGTATTGAAGAATCGGAATGTTTTGGAGATTCAAATATTGGGAACTTTGGAAGGTTTATTACTCAATTCATTTTAAACACCAAGTATAACATTACTGATATATTTAAACATTTAATTTCCTCGTATATTTGTCTTCATTGGGTGCATCGTAAGCTGTTTAAGATTTATGTAGGTATTTTCTTCGAGGATAGCTAAAGACCTCAGAGCTTAGGTAAAGCTAACAGTGATAATATCTGATGCATGCCAATACTGCTTGTTAATCTACACCACTAATTCAAATTCTTGCGAAATATAGTGTAGTTTAGAGTTGGCTATAAAGAGGGCTAATTAAAATGAGAAGATTGTTGAACTTTGGAGCGAAATTCAAAGGCAATGCGCCTACTACGGGCTCCACAAACTCCTGGGATCCAGAAAACTCCTACAACGTACGAGATGCGCCATATATCGCACACAGATATGGCCGGGAGCCCTCTATGGGTACTACATCCTGACGGCATCCTGACGGTTACCGAAACCGGAAGGATATTCTGGCTGGGGAATTTGATGAGGGTGCTGGACTCATACACTACCAGCATGGTGCTCTTCAGCAATCCTTTCAGTACGATACGTAGAGAAGTCCAGCTAGCTCGTTCGTTGGATCAATTAGAGTGATCGTAAAACCTGAGGGAGATCGGTCATAGACCGTGTTTCCTGGAGACGGATTGGACTTCAGACCATGTCCTTTAGATGTGCTCCATAGCAACAGGCTAAGAAAGAAGGAGAATAGAATCGAAATTAGATTAGATCATGTCCCTTGAAGCATCAGGACTGATCACCGAAGTAAGAGACCAACGGACCATGATACACCTAAATGCATTTAGCACTAAGTGTGGGGTCTGTACTTTGGAAAGAGCTCTTTAAATGTCGCCTAAAATCCTTCGTCAATCACTGTATGTTGATAAATAGTGTCCTTAGTCTATGACATGTATGACAGGGTCGATCCGGTAGCTAAGAAGTGGTGCCAGTATTCACACGACAGGACCAGATAACGAATCCAGTCCTGATCGCCTTATAGCTGATTCCGGACCCATAACTGACTATTCAATTAGTATCCAGGAAACCAGAGAAGACTGGCCGCGGCCCTCTAGAGTTTATAAAGTTAAATTTAAAAAGTCTATGGAAGTCTAGTACATTCTATATTCAGCTCAATTCATATCGCTAATTTAATATAATTTTCCACTACCGAGAGCCTCTTAAATGTTAGCCCTACACAAAAACTAGCTTTACTACGACAGGTGTGTACGTTAAGGCGAATACTTTTTTTTATCTATTGCATATTTAGACAACCGAGTTGTAACAAGATGAAAAGGCGTTTCAAAAATAGTCACTCAACAACTAAATAATAGTCACTAAGCGCAAGAACCCACTCAGAACTACAGAAACCCATCCCGTTGAGGATGTTTTGCAAAACGACCCTTCGGTTTCCTTATTGCCACACAGATAAAACCTCGCCGTGAAATGTGGTGACACATTCTCTACCGCACCGACACAACACAGGATTTATCTGTTCTGATTCTGTTTTCCCCGACGAACACAGGTCGTACGACCAGTACAAAAAAAAAAATGGCTTCAGTCTCTGGCTGTCGGGTGGGGACATTATGGTGGTTGGATTAACAGCAACCCCAAAAACCAAAAAGACAAAAACCTACCAACCATCGAAACGCACACACACACACACCTTCTTTTCCCCGTTGGAGCCCCGTTCGACCTGCCGACTACCGATGTTCGACAAAAAACCTCCCAAAAGCTTGCGGTCGGATTTTAATGCACCGGCCGCACCGGTGGCCGTTGTGGTGGCTTTTCCGAAACGGAGCGATCCGTTTTTCGACACCCGGCACAGATAATCGGACGTTCCCTTTCATTTTTGTAACGCCGGGTTTTTGTTGTTGTTTTGCTTTATCGTGTTTTGTTTTTCTTTTTGTTGTTGTCCCTACTCCATCGGTGGAGGGTTTAGTGTAAACGCACTCGCACGCAAAGAACCTTCATTCCACCAGGGCGGTAGTGTTTTGTGTTTCTTTTTGTTCTTTTGCCTAGATCAAATCAGATCCGATGCGAAGCTAATGGACTCGGCTCGGTTGATAAATGTCGCTGCTGTCACGGGGAATGTTGGAATTTTGTACCCTCTGTGCAAACGATGACATAAAGCGAGCGAGTGAGCCAGCTCCCACCGATGAACGAATTTAACGAAAAACAAAAGTCACAGCGGAATGTAAAGCACTAACCAACTGAAGCTGTGCTTAATTGAGGCGAGAAACTTTAACGATGTCAGTAACGGGAACTATAAAAGGTCTTCAGAATTTCTCAGGGAGCAGTGATGGGAAATAGGGCTGGACATTATTGGGTCTTGTGAGAGAAAAGTGAAAGGTGGTAAGGAAATGCTTATCAAATTGACAAGTTCTTGAGGGTGTCTTAAACTTCTAAGAGTATATTTTCTCTCAATCTTCAAGAAATTCTAAAATTTGTAAGAAATCGCCCAAGCACCTCACCAAATTCGATCTAAATTAGAGTTCCGATCCCTACTACTCCATCCCTTCCAAACAGTCAACCAATTCCAATTCCCAAAAGTGTAATGACTTCTTAGGCATCCTCATCATCGCCCGGTTCAAATGGGGGGGGGGGGGGGGGGGTGAGAAATTAAAATTGACTCTCTCATTGAACCTTTGCCGCAGGTTAATAACTTCCAAAAGAGTGTCGTTAAAGGGCACTCGTGCTCGCGCCTGATGGGCCCGGGCTTTCCCATTCGATCTTTGCGCCTGTCAAATCGCACTTTGCCTTTGTCCTTTTTTTCCAATTCTTGTTCTGCCCGGGATCGTACGAGCCGGCCTTCTAGAAGACTAATGTACCGGTGAAGAATCACCCCAAAATGGAACCAACCAAGAATGCCACTTCGAGGTATCGAGGAGGTGGGTGCGCTGCGGTAAGGTATTAAGGGAAAACAGATTTCGTTACGATCGTTAAGTGCTTTATTTTCTCACTTCTATGGTTCAGGGGAAGATGTAGCAGTGTTGCGGAGGGATCCCACCATGCATTAGAACACTGGGATTTACCGTTAGCAGCTACGACCCTAGCGTTGGCTTCTTGTTGGTAGGGATGAGCGTGTCTTCTGGGAGGATGTGGGAGATGTCTTGAAGATCGTGTCGATACTCGAACTAAGACAACTCGTTAGAACCCATTTTGGCATAGATTAAGCCATGCTCGTAGCAGGAAGACACTTCGACGGTAGAACTAATCCCCACGCTGTTCAGCCCAACATCCAACATTCCTACTCTTTTTCGCCTACTCACCGACCGCAAGACTTCACTCACTTTGGGACAGAGCACAAAAATGGGCACACAAATGGGCATGCCCAGAGGCCTGGACACACATTTATTGACCGCATAGTACCGCCGTTTCTCGGTCAATGTTTCTCACGCTTGCAATTTTGTGATGTTTTGCTTTTAAAGGTTGCTGGGTATATGTATGTGTGTGTGTGTGACGCTACCGGGGTGTTTGTAATGCAAACTCACGTTCTCAGCAATAAAACCGGGAAGGCGTGTGTGCTGCACACAAGAAGAGAATGCACCCAGGGTGAAATGTTTTTGTTTTGGGGGGGTCGAGTTTTTGCGAACCTTAATACCTTGCTTCGTACACGAGCTGAGCTGTGAAAGGGCTGCTAAACGAACCGAGCTGTGAGACACCCTTCCCCAGCGGTGATCAAGCAAGCTGAGGACATACCAAGATGTTGGAGATTTTCACTGCCGGGAGGTAACGTGATCCTCGCGCGTTGGCATTAAATCCCGCTGCAGGAATGTCAGCTGCATCCGGAACCAGTCACCGCGCGTGGTACCGGATGGTGATGATTCCGAAAGGCGCAGATATCTTACCGATGCACCGTTGTTGCATTCGCCATCAAGGTGACGTCACGCGTAGCTGTTGGAGCGATGATCTGCATCGATCTCGGAGGTGAAGTGTTGGATTACAGAGCTGGGTTTTTTTTAACGGCATGTCAATCGGTGAAGACAAAGTCGTCAGAGAGTTATGTCTTGATGTGCTCACGCGTGCTTTATGATGGTACCTTCAAAGAGGTTGCTTGTCCTACTGATCTGGACATGAAAGCTGGGAAAGTATTCGAAAAAGTATCTGATGTCATGGGACCATTTCCCAGTTAAATATAGGGAAATGGGTGTTAATATTATTTTTAGAGTCAATAGCGTGTTGCATTAGATTAAAATATATTAGAACCAATGTGAGAAGTTGGCCTAAATTATTTTATTTTACTTATTTAGCTGGAAATATTGTCAACTTAACTGTTTTCGCTAGAAATTGATGGTTAATGTTATAATTTCAACATATGTTTGTCTTGAAAACGGACCAACTGTACAATGCGATATGACAGCTTCAGACTATCAATTAACCATTTAACGTCAAATCCATGGAAGAAAGCATATCGACACCCAATTGTGATCAAGACTGCTTGATTTTAATTATCCGTCTGTTACGTGATGATTAGCTCCCAATAACAAGCCTCATAAAAAAGCACTCGGAAAAGCGCTAGGGAAAAGGAAAGTGGTCAGTCTTTTCGGTCTACTGGAACGCGCGAATGCTGTCCACTCGATCAAAGCCATCCAAGCGTGAGGGTAATTAATTCCAAATTACTGCTCCAACCCATCGACGCCCCGCTACTACGATGGGGGCTACTGGCTAGCAACACACAATAGCTGATGCAATGCACAATTTCACCAAAGCGTTACTGTGGCCTTGCTAAACAGCTAAAGATCTTAAAAAGGGTGACATTTGGAACCAGATCCCCCCTTTCGAACAAGAGTTACTAATGAAGCATCCACAACAGTGTAAGCCACCAATCAGTTGGTGCAGTGATGATCGCCAAGTAGACAGTCGTTAGCCAACAGTTGTTGCGATGGACCTGAGGGGGGAAGCTAGGTAATAAGAGTTCTCTAAGTGCAGATATTACGCGATCACCTGCCAGCTGCCTGTCTTTGGATGATCGATCCGATCAATCTCACCTGTCAAACGACTGGAGGATGAATCTCGTCTCGTCTGTGGCGTAGTAGAAGGCTTTCTATTTATAACTGCACCTTCGGCTGTACCATTTGGTGTAGCTAATTCCATTGTAGGGTACCAAATTCCATTAGCGTCTCGTGCCCATTTGTAATCGATCAAGTGTGCGGTACCGAGAAGCAAGAAACAGGGCTCGCCGAAAACTTGCTTACTTGCGAAATGCCTCCAAAGTTTTCATCTCAAGTGGTCGAATAATGCAATCACCATCAGTGATGGCTGACTTGTGCCTGTTCCACGACAAGTTTCATACGCTCGGAAACGATTATTAATAACAATTAAGTCAAGAGCGTTCAAGCGCGATTTGTGTTTTCTTTTTTCGATCAATATGCTTGCTTTGTAGTTCCTCGATCATCTTCGAGGATCACCGAGGCTACGATGCGTAAGAAGACGCATTATTGCGTAGTTTATGTGTGTTTGTTTTTTTTGTTCGTTACAATTGCCAGCTAGTATGTGTGTGTGTGTGTGTGTGCATGGGTCGATGCGCTAGATCAGTTCCGATGAGTTGCCACTTTCGCGCCATTCCCTTTGAGGTCATCAGCGCCAGTTTTGAGGTTATCTTTCGTACTGCATGAACCCTGCAAGACTCTTCCCTAGATTACTCACATTAACAACACAGGGTGAGGCGGTGCGTGATTTATCGGTTCCGCGAGGTTCGCGGTGAGAGTGTCCGGGATCGATTTGGTACCCGCGATACACGATCTGAGCGATATGCTCCCTCATGTCCGGTGATCGATGTGAAATTCCTCGGTGACGAATGGGAGGATAGGCAACAAATGGGGGTGGGTGAGGAGTGTTCGGTCAAGCAAGTTCATCACGGGATCGTTGACTTCAACGTTCCCTCGAACTTCATCTGGAAGTATGTACCGGGGTAACTAATGAGCTCATTTCAACCCTTTTCATTTCCTTTCAATTCTTCTGATCGTGTCCAAGGTCTCCTTTCGTCGCGGCAGACAGCGCCATAATCATAGGCCGGTGGTTGGCCAGAGCGATCCCCGCCAATTCACCAGCTGAAATTGCGTCAAAATGATTGACTCTTATGTCACGCCAGGTGCGCCAACAGATCCGGTATAACGGACCTACCGTAGATCACTCATTCCGGTAGCACTTGCCGATCTTGATAAGCGTCGGGCGTTTTCATGGTGCCGACCACCACTTCTCCACTTCTAACGGAGTTGCTTTAACGGAGTTCCGGTTCCAAGGCATGGCTAAGGTTTGCCAAGAACACGACACTTCATGTCCACCCCGGTTTGTGATACAGTTATGGCAGTTATGAGAAACAATAAGTGCCGGTGTGTATGAGAACGCCACCCGGAACCGTCAACCAGAAACTAGACTATATGGCGGATCTATAGCTGAGATCTGTTTGTAATCTCGATGTCGGTTTCGGTACTGGGAGTAACGGGAGGTGTAGTCATCGAGGAACTAAAAGTACGAAATTGAATCTATAGTGCAGGAGTGGAAGCTAAGACAGGAAGCAAAATGAAACTAGAACACCACATGGGCATGGTTGGTAGGTGGTAGGATCGCATCCAGAACGATCTTGATTAAAAGTGATCAAGATGGATGCTATGAAGCTATAGCCTCGTTCTGTGCCTCTCGGCCGGCGAGGGAAAGAAAAAAACATTGTGAGTGACTTAATCGCACAGACACATACGTACGGATGATGAATGTAATTTCGCAATCCATCATCGTCGTGTGTGAGTAAATTCTAACCCAGCAACAGTGTGGGTAACTGTTTCAAAGTGGTTTTAGGGCTAAATGGACGACTTTTATCGTCGCTTCCTGGTGGTTTTGCGCTGTCGGGGAATTGACGATCGAGAGCATCCGTTAGTACAGGCGAACAACAGTTAGACGTTTAAGGCCTTAATGAGGCTCCAAAAGTCGGCTATTGAGCTATTGATGTGGTAGGCCTGTATAGAACGAAGATTTATAAGATATTCATGACCTTGGTGGATATAGGTAATAGGATAGTTTTAATGCCTAAAATCGAATTCTGGAACATATCTTCCCTCTGGAGTGAAGATGCTCAGAAGTATTCTGGAATTCTTTGCAGTATATCTCGATCTCCGGAGATCAGGAATTCCGTTGAGGGATGTTACCTTCAACCTAGCTCATCCTATGCAAAGACAGCTGAAACCATTTGGAAGTTCACTCAACCTTCTTCCAGCCAAACCCTAAACCGAATCGGATTGCACTTTTTAGACATCAGCTAAATTTATATTTCCCTGTGACATTCTCGAGCTGGCCCGGTGGTTCCTGATACATTCCTGTTCGGAAGTATCGAATTGCAAACCGCTTTGATCATCGGATCGCGTGTGTGTGTGTGCGTATGTAAAATCGTTGGTGACGACAAATACTGCGCCCATTGGAATAAGTTTATATTTGCACTCGCTCGCACGGTCATTTCCTTAAGATGGATGCTTCTTTACGATGGTAAGTCACCAACGCCCTCGGACCGTCGGTCGGTGTCTGGTTTCCGCTATTGCTGCTCAAGAATGGTCCCAAGAACGTGGAAAGCAATTTCTCTTTTATGTTTGAACCATCTTTTGGGGGTTTGTGGTGCAAATTATTCCGATCGGACTGGAGTGCAGTGGAGGTGGGTCGAGGATGTGTACCGTCAGGCGAAGTTAAAAGTGTCGTAATTTTTACTTTTTCTTGTGCTCTGGCTGCTGGAAGCCCACGATTTACGATAACGACCCGAATGTTCGCACGGTGGTGTGGTTTGTCATCGTGTGATGGATGATGGGGCGGTACGCTGTACGCGAATGGAGAAAAATTACCGAGAAACGGGAATGAAAATTTAGTATGCGAAAATTTTGGTATAAAATATTTAAATTTGCCCGAAATCTAATCATTCATCCAAAATATTTTTTTTTAATTTTATGTGTTAAATTTTCGTCTTTTTTGTAATTTTTCTGAAATATTTTTTTGGGATTAAATTTAAATTAAAAATGTTCTAACCTCAAGTAAAGTTTTTCAACCTTATTTTTAATTCATTATGAAATTATTTTTCTCTTTACAGATTCTTGTACAGAACATTCAAAGCCGCATTTATCGACAACAAAAAAACTATGTTTTAACTTGTAAATGACACCGATGCAGCAAAGGTAAGCAGAAGCAGCCCACACTTAAGGCTTTTTTACTTTAATTTAAGTGATTTTGTTTAACTTTACCTGTCAAAATGCCTTTCGTAATCAGTCTGGCCGTTCAAATAACAACGCTCTAGCATCAATTAAATGGTTCATGATAAATATTTTCAAAGTCGAGACTTGTTTTTTTGATGCAGGCGTTTTATTTTTAATAACCTTTAGCTTAGAATGGCCCACAAACCACCCACTTTTTTGCACCGATTTAAATGCGCTAATTACGATCATTAAAGTAAAAAAAAAAAAATCTCCAAAAACATGTCAACTGGCGCCGCCAAGTAAAGTGTCTCATCCACCATTGTCTCATAAGCGCTTTGCTTGCTTCATTTTTGACCTACGCATAATTTTGACTAAAACCAATTAAAGTTATCAAATCAGCTGGCCGGCGGCCCCATCAGGGTTGCCGATAACGCATAAATAATTCATTCATCGTTTGCGTTTCTCTTTTGCTACCCATCGAATGCTTTCGTATTGACTTTTGTAAGCAATTTCACGTGTGCGCTTTTTATATCATACCGAGTCGATACCGATCAGACACGTTCTTCGAATGCGTCCCTCCCCGCGGTAAAAAGAATTCCGGGTTGTTGTAACCACGGCTATCGGGTTACGCGTGTGGCGCGATTCCTCCATACACACACATGACGGAGTTTTTGCTTTTATTGGTGTCCCTGTGTCCCTTTGCTCCATTAAATCGGAAACGAAAATATGTACCACCAGACGGGGCCCACAAACGCATTGCGAAACGCATGACATACGCAGATAATTTGCGTTCGGTCAGTGTGCTCCGACGGAAGGTTGCCAGAAGAGAGCAAAACACGCTGTCCAAAAATTGTTTGTCGTGATTTTGTGGCTGGTGACTGGAGTGGAGCGTCATTTGCTTTGGAAAGGGATGATTTAAAGTTGGGCAAAATATGGAAATTACCGAGCCAGTGGCATTGAGCTGGAACTTGTCATTAGAGTCAATTTAGTTAGGAAGATTAGCTTCCGGAGCAACGTCTAAATGACGGTAATTTGGAGTAAACTATTTCATATTGCACGTCATGCATTGGGATTGGTGTGGAGAACTACGGTGTGATCTGAGCCGTAGCAAAAATTATTCCCCGTAACACTAGCTAAAAGGTAAATAAAACACAATCATTGCATACATTTAGGCTCATTTTTTTATCTTCTCTTTGAAATCAATTTTTTTTGCATTGAACTGAAAGCTTGTGGTTTGATCTGTAAAATAATTATCTTGTAATTCAATTTTCGACTACATTATCCTTTCTGAGATCTTTTCCTGTTGTAATTCTTCCCTTATTGTGGTTAACCTCACTTTCCTCCTCTTAAATTAACCCTCAAACGAAAAGCAATGGCATCTCATCTTCAATAAATTGTCCACTATTACCGTCACCCTCTCCATAAACACGATACCCTAATGGCGTCCAGCATCGTCTCTATCAGCGGGTGTGATACGCCCAGGTTTCGGGTCAATCGTACACCTGGAGTAGGATCTAGAATTTTATGTCTATTATTAATCAAAAACGTCCATCAATAACTCATCTATAATCAGAGACTTTCTTTTAAATACATTTTTAATGCCTATCTCAAATAATTTGAGGAATTCTGACTAAGCCTGCAAAGTCTGTCTACAACAGCATGTCCACTGTAGTGTTCCATTCAATCACAAATCCAGCGTGCTGTCAGTTATCCGGGAATAAACACATCATTACGACAGCGTCCATCCCATTACGAAACGTCAAAATGGGAGCATCCGCATTTTTATTATTCATAATTCGGTGCTAATTCAATGACGGCAGGCAGCTAACAACGCTATCGACCGGAGTGATGCTACGGATCGAAAAAACTGAAGAAATACAGGGCAATCGCCCAAAAGGGCTCAACTCCCGGTCCACCGAATACGGGATCGGTCGGGATGCCGCCGACCCAATTCTCAGTCGCTATCGGAATCAGGTCGCGCGCGGTGCATCAATCAGAGAAGTGAAAAGCCGGTTCCACCCGGGCGCAAGACTCAAATTGGGAGTCTCTTGGCGGGTTGGTCTGCAACACTCGGAAACACTGTTTTTCTGCGCTTTTGCTTTTCTTTGTGTTTTCGTTCGTCCCATTTGAGCCCTTTTTTCCTCTAGGATTGCAACCCCGAATTGGCTTTCACCTTGGCCCAGTGGGGTGTGCGTGTGTTACATATTTTTCATGCCAATCTCTGCTGCAAAGGCATCTTTTCCTCTCACATTCGACGTGATAAGGTGTGGCGAGATTGGCGGGGCCTCGTAATGGAAGAGAGGGCAAGAATTTGGGAATTTAAAAATTGACCCAAGCACAATCACAGCGAAAGCGCCACAAAACCCTATGACAGCAGCGACGATGTCCAGGGCTCCCAAGCGAGCACGTGTTGATTGAGGCGAGCACCGTAGCAACCGAAAGGGACGATTATCATTTTTCTACCCTCGTTTTGTTGCCACGGGAAGCTGCTCGGGGGCAGGGTATGGTTAGCGGCCGGTAGAAGCGGAAGGGTGCAGATGATTTAAGTACACAATGAGCGTAGCGCCACCGTCACCGACCGTCTTTTCTGAAACCCTTTCGTACGGGCTCTCAAGTCACACACGGCAGTCGAATGCGATGATTGGACGGTTATACACTAAGGAAGGAATTTAAATTCATGAATTTTAAACTAATTATAGGCCAATTCATCAAGAAGCGTTAGTGGTTTATTGTTGCTTCTAAATTTCATCAAACTGTATATCTGGGTCATAAAAACAACAATAGAAAAATGTTTAACAAAACTGTCGCCAGTTTTAGACAATAAAACATTTTAAATCAGTTTTTTACCTTTTTCGACTCAAATCGAAAAAACAAAACTTGTGGAAAATCTTCTGTGGTGTGTCGGACAAAAATAATTAAAATTTTGAAGCTTTTGAGGACAACGGTTAATAAAAAGACATTGAAGAACTTGGAGACATAACTATTTAGACGTCCAGAAGTTTAAGCTCCTCGTGTAGGAACAAGACAGTCTTTTTCAACAGTCACTAATCTAGCAATTTAAACAGCCAGAATAGAATTTCATTTTATTGGTCATTTTAATTTTTTATCAACTTAATAGCTTGTTTTCTTGCTCATTTTTATGTTTAATGTGTATTTTTTCTGTTTCACGAGTTTTATTTTCAATTAGTGATATTTTATGAGACAAAAAATATTGAAAAATTAAATGAACTTATATACAAGAATGATGTGTCCTGTCAACAGCTGAAACGGTAAAAATGCTACATTGGTTTTTAATAATTGTATCCGTTTTTATTTATTTATTGTTGTGCTAATGTGTTCAGTTCTTTTTCTAAATTACTGAATTAAAAAATACCGATCAAGGAAGAAAATTTTGTAATTAAAAAACTGGAAAAGGGTAACATGTTCAATAATTCTAAAACTTTCTAAAAATAGAATACCAAACTTCTCTAAAGAAATGAACAATGATCTGAAAACGTTTATTACAGAAATTAATGAATTTAATGAAAAAAATCTAAAAACGTAAAATAATTACAAAAAATGGAAAAATATTGAGATGAAAAAAAGATAAAAATTCTAAACGAAGCTTAAAATTCTCCATCAAAATAACTCTCAGACGACCACCGTCGTGTATACTCACCCAATGTCCGAGAACATGTGCCATGTGCTTTTTCTTGTCACCTGCCGAACTGCATCCAGTAACGGGCGACTCCAACCGGGGCGCCAACGATCACAGCTGCCAAACGTGACAGCATGCCGGTCAAAGATACAACCGCTACCCAAAAATACCAAAACTTTCCTACAGCGAAACCCTTCCACACCAATGAACCTACTAGTGGCCGTTCAGGAAGAGCGCAGTCTGGTGGGTAAAATAGACCTTAAATGGTCTCCATCACACGGTGATCCACGGTCAAGTAGAATGCGTTCGTGCGTGCAGAAAGAGCCGATTTTTGTCCACCGAAATGATTCTCCTTCAATCCCTGTGTCTCCTTCAATCATCGGTTTTGGTGGCAGGGTTTTGGGTTTTGAGTCCCTCGCTCATTTTGGGGAAGTTTAATTTTAGCAGCGACTTTAACCATGCTGCCTCCTCCAAAAGGTACCGCGTTGGAAGATCAAGGAACGTCTTCGACTGGGGTCACCAAGCCGCTACACTACACCAACCCTCGGGCTGTAAATCAATCTTGCAAGAGTTCTCCGTACACTACGGCAAACCACGCACCGTATCACCGCTGGCACACGTTTGGCGCACCGGAGCTGTTGGTGAGCATTAAAAATAATTATTTATGATCCTTTCGCATCTCTCCTGCGCTGGCTGGCGCACACTGGATGGGTGAAATTTTAACTGCATTTCGCGCGGTTCGGTGTAGTTTGCATGCATCGGTTGCTGCAACAGGTCCGCATAACCGGCTTCACCCGTTTAATGACGGATGCAAGGTGACACGATGAATTATTGGCGATGGTCGGGTTCGGGTTTTGCCTCCGGGCGTGGTTGCTGAATAGTAGGAGTGCTTGCTTGTTAGGGTTAATAACATGGCGTGTGTGCAAGGTTCGTTCTGAACCATGTGTCGGGTGGCATAATTTTTGGGGTGTTTTTAATCAGGCAAAATGAGTTTAAAAAATAGTATTTAAGAACTTGGAGATCATTATGCAGAGACCTGTGATTAACGTACTGCTTCCCAAGTAGATTAATAAATCGTTACTTCAAGATTTTGCCAACTTTATATTCTGTTAGGGTAATCTAAAATTAGTGAGCTAAGCTCATTTTGATATAGTTATAAATACTAGTATCCGCTGTAGCTAGAGAAGTAGTTCTAGCCTAGTAGGACTAGCCCCGGTACTAGCCGTTACTGATATGACTAACAGAACTGAAGTTATCTAGCAGGTTTACTCTAGATTATTTGAAGGCTATCAAGACTATCAAGACTTTCAAGACTGCCAAGACTGTCTAGACTATCAAGACTAGATAATTTGACAAACCTTGATAATCCTAGACCTACAATCGTGGCGAAGAATAATTAAATATTTAGGGGATCGACTCTCACAACTCTATCAAGTGCACTAGATTATTACAATGTCGGTTGTAGAAACTTATTCCACGAAGCGTAAAGAGGGTTTAGATTCCTATATCGGAAGAGTTCAAGTCCAAGAAAAAGAATCTTGAAGGTAGGCTCCTGCATTGACATATACAGTTGATATTACACTTCGCATAGTTGCCCAAACATATCTGAGTCATCAGAGTTCGTGGAATGGTTTTTTAAACTAATTTTATGAATTTCCTATGAAGTGACTTCGAATCTAATTTGCATGCATTAGAATCTTGACTAAGGCGTGAAAAGAGTCCTAAGATAGTTTCATTATGTAGTCCCATTCTCTCAAGTTGTACAATCTAATAGAGCGGAGGTAACTAATCGAACTTCAGACCAGCCAGAAAATATTCAACAAACCATCGCAGTAGCCGCTGCTGACTTCATAGCAACTTGTTTGATCACCAATGCCTCCTTAAGCTGCTTCTATAGCTTTTGTGCATTTTCCAGCTCAACAGCAGCGCTACACAAATCAAACATTGTACTCCACCGGTCGTGCGTACACAGAATGATGCGATTCTACACAGATCCTCCTTCATTCAGTGGCTTACCACTCGATCGCTTACAGTCGGCGGCGGCGGCTCCGCTGGCTGCAAGGCAAACGAAATGCAATTAATTAATTGCATTCATTCGAACAATGAAGGTGATACACTTGACGCCATCAAGTGCGTTCGCGTCCGTACAGATCACGCAGCGAACTGCAACATGAACTACATACGCCTCGCGCGTCATTTGACGGCTGTGACCACGACGTGCCGGTGGCTTGCAAGCTTGCACTTGCACTTGTAACCTCGGGACACCAGCCTGCTTACACCGTCGACTCTTTCAACAGGGGACACTTCTGTTTATACAGATTCTGTTTTTTTTTTTCTTCTCTCCTTTCCTCCTCTCTTGTGCATACGACGAGACGACGAGAGCTCACAGTGCAAATCAGAAATATTTGCCACACGACCATTAACATCCCAACAAGCGTAGCGATCGCACGGGTATGCCATGCGGCCGACGAATCGATCTCGTTTTCGATCGCTTGCACGCCCGAAAGGCACAAATCAAACCTCTCTGCCGGCAAAGCAACGCGCGGCGTCGAATGCTGCTTTGAATGCTGTTTATTTTTCTTTCGTCTCGCTCGGAGGTTAGGAATCCACCTCAAACTTGTTTGAAAACAGGTTAACATTTAAACGGACGGGCATCGAAAATAAATCTCATTGCTCTCGGCCCGGTCCTCAGCAGGCCTTCTTTTTTTTTTTTTTGGTGTGTGATACAAGACAGACCACGGGCTGCCGTGCTCCGAAACCGAAAACTTGACAATCACTTCTCGAGGCGAAATGCGAAACCTCCGCGTCAGGGGATGGTTGAAATGCGAGAATCGAACAAGAAACAGATCCGAAACGAAACAGGTGGCTTATGGTGAAGATCACTTGCCTACACACACACACACACGCAGACTGGCATGCCGATCAGCGTGAAGTGTCGATCGTGGAAGATATAGGAGGTTGCAGATCTTTTTTTTGCTACGAACCCCTTAAAGGTTATAAATTATACAATTTTGTAGTTTAACTGTAAGCCGGTTGCCATAACACGCACATTTGCATAGGATGTTCTTGCAGGCATTTTCCTACCGAGGTGTACTATTGGTTGTGTGCACGTGGTCTTCACTTGCATTTCTTTACTGTAAAGGCATTGGTGGTGTAAAGGTATTGGTATTGCTGCACACGATGTGCGTCGGTGCATTCGTTGCAATCTCTTTGAGGTAGAAAGGAGACATACACAGACCACTGTTCCTCAACGAGCAATTGTTTACATTTTGTTAGCAAACATTAGGTGGTACGACGCGCGTACACGGTTGAAGTCGCGAAGCCGCTGGTTAGATGGAATGCCCCCCGTTTGAGGTTGTCTTCCGTCGTTCATTAACGTTGACCAGTCCCGCCGCCGGTGGTGATGGGGACGCGGTTTTGCGCTACTGTTTACAACAAGCTGCCGATTGAAGAAAGGGAACGGATCCGAGAATGTGTAAATGTAACAACCACACATGACTTTACGGAAGTTGGGTACAGTTTGCTGATGTTGCTAGAAATTTAAGACTAGAGGAGTTGGGGTCTAGATACATTCATAACTAGGGGGGTTAGTTTGGTGTCAAGTTCTAGCTTTCGTACGTAGCTCAGTAGAACATGTGTGACTTGAACAAGCCTTAGTTGAAAAAACTTGTTCCGCTCTCATATTCAATGTCGTCTATTCTAGATTTGAACCCAGGGCCTGGCGTGTCTTGGCATTGATCGCTTCCAATTTCACTATTTGTTAAGCACCAATTCCGCATGCTTATTCGAGGCGATTAAGGCACATATTATTACTTCATCACTATTCAATTTCAATATATAATCAGTGAAATTGACCGTTGTGTTAATATTGAGCCCAAATATTACATCAAAATGTCCAGGAAGAATGACTAAAGCTGTATCTCCGTACGTCTGCTAGCCACACCGACCGATCCACCTATAATAAACCTCCCAAGCTTAGCACTCTCGCTGACCGTAAACATTCTAACTAATTTTTACCCATTTTCGTTGCGTGTTCCTTGAAAGCTACATTGTAGCTTAGCTCAGCTAAGCAGCTCCCTCACAATCATTACACTCTACCTACCCTAATAAACCCACCCAATCTCTCATGAAACGTATAAAGTAATCGGGCTTTACGATCAAACAATCATCTCTGGCAGATCATCATCATCCTCTCCACTCTGTCACAGTGTCAGCTGATCATCTCACTATCTTGCTAGAGTTTCACAGCTCTAAACTCACCTCACCGTGGATCCCACGGTTAAATGTCAATAAAACAGGCTTTTCTGAACCAATCCCGGTCGATTGATGGTCTTGTCTTGACGAGCGGATCTTCTGCTAGAAACGAAGAAGACGTACAAAGTCTTGGATCTTGGTCTGCCACAGGTACAGGTAACGTGTACAAGTTGGATTGATGCGGATGTGCAAGCGATGTTACTTATCGGATTAAAAAAAAAGATGATCCGTGGAAGTATAAATAGTACGCCATTGACAGTGACACATTAAACTCATTCGTTCACACAATCTGTCTTGATTGGTTTTGATTTAGTGGCTAAAACCCTCGTAAACAGTCAATAACCGATAACTTGTGCTAGGTCGGAAGATGGGAATTTTATAGGGAACGCAAGCTTGAATGAATGTCAACGTTCGATAACGTTCGGTCGTTATCGTTTTGTCGAGCTTCGGTCACTCAAATGATGGGAGATACGCATACGATAATGGTTGTGACATTTATGGGAACTACCCTTGACTTTGGTTCTAGATTAATCTTCGTGTTTGTGGGACTTGATTTTTTGATAAGCCCATCCCTTACTTCTCTTTTTATCTAAAAATATCTTAGAATAAATATACGAATCAATGCCATTTGATTTGTATAGGAATGAAACGTCATTCATCCTGTCATCACCATCGTACAAACTTTTAACAACAGCCATCCACCAAAAATTTCATCGAAAAGAAGAAGGAATCTCAGCACAAGAAACATTCCACACCGAAAGCAAAACTATTTGTGAAAAGTTTTCCCCCACCGGGGAATGAATCTTTTTCGGGTGCTGAGCAACTTCCACCAACTACCACCATGGCAGTGGCCCGTGAAGTTCGTGCAAGCAAAGCTCTAATGCGCTACAAATCTGTGCTTTCCGTTCATGTGCCAACGGTAAGGAAATAGTTAAATCATTCCATCATTCAATTTGTGCTAACCAGATTCAGCACACGAGACGCTACCAGCAGAAGAAGAACCGGGCGGTTCTGAAGCAAAAGCAAAACAGGGGCACAGATTCCTGGCGTAATCGCACATCAGTGCCGTGGACGTCGTCGTCGTCGTTTCAGGAATGAGGAAGTAAATGCATCGATCGGAATCGTTTCGCGCGTCTTCTTCGCTGACAGTGCCGCTCCAGAGTGTTACTAGCCAGCCAGCCGACCGGGGGTTTGCCGAGCACGAGAAGGAACAAAAACTAGAACTATTTAGCAAGCGAGTGTTCCAGCGGGATCATTCAGGTACATGGCGGCAGGGTGTGTTGCGGGTGTTTCAGAATGTTGGAAATATTGTTTGCAGCGTTCCATTTTGGTGTTGCTGCAGTGGTGGGAGAGCTCGGAGAGGGGAAGATGTACGCGCGAGGCGGCGAGTGGTGTAAACTTTAGAAAAACATGAAAAGTGCATTTGCGCTTCTTTGTGCAGCTGGGACTAAGTGGCGCTCGTAACTATGCCTCCCCAAGGGGTCTCTCAGATGTCTTGATCTGTTTCCTGGTTGCCTACCAAAGGCATAGCGAGATATCGCGCCCGTTTGTACCGGAGCTAGAAAATGGTAGCTGGTAGAAGATTACCGTGGAATGTTCGGAAGATCTTAAGCGATGGCAGAAGCCTCGAACGACCCTTTTTTTGTTTTGTTCGCCAAGGTGTTCCAAACAAACCATTTCGTCTCTATATCATCTCTATCGCGCACCCGCGATAAGCAACACAATGAAGGAATAATTTGAACTCCCTGATACTAGCCCCTTGCGCTGGATGGAGCTCACCGTTTCGTGTCCTGAAAAAGGTATTCTACGATTTGTACTGGAATGTTTTGCCCACTGCTACTGTTGCTGGCGTTGTTTTATGATTTCAACATTACGATTACGGCCAACGCTTCTACCCCGGGTTCCTTGTGGTTTTACAGTGTTTGTTGTGCTTCTGCACTGCCGAAGCTGCCCGGGTGGAGGACCGCGCGCAAAAAAATATGTTTTCTCTCTCTTATCTCGTTGGTTGGTACCTTTTGGTTAGCTGGCGCGCCGGATGATGAAGCACAACTTCACGAGAGGCGCCCCATGACGTCGGTTTTAAATGGTGCGGAGGCTTTGGGGAGCTTTGCTGTGGGGAAACGAAAGAACGATTCTTCATTTATGTTTCCTTGCCCTCCTGCCCCGGGCAGCAAGCAGGAAGTAAAGTAGCTTGGACACTTAGGATGAATTATTTACACTCTACCGAAATGTAATGAAGATATAAGTGTCTCTCAACCCACCGCCGCTACGAGGTTTTATGTCCTGCAGGAGGGGTTTTTTTTTTCTTCTACTGATGCCTTTTGTTGTTCGGGTGGTTTTGTATTGGAGGATAAAGCCATCAATGATTCGCGCTGGGATAGAGATGTCCGATGGAGTGTAATGAGAAAAGAGATAATATTTTTATCAATGATTCTTGGTTCGCTGTTGTTCGGATGAATATAATTTTTAATGAAGATTGTTTTGAGGCAAGAAGCTCTTAACGTTCATTTTTAAGTTGCGTCTGTTTCTATTTTTAATATTTTTTATAATAAGAATTAAATATACAGAGAACTTCGGGGAGCCGAACACAATGTGCAAAATTGTTATATTGTTATATGATCACTCATGGTTTGAGTATATTTGAGTAGGTCCCGGAGGTGGTATAAGCGACTACGACGCCGGTCTTCACATGGAAGGACCGGAGTTCATATCCTATCCAGACCGTTCCCCCGTAGTGAGGACTGACTTTCCAACTACGTGGAATTATAAAGTCTAGTAAGCCAGAAATGACAGGCATGACCTAAGAGGTCGTTAGGCCATAGAAGAAGAAGATTACTTTGGCTGTCACTGTGCTTTAATATAGAACTAAGAACTTTTTGTTGTGTGACACTAGAAACTTCAGGAACATATGGATAAGAAAACAGCTTAGATATTTATAAGTATAAGCCAATGAAATTTGATGACGACTTCGTCTATTTTAAGTTGAAATATTGGCTTGCTACTGATAGCCTGTTATTGAAAATAGAAGACCTAAATCTTCAACTGCTGTAGACCTTAACATTTTCTCCACAAAGCTGAACAAAGTTTTCGTATAAACCAACTTGCAATGTACCAATGTGGAATAATCGAGAGTGTAATATCTAGAACATTCACCCTCGGCGCGCGTGTGTTGTTGAGTGTAATAAAGTGTAATTGTGCGATTGCTGCTCACTTTCTCTATCTCGCACTGTCCACCAAAGCCCCCGAAGCAATAGCATTGTCCCCAGAGATTGGTAGTAATATCGTCCCAAGTACAGCTCGCTTTGAGGTTAACGTAAGCCACTTAGGTAACTTTGCTCCATTCGGCGTGGGGAAGAGGATAGCCAAGACGAGGGCGGCGAGCATGTCTGTTTCAAACAATATCTTTAATGCTGTGGTGGTCTAATAGAACCCAGAAACACAACATAAAAACCGAACCAAACACATTATAAGCCGGTTAAGGTTTTTGGCCGGACGGGGTTTTGGAACTGACTGCGAATTTATTTTCCCAAGCAGGTCTGGTTCGGATCATGGTTCGCCAAAGGGGGAAAAAACTGTCTTCTGATAGCAGCTGTGTTTATGGCAGCACTTTTTTTGGCCTGGAAGCTTATGATGAGACATTTTTCTTCCCTTTTGTGTGGCGATGCTGCACTAAATGGTACCACTTCATTCAGGTTTAATTTCGGGTACTGGCGAATTCTAGCGAATTCTCTAAAAGAGTGTCCTCAAATCAGTACCGCAGTGGCGAGATCCGCAAGTGAAACATCTTCAGCTACATAACCGACCAAGATCGCAATAAGAAAATTGACGAAACACAGCATTGTAGTGGTGGTACACACTTTCTTATCTTTCATCCAGAGCGAGAGAGAGATTGCCAGAACGAGAGGCATCAGAAAAAAAGGGTTGGCAAGCGTTCTGCACAAAACTCCAACTCCACCGATAAGAGTGTGCTGCGAAGTGGATTCGCGTAGCAAAACAACACAGAGGCAGTCACACTGAGGGAATAAAAACACTGATAAGATCCTTTCCCCCTTTTTTTGTGCCCGAGAGCCGGTCACCATCAGCATCATCATCATCGCCACCGGATGAAGTTAACTTCTGGCAACGCCTCACTGAGTACGATGGCAACACTTAACCGTCCAGATGTGGCGCGTCCGAGGAGGCACAAGCAGCAGCATACGATCTATCCAGGCCCAAACAACACCTGCTTCAGGTCAGGTTCAATGGCGCCGGTGCCCGGTACAGAACTGTTGGAGACACGCTCTGGGAAGCCTAAAGAGATCTAGTGGAGCAGAATAAAAAAAAAAAAAGAAGCAATCGCTAACTAAATAAAACAGCCCCGCGTTAAGCAACTTGCCCGCTAGTTGTAGGGTAGCAGTGCGGTCGTAGTTATCAAACCGGGAGCCCCCCTCGGGGGCAGCACCATGCCACGAACGTTCTCTAATTTGCATAAATTTACACATTTTACAGTCGATCGATGCTGGCGGCGTGTTGGCCCCGATTGCGTGAGATGGGCTCTGGTCGGAGTGGGGCTTTTTGTTTATTTGCTCTCTTCAGAACCATTCTAGGCTCTTGCGGTGGCCGACCGTCATCTTCCCCCCCCCCCCCCCCCCCCAGAACGGTTGTTGTCACGTTGGTCGACTGCACTCGATCCGCTTGGGAGTGTAGTACATGTGCACGCCACCAGCAGCTTTGGTAGCTGGTTTCGACGAACCAGCAGACCGGCCAGCACAGGTGAACGGGGTGTCTTTGGGAGTTGAAGTTCGTCGGTTGCGTGAGCCTTGTGGCTAGGTAATGACCTAGCGTTTTCTCACCACAGAGGTGACCTTCGGAAGGCGTTCGATTACTGGTTTGCAGAGGACGGGGTAGTAGAATGCTAGATCTCCTTGAAAGGAGTACAACAAGTTATCTTACTGACAAGAGCTGTTGGGGGTGATATATAGACATCAGTAGTGTCTAGCTACCAAGCTACACCATGGTCCATCGAGTTTGATTGATTTGTTTTCGATAGAATTATGCTATTGATTTGGTCTCTATTTCCTGCTATCTCTTGTCAATTGTTGACTTCATTGGCTAATGAATATCATAGTTAATATTCTAAACCCTCTTGTTTAAAAATGCAGGAAAAGTTCAGGATTTTTTATAAAACATTGGAAAAGCTATCCTTTATTTTCCGTGCTAATTCTGAGAACAAAAATTAAACCAGCTGTAACGAGTCCCAACGCTCGTTAGCATGTTGGCGTCCATTTTTCTCTCTCCCCGTTTTACAATACCATCATAACAATCAACAACCAACGCACAACGTCCCACACCAATGGGACCGTACGTAACAGATAAAACTCTTCATTTTCGCTTGCAGAGCTTTCTGGTCCTGATTGCAGCGCAACTTTGTACACCAGCCGTGTGCTGCAAAAGCAAACGTCGTACAATTTACATATCCTGGCCGGCTTCAGCTCACCAGTCCATTCTACAGGACACTGCCTCCGCTGGCCAAAACGAAATACGCCTGGGAACGCAAACACATGCCAAACTGACACACACACACACACACGCACACCACAGACAAGAGTTATCTTTTACGACGTTATAAGTAAATGAGCAGCGCACTCACACAATACTTTGAGGGAACAGGCAAAAAAAACAAAAAAAGGATTGACGGACATCCCTGGAGCAAGTCCTGCCGCCTGCTGGACATTATGGTAACAAAGTGCAAACAAGTGCAATCCCTCGATGATTTGGGGGAAGGGGGTTGGGGGGGATAAAATTATGAAATTGTTCATCATCAATTTAAATTTTTAATTAACGCGCTCTTCTACCGACACCGGACCGTGCGAGCGCGCGCTGGTCAATTAATTAAAGGCTCAGGTGTCGATGCGCTGGACTCGCGACGGCAGCCGGTTTTTCTTCTCACGTTGGATTTTTTGTACACTGGAAGTTGTTTGAACAGAGTGTAGCTTATAGAATAAGATTATAAAAGTTACGGCAAAGTTTACTGCAAAGTTTACAAAAATTTGTTGAGTGGAATATCTGCTAGTTCTCTAGTGCTATAGCTCAACAGTGAGTCGAGATATTCATATCGGGTTGGGGCTAACCATACAAAACCATACGAATTTTATACTCCTAATTGCACACTTAAGTAAATTATTAACTAAAAAATAAATAAGTTTAAATAAAATAAATAATAATAAATTAAGAAAAAAATAATAAAAGAACAATAAGTAAAGGTAAAAAGTAAAAAACCAATAAAATGTAATAAGCAAATAATACAAAACTAAATGCATAATAAATAAAGAAATAGAAAAGCAGCCAAACTATCAAAAACGATTAAAAAGTAACTAAGACAGACGAAAAAACTGAAATTAACAATATAATCCTAATAAGTAAATAAAAATCAAATATTTAAAAATAAATATTATTTTTGAAATAATGTAACGAACCTACCAGTTTCAAAGTTTATCAAATCAAGAAAAGGAGTTTCTATAACGAACGCTTGTATTCAATTGATTTTTGCGCATTCCAATCTCATTTGCAAGGATTATACTCCACCATTGACAGGAAGTTGCCTGGATCCTGTTCATATTTGCTTTCAATGTAGCCAACTCCATGCAAGATTCACTATTTGCATTCAAGCAATTTTGCGCCATCCCTATCTAGGAGGATTATCTAGAAAAAATGGAAGCACCTTCGTTCGTTCTAAACCAATAAACCCCCTCTCTGTCCAGCAATGAGGGTTTAAATTTAATGGACATGTTACACCGTTTTTTTCCCACTCCGACAAACTACGGTCCTTTCCTCAGCAACACATTATCGCACCGATGTCACGGAATTGAACAATTAAAAATCGTATCAACTCGTACTCTCCTTCGTGTTTTAGCATTTACTCGAGGGCATCGAGGGAAAACACACACACACACACAATCCTCTTCGTCGGTTGGTCCACATGGGGATTGCACATAAATTGAATTGTAATTAAATATCCTAGCCTGTGCTCCAGTCGGAAAGGGTTGAAGCTGACCGAATCGATTGCCCTCCGGGTGGAAGAACTGGTTCAATGGTTCGATGGAGATACGTAGCGGCAGTTGCAAATCTCGAAGCACACATCCGGCGGTACTTCATGGAGAGGAAGGAATGAAGGTGTGCAAGGAAGAGGTGGACAGTACTAGTGTTTCGGTGTTAATATTACGACAGTACTGTCAGTTGGGATATTCTTATGTTGTTCGCAACCCTGCCAGCCACACCAGCGAGCAATGTCGAAACGAGATAAATTATCCATTATCGGGAACACGACGACGATGGGGTGATGATTTCGCCCAACGATGGTGTTGTTTCGTTGTGAAGCAGATAGGCATAGTGATTCGAATGATTATTTCAGAGTTTTTTTTCCAACGAAATAATGTTCTTTAATTATTTATTTTTAAGTTTAGAAATTTTTATTACTTTTTAAATTCAATTAAACTTTGAAATTGATCTCTAAATCAAAACTTAAATTTTCACAATTAAAGAACTGCACCCGCAGTTTGACCATCCTGGTTCTCACTGTGTGGCGTTGGCTTCTCCGCTTTTAAATGCACACAGCCATCCCGGTGGTAACAATCATTTGCACTTGTAAAGCTGCCGATAATCGATGCATTATCATTAAAATGCGTATGTTACCATGTGACGTTGTAATCCGAAGATTTAATGTAATGCACCAATGTCCTCTGGATGGTGCAAGGCAAACTGTGGTACTGTGGCATCTCGTTAGAGACGACCTTTTGCCATTCTCACGCGCGATCGATGCGAGCGAGACACTTCTTTCAACATCTTTCAGGATGTTTGTTGCTCCCGATGTTCGCACCATTATGTCTGTCGTGTGGTCGCGGCCCTGTAGCTAACGACAGATTTCGTTGACCTGTGGGGAGTTGCAAAAAAACTTGAGAAGCGAACGGCCCGGTTGATTCGATCATGATCAGGGACGAATGTTCAACTCTTGCATCAGGTTCACTTACAATGATGCGTACGAGCACCGTTAATTTTGTACACACTCTTTGCTGTCACGTGTGTTCGATGTGGGGACGGGAAAGTGATTTGTAAATTGAAAATAAAAGGCGAACTAATGAGTGGAAGTTGATTAATCGATGATTCGTTTGTTAGTGGCATACATGACTTATGATTAATCACTATGCGAGACTTTTTTGAGTCACTTCTGCTTGTTCAAAACTCGAAAAAAGGAAGGCTAATTGTTTCTCAATTCATTTTTAGGAATGGTTTAATTTGCATCTGTTCCTAAAATGAAAAACCACCAATCTGTAGAGCAAAACATCAATCAACAACATCAATTATCTTTCTGGCGGAAGGATCAACGCTATCATTCCCGCTAAATTTGGGACTAACACGCCTTCTCTATCCATACGGAGGGCTTAAATGGACTTTACGCGCTGGGTCGTCCGGTGCCATTCTCATGACATGACCAGTCCATCGCATCCTGGTAAGTCTATTTCGCTACAAGATGGTGAGCTCACCGTACGGCTTGTAGAGCTTGACATAGCATCTTTTTTTCCCCCTGACACTACGACCTCGAAAGTTATCGGCCTGCCGTTTCTAGCTATCGATGACTTGATTTTGCGTATGGAGGGGAGGCGCCCTGCATGGGATTTGAACCCCGGCCCTGTCGTGTGAAGACCGGCGCCGCTGTCGCTTCGGTCCGCTGTCTCGGTCCCCATCGCTCCTTGGCATCGACGATCGGCTCCTCCATTATCCTTCCACACCGATGGTGCCGAAAATCTTTCTAAGCATCTTCTTCTAGATCGTGGCTTAGAAGATGTTGTTGGAGGCGTATGTCCGTACAGAGACTATATAATTTCATAAATGTCCTTTTTGATGAACTCGTAACGTTATTTGAGTAATAGATTCTCACACTAGTTTCGAAGAATGAATTCATCGATCAGACTCTCAATACTCAAACTTATTTTCCTTTTATTTTCTTTACGAGAATTTCAACAGAAAATGTTCTGAATGATTCATAATAGAGCACTTAAATTTATATTTTATTATTTTTGCAAAGCACTTACCTCTTGCGTCTGTTGACGATCTGCCAAATCAAAAATTGTCCCAGTCGCAGCCCGAGCTGCTTCACAGCCATACCTCTATAAATGTCAGCAATCATCCATTTGCGAGCGAACAACCGCCGTAAAACCGTTGCCAACACATCGCGTATTGCTTGCTGTTTATTATTAATTTTCCCGCTAAGTGATTTTCATTCATTCAAATAAACACCTTTCCGGTTGTTGTAACGAAGAACGCTCCCGTTCACTGATTTTGTGATGCTGATGATTTATCACAAAAAAATGGTGCACGCAAATACCAGGCATGTCTTCTCGGTGTAAAACGTCTTAATCGTAATCGACCACGAAAATACTTTTTGGTCTCTCTCACACACAAACACAACGACTCCCCCCAAATCAAAACAAACATCCGCCAATGGATTGCAAAATGAATCTCTTTCCCGTGCTGCACGTTCCAAAATCACATCAAAGTCTGATAGAGACACGACCCAACCAACGCCGGTGTTCCACGTGTTCTTTCACCTTCGATGTCGCTTCGTGCAAGCCGCCAATCTACACCGGGAAACGCGGCTCTGTATTTATCTTAGTCATCCGTCAGCGCTTGGGAAGACATGTGTGGAAAATTTTCCAAACCGCGTTACCACCTCGAAGGCGTACGATTGAGATGAGATACTGCGGGCGCTGTTTTCAATGAAATCTTGAGCCAGAAACTCATCGCCAAAGGGTTTTGCTTCGACTGCGATTCGGAGCAGTTAGCGTAAAGGGCATTTGGATGAAGGGCAAAATGGAGAGAGAAAAAAAAATGAAGGATGTTTTTACATCATCATCGTCTTTCGTCATTTCCTAGCGTCCTAAACATCCACACCCCAGGGGAACACCAACGATGATTCCATCGGTGAAGCGATCCATCACCTCACATTAGCTGCTCACAGTAGTGTACACACGTGATGTGAGTGCATCCCGCATTACCGTATGCCGAAACAGTTGGCAATGATGGGCAGAAATTGCAAAATTCACTTACCACCCTATCGGTGGAGAGCTTACACACCGTTTTAGATGAAGAGTAAAGGCAATCTTAATCGGGATAGCATCTTGCTTCCTCAGCCCAAGTCAGGTGTGGTTTGGCGTCGGTTTGTGTGTTTTAAAATCTTGGTCGCTTCCCAACCTCTGGTTTAGAGACCCGGTCGGTTGGTACGCACCAGCCGCGTTTGTGAATGAATTTGGCAGCTGTGTATTTAGACTGTCATTTACTTGGCAGCGATTTATAGTTCCCCGTTTGCCTTACAGATGGTGTGGGCAAGTTTCATTCACAAAAACCAACAAACGATGGGCGCAATATGTATGTTCCAGATGCCCTTGAGCCAGTTGGAACTGTTTGTTTTGCATTTAATTAGGAGCTTTATAAATATGATTTTGATTTTTATTATCACATAAACAAAGTTGGAATGGCTTTTTAAAGGATTTAAAAATAGAACTGCTTCAACAGAGGAGATACATTCTCTTTGAAATCTGTCAGAGACGAATGAAGTCTAACCATTAGTCTAACAAACCAACTAGTCAACTGTGGAATATATGATTCGTTAATGATATGAGCAACTTCCGAATTATCATCAATAACCTAACTGATTGTATTTGATGTCACCGATATTCGCCTAGTATATTCGCAGGACCGGCTATTCTTCTACGGGTAACATCAAGTCAAGGAAGCCATAACTTTTCCCACCCTGTCTACGAACAGTACTAGGCAAACCCTTTGCCATTGCTTCTATTTATTTTTATCCCACGGGATGTGCCAAACGCCACAACCGGGTAATCCCAAAAGCACCGGAAAACATACGTTTTTCTTGAAACATGTTGTGAAGTTTCTTAGCAAATATTCTTGTGGCTAGTTTAAAGCCTTGCTCTATCGAGAAACCACCCAACCTCACGCGAGTGAATAAAATATACCGGCCAGCTCAAGGGCTTTTCCGGGATTGATTTATGATTTTTGAAGCGAGAGTGAGATAGAAAGAATGAAAACGATATCTGAATATGTGTGAATGTAAACGTCATATTATGGTCTTGGCAGCTGTGTCTCGTCAGCTGACAGACACGTGCAATATGGCCGTGTGCATCATCAAAGGACACCGGTGAAGGTCAAGTGATCGGTCCGAGAAAACCGCCGCTCTGAGTGGGCAAAAACGAGACCAACGCTTTTTCTGATGACCCAGTGCACGACACTGCGGATGATGATGTTGATCTGTGCCATCGCCAAGCCATCTAAGATGGATGGTGATGATGTATCGCAAAGACCTCGGTGACAATGGCGGAAGAACGTTGTAATAGATGCCATACGGGTTGATATATAGGGCAGCTGGAGACTGCCAGCAGCCGACGATGGAACCTGCATACATTATCCCTTCGACGGCGTGGATTGTTGAAAGGTATCATTTTCGGCGTTGTTAAATGAGATCTACTACCGATGAATGAAGAAGGGCGAAAAAGGAAGCTAAGATCTCAGCTGAGAAAAGAAGAAACCAAGCACAAGAACGCCTAACAAATGACCTTCAAAAATTCCACAACATCCATCAGAAGGGGTTTAAGGTGCAATTTAAAGAAATTAAAATATATTCTCCGTCCCACTCTTTTTATTATCTTAAGTGTGTGTGTGTGCGTAAGCGAATGGAAATTAAACACTTCATTAAAACAATCCCCATCTCATCAGCACCTTTAGACGGGGTGGTGTGGTGATGGCGCTTTTCTTCGATGCTTCGTCACGGGATCGGCTGGTGAAATCATGCCGACAAAGAGGCTTTATCGGGGTGGGTTTTATTTTTCAATCTTGCCTTTAAAAATGTAGCGCGCCCCATTAACAGCGCGTTTCCTTTCGCACGGTGTGAAGCACATATGGGAATGGGCGAATTTTACTTGGCTCATGTTTTGTTGGAAGTTTATACACTTTAGATGGGTCGTTGCTCCTGTCAATCATTTTCGATCAGGCATTAAAGGAAGAGAGTGTGAGAATAAAGCAAGTTCGTAAATAATGTTCCAATTGAGAAAACTTATATTAGTTATAAAATACACTGAAATAACTGATTTTAATATTTGTATATTGAGTTTGTTATAATTATATACTCTCCTTCCCCTATTTTAATGATTTTGAAGATTATTTACTTTCGTTTTGATTTCTCATTATCGCACATTCTTATTTTCCTCTCCTATTGTTTTCATCCATTTTACTATTTTGTTTTCTATTTTCTCATTTTTTTTTGTCGATTTGGCAATTTTTGATATTGTTTATTTATGTTTTATTCTCAATTTTTCTTATTCCTCTTTTATACTTCCATATCATTTTTGTTTGATACGACCCATGATTCATTTTATGGTTGTTCCATTTTCTCTTCTCTTTTTCCTTTTTTTGTTTTTTTTCCATTAAACATTTATAACTTTTCTTTACTTTATGTGAATTTCTTAAATTGTTCTTCTAAATTGTTTTTCTTTTTGACCAAAAAATGTACATCCATAATCCAAACACCGCACTCAAGCAGTCAACATCGATTAGAACAACCATTCATTATCGTTACCAACGGACTGTGATGAATCTCAAAATACACTTCGCCGTTTGGAAGTAAGAAAACACAGCAAGGGAAAAAGCGTAAGGCAAAACTCTGCCAAAAGTTAACATTTGCGATGAAATAATGGGTCGAAAGCAAAAGATTGATTTTCTGCTCTAATTGTTCCGAAGAGCGATTTTGGCCACCAGCCCAACAGTGCCATAGAAATGTGTGTTTGAGTTGCGTCGTTAAACTGTAAGGATAAAGTTTTGTTTTTTGTATGAAAACGTTTTTAATGGCATGATACAATACTTCATTCTAAAATCATTCACACCCTTCAATCGAATGATTTCTTACGATGATTGCTCAATGGCACTCAAAAGAACTCTCACAGTGAACACACACAGTTGCTGATGAAAGGGGGACATAAAATGGGACAATAAAGTACACTAAATAATAAAATGGACCTGTGAAAAAAAAAATGCAAACACGATATGAAATGAAATCATTACAACCAATCGCTTTATCATTGGCGTCCCGGTTTGGTCCTGCGGTAAGCTAAAAGCACGTGCTAAAAATAAACATCCCGCCAACATTAAATTACATTAAACGCATCATCAATCAGCATTTGCATCGGAGCAGAGGAGAGGCACAATGATGTGATGTGAATCCGGGCGCCATGCTGACCTTTGCAACCGTTTACCCTTCTGGAGCGCTGGTCTGCTGCTGAAGGTCGTGTGTCTACCGAGCGAGCGGGCAGCAGGAACTACAATGAAATTCAATCACAATCGCGGAAAAGAAGCATCCAGCAATCGCATCTTCGCGTACACACGCCCATCACATCACGCACAAGTGAGCCGAGAGTGCGTTAATTACGGTTTCGCACATCCGGAAAACCATAGTAGAGAACAGGGTGGCTATCGTCCCTCCGACACCGACCGAGTATCCTTATAAATCAGCGTCCGATGTGCAATAAAAATAAATATTAATATCACCGCAATTGTGTTGGGCCCACCAGTCCACCATCGTTGACAGACGGCGAGCCCCGGTCAGCGTCATGGTATGACAAGTGAATAACTCTCCCAGCTGGTGGCTAGTTTGCTACCAGCACCCAGAAAGGGTTGGTCGTCCGATAGGCTGAGATTGACTGCTCTTTACGATCGGATATTCCTTTGTGCAGGCCACCCCAATAAAAATGCTCACAAATCTCTTACTTCCTTGAAAGTAGCAACGCGCTGAGCCGCCCTGAAGCCTGCAGAAGAATGGATGCACAACTATTTGACATTTCGCGTCAAATATCACCATCAGCTTATTAAAAAAGCACCTCACGAGAACTGGCTGCAATAAACCGGCTCGGCTGGCTCGCACGGATCCCAATTCGTGTGCTTGTTTGTGCAATTCTTTTCCCGGATGTGTGCATCATACGAAACATCAAACATGTTAAGCCTCCTCTGGGCACGGATGCTTTATTTTCTTCCCCATCGAGCTACGCGTCACCTTCTGGTTCTCTCTTTTGTACGGGTGCGTTGTTAATTATTTATGGCAAGAAAAATAAAAACTCCGCCCCCCGAGGTGGAGATTATTTTTGCAAGCCGCTCGATTCGTTCCTTTCTCTCGAGGTTGTCTTTTAGCGGAAAGTCTCGTGTCGTATAAATTAATCAAAAAGCTGGTGATGCACGCCGCGCCATCGGGCTTTTTTTTGGGGGGAGGAGGGAAAACAAATACCGCTCATTTTTTCTTCATTGTTCAAACATTGTCGCGAACAGTTCCCAGCCGTTTTTCATCTCATACTGGAGCAGTTGTGGCTTTGAGAGCAAAAGATGGGTGATTTTAGCGACGGTACAGTATCAACTACCTCGCAACGACCTGACCTCGACCATGAAAGCGTTCGAGAGCTGGTGGGAAAAGGTAAAAGTTAAAGGCGGGAACTAAAGAAAACTCTCGTAAGATTTTCATCCAGGTGTGTTTGTGTGTTTTCCTTCGTGTCTTCATTATATTTTCTACTTTTTCTTCTCTTAGTTATCGAGTGGCACTTAAGGCTCATTTGTCAAGTAATTTGCGGGAGAGTGCACATCACACTAATCAGAGCGTCTTTCTTCTCTTCATTCCGTTGCAGATATACCTGTGGCAGTAACTATACAGGTAAGCGGTAGAATAATTATAGATTGACGTGTTTGTTTTATGAGAGCAAAACAAGGTGTGTGGGAATCTTTGAATTTGGTAAGAAAAAAAAACCTGTCAGACTCATTATTTATGATAATGTAATTAACACTTGAGAGTCTGGGACCTTAAAACAGGTGATTATAATTTTCGACACGACGTTTCTAAAAAAAATACTTGGAAAATCTTATCGTTGATTGACATACATTTTTCATTTCCCGGACACATAAAAAAGAGTACAAGCGAAATTGGGTCTCATACAGAGCACGATGAAATCTAGATATCTTGGTGATCATAGATTGGGCTTTGGTGATCCAGGTATATCTTCCGTTGCCTTATATTCTTGCCTTTCAGAATAACCAGACCAGTTAAGAATTATATTTATCACATATTCCGATAGCAAAACCTAAAAGAGGAGGCTCCCGAGTTTCTTAACCTTTAGCGTCCTGGACCAAATACTTTAAATCGGCATACTAGAATAAAATAAAGGAAATAATAGGCTATCTTTCTGTTATTACATTTTTGCGTGAAAGGTTTCTTGACAGTGGATTTTACCAGCCCATACTACAAGAATCTCCACGTTGAAAGCAATTCATGAATTTTGCGTAACTCAAAATCTCAACAACCTACGTCTTGTACTTCGAACCTTAACCGACTTCCTGAGAAATCCCATATCTAGACCCCATCTCATCATCAAGAGTTCAAATGCCATCTAGACCAGACCGTTCCCACGTAGTGAGGACTGAATATCCAACTGCGTGGTGTCAAAAAATCTAGGATGCCATTTGACGGTCAGCAAGTATTAGCAAATCTTTAAAACCATCTGCAATAAGCCCTCTCTGTCTTGAGTCCTGGGATGAGATTTGATCCGCAAACTTCCGGTGCATATGAGACCAAAATCCAAACCATTACGCTATGATACTCGAGCTAGTTAGATCGCCTCAAAACACCCATACAAACAGGTGATTATCGTATTGCCAAGCAAACCAACCAATGCCAGATATATTTATCGGCGCTATTTTCGTTCCAATGTGTCCATGATACTTCCAGATTGAATTATAAAATCGAATTATCTCAATTTTCCATCAGAACCATGCATCAAAACTCAAACCCTCGCTGTCTGTCATGCATCTGGTGTGACCTTCGATGCCACCATTTGACAGCCTCCCCCCGACATTCATATCCTCCAATCCGTTTAGTTCTCATATCGCACACCGAGCGATAATTTCAAGCCCATCTGAATTATTTCTCTGAACCGGTAATGTGCAACCGCTGGTTGTTTGTTTTTTTCTTTCGGCTGCTGATGAAACCCATTACGTATTTCCCTTCGGTGGTGCTCGAGGAAACCGCCAATAACATTCCGGTTTGTTTTTCACGTTCTCCCGGGATGTGTCACTCGCGTGCGTGTGTTTTTTTTGTTCCCGGTCTGGCAAAACATATTCGCTTACAAGCTGCGAACAAACCACACTACCCGCGCTGCCATGTTTTGTAGTATTACATCGTACATTATGTTTTTCCATTTATCATAGGCCAGCGTCGTAACTAGCGCCGGTGTTGACGACGCCGTGCTCATGTTAGGTTTTTGTCAGTTCTCACCAACAAACGAGTGGTGTTCTACTACCGGCTCTCTGCTGGTCATGCAGAACGACATCAGCCAGGTAGTGATGGATGGGGTTTGTGTCTCTCGAACTCATGAGCCATTAAATGGTGCTGTCCCGAAAACAGCAAAAGGGAAAGAGTTGTGTACTTGGAGCAGCCGTGTTATTCTGTGTCTCGGGGGTAGGATGTCGGATGTTACGCCGTCATATTTCCAGTGAACCGGGGTGCTTAAGCATTCCAACGAACCTCACTCGAGAAAGGGGCCTCATAGGAAGCATTATGAGGCGAGAAAATTCCTATCATTATGTAATTCGTTACGTGCTGCACACGTGCATTCGTTCTCGATCTTATGTTTTGACTCGTTTGGGGAGGTTCGTTTTGATCGATTCTTTCGGGTTTTTTTGTTTTGTTTTGGCAAGTCAATCATTTTTATTCCCACCAGACGCTGAACATTTAATGTGCCCCCGACGATTATTGTTCGATCGGTTCGAAAGGGTTCAATTGGTAGTGATTTCGTCGTATTTTTTTTGGAAATGACTCCTTTGAAAGCGAAAACACACCTCGAACCGATCATTATATGGGCATCATTAAGTTTGTTCTCTTGCTTTAAGAGTACGCGCGCGCAATGAATGTAATTTTCTTGCCTGAGCACACGGTGGACGATGCTCATGCAGATTAACGTTTTACGCATTTCCATTATCGTGGTTGATTTTCCACGGCTCGTAAAGATTGTTCGCCGAAAGCGAGCGCGCAGAGTGGTTAACTTGAGCAAAACTCTTCGCACGCTGTCCGGTGGTAGTAAAGGTTGAAGTCACTGTGGGAGATGCGGTCCTCGTGAGTTTGGCTTGAAGCGTTAAAACGAGGACGATAAAACCCAAATGGTTGTGATAGCTGGTCAATTGGTAAATTTCCGATCGTTTACTTTAATGGGTGGGTTATGGGTGCATTTAAAGCGTGACTTGTATTTTTAAATTGATTAAAGATAACTGTCAAGGTTCAAGCGATGTAGTGGAGTAAGTTGGGGTAGTTTAGTTAGTATTTTTAATTAAATTTGTAGAGCATAATAAGAAGCTTGTTTGATGAACATTTTACATGTTTTTGTTTTTCTTTTTTCTTAATTATCTTGTAGTTTACTTTAGATTTTTATATTAGCCTAATTTGTTTTTTATTTTGTTTTATATATTTTTATCTACTATTTTACTTTTTCTTTGTAAAGTTTGAGTATTTTTCTTTATTTTTCATGTTTATTATTTGATTTATTATATTTTATTAAATCTATTAACATATTATTCTTATTTTACATTTTTTATTGTGTTGTAATTTTCCTGTTTTTATTTATTCCTGTTTTTACTTTTTTATATATTTATTATTTATTTATAATTCCAGTATTACGGCATGACGCCGTATTGTCAACACCGCATGTGTTGACGATTACATATTCACAAATATTAACAAGGCATTTCCTCCCTGTTATTCTGCCTTATCCCGGGCATGCTCGGTTGTCGGTGTGTGTAGATTGCAGTGTGGTTGTTCATGTCTATTGTGGTGGTTGTATTGATGGTTTGGTCCGGTTCTATTGCTTTCTGTTGCTGTGTTGGTGGTAGTGTGGTGTGTGGAACGGAACATCCTTCCGTGTAGCTGATCTAGACTGTTACAAAACAAAAAGAAAACAGTAATCGGGACATTACAAACATTTGCCTGCGTACAGTGTTCCTCAAACTGCCCAGCAGTGATAGCCCAAGCTCGATCAAGCCAGCACCGAACTCAGAAGCTATCGGCGAGTTCCATCCCGTAACAGCAGGGTCTCTGCTAATTACGGGGTTGAACCCGCCGACCACCTCCGAACCCAACGCCAGCAAGGCCGAGCTCGCCCCATCAAGGCTAGACAGAGATGAAGAACACTGTTACAGAAAATTCTGCCTCCTTTCTTACGACAGTGCCGACTTTGACCCCGGATGCTGTTGCTTTGTCAACGGACCACCCGTGGCACTACAAAAAAAAACACTTAACACTTACGACAAAGACAACACAACGAATAACAAAAAAGGAATCGCGGATATGGTTCGGTAGGATAATGGGGATGCGGAATCAAAGGATAAGGCCGTTGTCTCTGGCGAATTGGTAGATGAGCCTCATGTATGCGAGGTCTCTGGTCGCCAGCACTTCTCTAATTTCTATGCCCGGTCGTCTGCCGATGCTCTCGACTGCGCCCAACAAGGAGGGTCTTGCGGTTTCAAACTCCACGCAGGACCACAGAAGGTGATCCACATCGTGGAATCCGTCACCGCAGCCACACACCTTTGTCTGGGCCAGAGTTATACGCTGTAGATGAGCATTCAACGCGAAATGATTCGACATAAGTCGAGACATCATGCGTATGAACGCCCGGTCTACAGAGAGCCCACCGAACCAAGGCCGCAGGGACACTTGCGGAGAGATCGAGAAAAGGAATCGCCCGAGATCATCCGCCTCCCACATGCTCTGCCAGCGAGACAGGAAAAGCTGCTGTGGTAGACGAAGAAACTCTCGGGCCGAGATCGGACGGTCGTAAAATGCGCCTTGTTGGACGCCTGTTTTGGCCAGTGAGTCTGCCTTCTCGTTGCCGGGAATTCCACAATGAGAAGGTACCCAAATTAGCGAAATCCTGAACGCCTTGTCGAACATGGAGCCAAGCAATTCTATGATTTTAATGACCAGGAAATCCTGACTCTTAACAGCCTTCGGGGACCTTAGTGCTTCGATAGCGCTAAGGCTATCTGTAAAGATGAAGTACTGATCCGAAGGTCTCGCTGCTATAATCAATAGTGCGTACAAGATTGCGGCTAGTTCTGCGGTGTAGACACTACACGGCTCCCGCAATTTGAAAAATGCTTCGGCGGACTCACTAAAAACGCCGAAGCCGGTGCCTTCCTTAGAGGATGATCCATCAGTATAATACTGGCTTCTTTGGTCTAAATGACCATACTTATCCCTGAAAATGCCCGGAACTACCATCGGGCGAAGATCATTCGGTATGGTCTTAATTTCCTCGTGCAACGAGGAATCTGTTGTTAAAAGGGAACTGTAGGTCTCAGGAAGGGCAGCACGGTTTAATGCCTGTGGAGCGCTAGGATGCACTTGTAGGGCAACAAAATCTTCGTAGATTTTCAAGATCTTGCTCTTAGAACCTGTCTCTAGAAGCGCTTTAAAATTTTCTTCGATCAAGGGATTTGATACTGAAGAACGGACTAGAAGGCGAAGCGACAGCATTTCAAAACGAAGTTTTAGCGGCATCACTCCGGTCATCACTTCTAGGGACATGTTGTGTGTTGATTTCATGCTCCCTAGTGCGAGTCTAAGACAACGATACTGTAGCCTCTCTAGCTTGAGGATATGCGTGTTGGATGCCCAATGAAAGCATATGCTTCCATATTCCAACACGGATAGTACCGTTGTCTTATACAGTCGCAGGACGCCCCACCAGAATCCTGTGACTGTCCTTAGAAAGTTGATTCTTTTACTGCATTTTTGCACCAGATGGGTGATGTGTGTACTCCAGTTTAGCCTTGAGTTGAACCAAACACCAAGGTATCGAAAATTGTCGGTAGTTGATATCTTTTCACCGTACAAAAAGACATCAATTTTCGGGTCAAATAGTCTTTTCTCCCTGTTTTTCGTCGTGTCGCTGAAAGGAGAAAAGACTACCATCTCAGTTTTCGTTGCAGAGAACTTGATACCAAGGTTTTCAGACCACTCGGAAAGGTTGTCCAAAGTGGTTTGTAAAGCCAGTTGTATTTCGGCGGCGTCCCTGCTTGCAAAAGATATGACGCCGTCATCAGCCAATTGTCTAATGCTGCAGTTTGGTGCTAGACAAGAATCTATTTCGCTAACATAAAAGTTGTATAACAGGGGGCTCAAGCAGGACCCTTGGGCTAGTCCATGGAAGCTGGTCCGCTTTAGTTGCACATGACCATTGTTGAAATACATAGCTTTTTCCGACAAAAGGTTGAACAGAAAGTTGTTCAACTTTGGACCCAGCCCCACATTTTCTAATTTTTGACTCAGCTTGTATGGTGATACTGAGTCAAATGCCCCCTGTATATCCAGGAAAATAGATCCCATGTTCTCCTTGCGTGCACGAGCAAGCTCTATTTCTGTTACCAGAAGGGCTAAGCAGTCATTAGTACCCCTGGCTTTACGAAAACCAAACTGGGTATTTGAGAGAAGGTTGTTTGATTCCAACCATTCTTCTAACCGGAAAAGAATCATCCTTTCAAGGAGTTTCCTCAGACACGACAGTAACGATATTGGCCGATACGAGTCGTGTCTTGATGGCGGTTTGCCAGGCTTCAAGATAGTGACAACTTTCACTTCTCTCCACTCTTGCGGAACGCTGTTGACCTCCAACATATTGTTGAAGATGCGTAACAGACGTTTCCTCCCTATGTCGGGCAGATTTTGAAGCAATTTGCTACTAATCTGATCCAGACCTGGGGAGGAATTTTTGCTTGATAGGAGAGCAAGTGATAGCTCTACCATTGAGAACGGTGAATCCATCCTAGGGTCACTACCAGGCGCATGTTGTGTAAAGCTTTGCGCAGGAACGAAATCGGGACAAAGCTTGTGGGCAAATTCATACAGCCACTCGCCAGAAAAGCTTTCGCTCTCATTGATGTTGTTGCTGTTTCGCATCCTTCTAGCCATTCTCCAAAGCGAATTAAGTGAAGTGGCGGGGTCTAGATTATTGACGTATCTACGCCAATAACCCTTTTTCTTCGCCTTCAACAGGTTTTTGCACGTTCTCTCCAGTCCTTTATATTTTTCATATAAAGACCTCGAGCCCGTGTCCCGGAAGGCTTTAAATGCCTCACGCTTCTTGGTAAAAGCCGCTTGGCAATCCTTGTCCCACCAAGGAGTGGGAGGTTTTTTAAATGTCCTTGCTTGGTGGGAGCGCCTTGTTTGGGCCTCAAGGGCGCACTTGTTTATAATTGAAACAAGTTTTTCGTACTCCTTGACAGGAGACAAATCTTCCAAGTCAAGTGAAAGCGAAGCGGCTATTAATTCACCGTATCTCGTCCAGTCGATGTTCCTCGTTAAGTCACATTTAACGGGGATTCCTTCTACTGGACATCCTCCCTTGATGTAGGAAATTTCTATCGGCAAGTGGTCACTGCCGATAGGGTCCTGGATCACCTTCCAACTAAAATCCAGGGCCATTGCTGATGGACTTAGAGACAGGTCCAGTGCACTCGCCCTACTTAGAGGTGTCTGCATCCTAGTTGCCTCTCCTGAGTTGAGAATGGAAAAACCAAATCTGTCGCAGAAATCTCGGATGATAGGAGTGCGAATGTCATCCTTATCGCACCCCCAGTCGATTCCATGGGAGTTAAAGTCTCCCAGGATCAAAAGCGGTCCAGGCAAGACCACTGCTAAATTTCCAAGATCCTCTTTGAACTTTTCAATTTTTTCTTTTTCATTGTTGGCTATCGGGGGGATATAAATGGATGCAATTGTCACGTGAAGAACGCCCAGTTTTGCCTTAACTGCGACAGTTTCTATCATTTCTTGTCTAGGGGTGGGTATTCTGGTGAAAGTGTGACTCTTTCGAACACCAATCAGTACCCCTCCACCCCTAGTAACGCGATCTTCACGGATTATATTATATCCCGGGAAGGTTAATTTAATTTCATCCGATAGCCAAGTTTCACAGAGGGCAAACACATCGCAGTTGTGTTCGCCCACTAATGCTTTAAAGGAGTTTAGCTTGCCAAGTAAACTCCTACAGTTCCACTGTATGATAGTAGCCGTAGGAGCCATTAATCATCCAAACGGACCATCATACTTAAGCATGGCCATTGAGCCAGCCACTGTTTGATCATCCCCTTCAGGAAAGGAAGGGCCCAAGTTGCGATCATATGCAGATGCTGCGGGAGGTTAAGGGTCAAGAGGAGGGATTCTAGGATCTCGGAAAGGGACGGTGTAGGGATCCTCGGGAAGCCCTTGGGCTCAGTTGGAAAAGCTAGGTTTTCCAAAGGAACTTCGGCCCGAGGTGATCGCTTCTTCTTGGGCTGCTTCCTGGCAATTTGGGGGGCGGGAGTTTTGGGATCAGCGTCACGTTTTGGGACGGGAGGAGAAACTTTAGCGAGGCGCTGTGGTGCCAATGGTTTATTTTTCGTCTTTAAGACCTTCCGTTGTACCTTTTTATAAGGTACTCTCAGTGCTTTTACCGATCTCGGTGGCACCTGTTCCAGTGCAGTCGGATTGGTCTCGCCATTTGCAGCCGTGTTATCCAGCACTGCAAAGGGGTTCGATGCGTTTGCTCCCTTTAGAGCATCGCTGTATGAGCCGCGTGCCCGCTCGGCTACCGTTTTAGTCTGCTCCCTTTGCAGTTTCCGGTACACAGGGCACAATGCAACCTCATGCCACTCCTCCCGACAATGCGAACATTTTTGGGATGGGGCTTTGCACTCCTCAGTAGCGTGAGCCCCTCTGCATTTTCCGCAGCAAATCTTGCGAGTGCAGAACGGATCGGCATGTCCAATCCGGCTGCACTTCGAACAGGTGGCCACCCTTGGCACGTATGGCCGGTTGATGGGTATCCGGAGGCCTTCTAGGATGAGGGCCTGCGGAAGTACCGTTCCCTCAAACGTGATCCGGAGAGAGGAGGTCGGAATATATTTTTTTTCGTCCTTTGTTGATGGGTCTAGCTTGAAAAGCTTTTTCACCTCAAGAACTTTTACCTTTGGGGTATCTGGTGCTAGAAAAGCTCCCACCCCAAAGTTCAAAATTTCCTCCTCCGGGTAATCAAAATCCTCAATCACGCCGGTCACTTCAACCAGACTACCAGGGATGTAAACCCGGTAGTGCTCCGTATAATCTGGATCAGCCGCAATTACATTGGCTTGAGCCCGGTCCTTTGCGGTGACCCTGATCTTATTAGGGCGCATCCGAAACACATCGGCAACGCCCGGGTACTTTTTAAATAACGATGCCGCGATCGTCCTCACGTCGAGCTGTTTAGTGCGTGGCATAAAATACACTAGCGGCTTACCCTCCCACGACACCGGGTAAGCACGAGCTCGATGCTCAGATGGCTGATCATCATTTTTCGCCAGCTGGGTACAAAAACTATTTGCCAGCGGGGCACTACACAATGCCTTCGAGGTAGAAGGTCTCTCTTCTAGTGCCACTTTTTTATTGGCAGGAGCGGCCTTAGGGCGACCAGGCTTACGCTTCACATTCGGCTCTATCTCCCTCTCCGAATCCGATAAGTCGGTCCCCATGTAAGGACCGGAGACAACGGGGGAAGTAGGGGAAGACAAACTTACCGATATACACGATAAGCAAACACGCGCGCACGAGCACACACACTCACACACACACAAGACAGTTCACGATCGATGCGACGATGCAGCGTCGATACGCTTGCTTATCGCAACGATCGGCAGATACACACACTCACAACACTAAGAACACACGTTGATCGGGGCTAGGCGCCACACGATCGATAAACACAAACTCCGAGCGAAAGCCGGAGAAAGGCGGAGACACCGATTAGTGCGATACGGGTAATCACGTTGATTACGCAATCGCACACGAGGACAATGACCACTATCTGCCGTACGCAAATGTTCCGTTTGACGCTCCACAGCGAAACACGTCTAATCGCCACGGAAGCTGGAGGCAGAATGTTTTTTTTTTTTTTTTTATATATTTATGGTTCTTATTTTTTGCAATCTTTCTATTTTTTATTTTGCCCTTACATACCAGACAAAGCAGTGGAGGTCATAAAAAGCCCTGACAGTGCACGCCTTGTTATGGAAAACTAGATGAAGGCTCCCCAGACATATAACTAAATCATAAATCATAGAAAATTCAAGTCTGATAAGCCCTTTGCCATAAGTAACTCGACGCTGCAGAATTTCTAAGAGAAAGCCATTTAAGTTATTGTTTATGTTGATCCTTTCAACTGTCAAACATAGCATCCATTATCCTTATCAACAGAGCTATTAATTCATTTTGTTTATAGAAATGAAAAACTAATAAACAACCCATCTCCAGACGAGACATAAAAATCAATTGGACCGTCTTCATTGAAGCAATTATACCAATTTCATATCAAGTTGCAAAACTCCGCGTATAACAGCCTTTCAATGAATGATTTTTTTTGAACCGCACTCATAACTACGTCCGTCAGAGTTCATCGTGCGCTCGCCTTGACTCGGTGGGTTAATTAATTTCGTATCACGTACACGCATCGCAGCTGCACAAAAACACTGCGCCTCAAGGAGATTCGCCAACGAACTCTCCAGTGGTGGTCTTCCGTATCGCTTCAAGCAACAGTTGGCCTGTGTGCCAAAACTGTTATTTCTCTGAAAATCAACGTATTCTAACAATTTCTCAAGTGTCACCGGCGGTTGACTCACCCGCAAGCACCACAGGCTTTTGGGGGAAGTGTCACGTACGCGGGAACAAGCCACAACCGAAAAGGCCAACTCTTCTCGTGCTCCGAAGGCTCCGGTTTCGGCTACAACCAACATTGCCGACAGACACGGAAACCACGTACGGGTTTCGCGTGTCTGTAGAATTTGTCCAACAACATGGCACGCAGACGAACGTCACAATCCACCACCACGGTGATGCAGCCTTGCGCTTGAACGTGCGCTTTCAATGGCAAGTTCAATGGGCAGCTGAACTGAAGCATGTTTCAACTGTTTTGGAACTCCGAAAACTGAGCCATCCTACAACAACAACAACAATAGTAGCAACGAACGATTTCAGAATTCTTCAGGCACACCGTTTGCCCCACCGTTTGGACGCAATGGACAAAGAAAACATAAACTTGACGGGTCTGGTGTGCAGAATTGCAGGTGCCGGTGGCCTTCTCTGTGGTCGAAACACACATTCCATTCACTTCCTCGGACCCCAGCCAACAGAACGTACGGAGGGTTCACATTTTTCGTGTGACGTTTAAGTGTCAAATTTCTGTTGCAACATCAAAAAAGAAACATGCCACAGAAACAAATGAGGATGTCATGCCGCTTGTGACGGGTGCAAATCCATCTCACACACTTCAGGTCCCAGTGAAAGGGAGCAACAACATCCAAGCGGTGGAAAATTGAGCAAACATTTTAAATAAGAAATGATTAGCATCACACCACAACCATGTCAGGAAAGCGTATCGAATCATTTATCTTTCCGTCATTACTTTGCCAAACTCTCGCAAGATATATCTTTTTCCATCTTATCATCGCTTCATCTCTGTAGCATGCAAAACGACGATTTCAACGGCAACGATTTAATTAAACCCGTTTCCTGGTAGACCGGGTAGGGCAATTATAATTTTCCCAGCAGGTTGATTTTCACCAGTTTAAACTGTATTGAAAAGATTTCGGATGTGTGATACACGGATGCTATCTGTTCTAAATCCGGTACCGAACGATCGGTATCTTACGGTGGAGCAACGAAAATGTACCAATTAACGATGGGTTTAACAGGAAGTGTTGATGAGCATTGGCAGTTCATGTCGGGATGAAATTTATTTGAGAAGTTTCTGAAGTTGCCGTTCCTTGCATTTGAATCAGACTGATTGGATTATAGTTTATGGATTTAATGGATAACTGATGATATATTTGAAGCAAAGCATTACAAAATCAGTTTTAAGAAAAAAAATCTTTACTCATTGCTATATTCTGAGTTTCCCATATTTCCCAGTCATAAAGCAATTGTCCTCATATCTTATAGAGTAGAGTCGTAAGTCATATCAAAATTATTTATTGACTTAAACATGGATATGCTTGTTTTATGGACTGAAATAAGTAAATGAATTTAGAGGATGTAAAGGCGACAGTTGGACGTCCCGTTGGTAAAGGTGACAACGGAGCCGGTCTGGTTTGCAGGATCGGTGTTCAAATCCCATCCGGACCATTCCCCCGTATTAAGGACTGACTACGTGGTATCATTAAGTCTAAGAGCCACGTGAAAGCCATAAAGGCAGGCAAGTCCCTAAGAGGTCGTTAGGCCAAGAAGAGAGAGAGAGAGAGAGACAACAGTACCCTGATCTTTCCGCGGTAGGACCCCGGGGTTCTTATCCCATCTGCCTTTAATAATTTTTTTTGCACTTTAATCTTAGCCTTTAGGCCCTTAAGCGTCGTTTTTTAAGTCATTTTTTTAACGCTAGATCCTATTCAAACCCTCTAACCTCCTAAACCATCCTCAAAAACTATCATCATTTTGTGTGGCTTGGCAGAAGTTTCTTTTGAGCCGATAAAATGACAACAAATTATATTGTATTTGTACAAATCATTTCACAAATTAAATCAATGTCTTCTTTATCTTTCTATCACTCAAAACTCTGCTGAAATCGTAGCTTATACACAGACATTACTTTCCAACGCAATCGATATAAATTAGCTATCTTATGTTTTCGACACAGGAAATTGCAACCTTTTCCTTTATCGCAAAAATAAATCGCTTCGTTTTTATCTTTCCCTTTCCATAACGCATTCGATGCCGGATTGGTTCAATCAATTAATTTCCTATTTTAAAGCGCTATGAATCCAGCGCTCACAAACATTGTTAGCGGGCTTCGGGTTCGGAGAGATAGACCCAATGCCCGCCCATCGGATAATTAATAGCACTCCTCCAGCCAACTAGCCAGGCTTAATGATAGACTACTGGACGGACTGCATCCATGCGCTAATGCACTCGGGATTGCATCATTGCGTCCCGCTTCCACCCGGTTGCCATCCTCCGTCCTGTACTTTCGCCCTATACTTTCGCGGTAAAGATGGATGATGGTGGTGGTCGTGCCGCACGAGCTTCAGATGCTGATGATTGTTTGTTATGGCTAATAATTTTCATTCCTTTCCGCTTTTCACTGTTGTGGAAACCCTTCATCCGCCCCAATCCTACCATGCTCGCCAATCAAGTTGACAACATGTTGTGAAAAGTCGTAAGCAAGTGATTTCTCTTAGCAGATCATTAGCACCAATAGTGAAGCCGGAGGGATTTTCACCCCGTGGAGGGAGACGATGGTGCTGAGCTGTAGGATGTGTGTGTGAGCGAGTCGGGGTCTTTTTTGCTTCTGCTTCCTATTTTCCTGTCTCGACTTTATGTCTCAATCAAATGTTTTAAGCTGGATAAAAAAAGGAGAAGGAAAAAATCATTCTTTTTAGCAACACATAATGGGGGAAATGAACATTTGTTCCCTTAAAAGCATGTTTGTCATTTTTTGAGGTTTGGACAACTTCCACAAGTCTCCCAGCCCAGAAGCATCTCCCCCTGCCAGGGAGCTAGAAACATGATGAAATCGCAAAGAATTTAAAGTGATCCTCGACCTATAATAGACGATCTCGCTTTCGATCGTGAATGGCGATCGTAAATTTGGCCCTTCCCCAAGAAGGGACCCCAATGTAAATCAATAAAAGTGCTCCAGTAGTGGGCCTTGGAACTGGGTTATAGAACATCTTGGCTCTCACCCCTGTTCTCGTCTGATTCATTACCTCCGCCTATACTCTTCTGCAGCGCTTCGTGATCGCGCGAACTATTTATTGGGTCAAAACTCCAAACTTAACACGCACGTTTAGTGGGATTGCCCATTCTTGGGGAAACTCGTTCGGAAACTCATTTATGCTGCCACACAGAACACACACACAGAAATTTGCCATGTTTCCTCGATGGCTCGGACGCACGGGCGGGGTTTGTTTTTGTTCCGTTGATCTGCGCGTGCTGTTCGTGTTGTTTCGATCATCTGCAGTCCATTAGCCCAGTTTAGTGTGGAGAGTGCGTTAGCGAAGAACGCGGATCTTGAATAAGAGTTGGTAGTAGTGATGATGGTCGGTTGGTCGCTAGCTATTATAGTTCTAGCCCTTCTGCAAACATTTTATTGTCCATTTTATTTATTGGGAGAAACGAGACGCAGGTATTCTTCCCGATCGCTTGAGAATGGAAATTAGTGCGGTGTGGGGGATTGATGATTATGCAATGGCGAAAAAGTGGTGTTTGTTCTTTCGCTTCGCAACACAGCATCACACACACACACACACACACACACACACACACACACACACACACACACACACACACAGTTGGGTCCGAAATAAAAACGACTCATTTTGTGTTGTGCTCGCCGCCGGGGGTGACTTCGGTGCTAAGGGCGGAAATAGCTTCGAACAGGGTTGTGTTTGTAGTTTTGGTTTCTGTTTCATTCACCATTGTTTTCCACCGGGGAAATCGTAGCAGCAGGGAAATCGTATCGAACCTCCTCGACCGACCGGAATGAATCGTTTTGTACAAGTTTCGTCTGGGCACTGAGGGGCTAGGGATTGGGAGGCGAGCAAACCCAACCCGGTATCTGTTGTGTGCACGTGCTGTAAAGCAACGATGAGCAATTTTTATTGCCACGATTAATGTTTGATGCGTTGTTATGCCGGGGAGGATAATCGGATAATTATATGTTTTGCTATAAATATTTTAATGCGCTGTTTTGTAACGTGTTTCTGTGTGATGAGGTTTCTTGGGGTTTTTGTGTGTAAGAAATCGTCTAACTATTAAGGAAAATTACAAGTACAAAATGAGTTTTGATATTCTACTGAGTATCCAATATTATAACGATACACTTTCATTTATATTTTCATTGTACTTATTAATTAAGTATTTCATTTTAAACACTTTGGAGAATATGCTCCATTTGAAGACTCGTCTATAAATTCGTTTTAGGTAGGTAACATTAGTAGTAAATTAGCTTGATATGTAGAAAGTAGAACAACTTCTTCTTCTTCCTTGGCACTACAACATCGAGAGGTCTCGGCCTGCAATTTCTGGCTTTCTGTGACTTGATTTTACCAGTAGAAAAGTAGTCAGCCCTACATTTGGGGTGGTGGTCTAGATGAGATTTGAACTCCGGTCCTGCTGTGTGAAGACCGGCGCCGTTATCACCTCTGCCACCGTACCGCCCCTAACACATCTCTAGAATCTTTCAATTACAACATAATCTACTTCTTGGCTTAAAGACCCTCATGCCTGCTTACTAGACTTATTGATATCACGAAGTTGAACAGTCAATCCTCACTACGGAGGGATGGTCCGGAAAGGATTTGAACCCCGGTCCTGTACGATTTAATTATAATATAAATTCCTCAACTTCAACAGGCAGATATGTATGAAAAATCGGCAAACTAAATATAAAATTTAAAGTAAGACTGTTAGAAGGCATTGACTAAAGTTAAACTTCCCTCACCTTAACTAAATACAGACAAAAATATTTCGAACTCTGCCATGTTGCAACGAGTCAATTAAATGTTTCGATTTGCGTAATTAAACGTCAGTTGGATTTTCAACTCGCTTAACTTGTAACACGCGTAATCAGTGGTAATTTTTTCGTAAAAACGTCATCATTTGTCTGGATTTTACCGGAAGTTCCGTAGTAGTTGCTGAACAAACAAGAGCAAACTGGATTACACTGGCAGGGTAACGCCGCTTGCATCATCATCATGCCCACTCACTCACGCACAGAGGGTTGAAAACATAATCCATGATAAGCTAACATGTTCGCCTGAATTTGTCTCATCCCTGCCGTTGGAATTTACTTTGCAGGGATAAAATAGTTTAAAACAGTTCACAACCAGATTTATTCGCAGAATCACTGCCTCATGTCGGCTTGTGCCTAATGCCGGCTAAATTAATATGCCTCCCAACTGCAACCACTCACTCACCAAGACTCGGCCGACTTGCAAAGACAGTTGCAAGCCTAGGGGACTGCGATATTCCCTTAGCTTAATACGGCTTAATACGCTCAATCAAATCAACTTGTTATCAACGCATGCAATTCGGTTAGTTGTAATATCGCTCCGTAATGCGTTTTGTTTGCACACGTCCTCCGAGGCGAATGTCTGTCTATTCGTCTGTCTCGTGTCTGTCATAATGATGCCGCGTCCGACCTTTCCCGAACTGCTGAGTTGTTGATGATGGCGGGCATCAACAAAACATAACAAGAGCGTCCAGCGGTGATGATCCCTTGCCCCGTACCAACCGTCCTAGACACTTCAGAGTCGTCAGAATAATAAGGCTTTGCGGGTGGAGATGTACAGTAAATGGTGTGCGTGCATGCATTCTAAATAATCCCTCCCCATTCCAACCAACTCTTTCCATCCAAGGTTGAGTGAGGTTCATCCGAAAAGGGGAAAACCCCAGGCTCAAAAACGATACCACCGATACTAGAAGGTTGTGGCGTGATTATTCGAACTGCAGCCATGCATCGATGGTCATTCGCTGACGGGCGCTGTTCAAGTTGACTATCATGTTTGGTTGGTGCATAAAGGCCTTCCCACCTGCGTGTGCCGTATGTGCGTGAGCTGGATGCACTTATGAGAGGGGTTTTTTTCGGTTTTATGCAATAGTAATATTCATTTACGACCTGGTCCTCATGAGGGTCCTTCAGGGAACGATAGGGGCATTGCATTAAAAACCGAATAAGGCCACATAACAGAAGAAGTTATTGTGGCTTGATATATCTTTGAGCTTGTTCATTCTCTGTGGCTGGCTATATTGGAGGAACGCATTACAGAATATTTTAAAGTATTTTTTTTTAAACATTCCAGAATTTAGCTAAGTATAACTACTTTATCTCGATTACTACTCGATGAGTAATTACAATATCCTTCTTTTTTAAAGTCTCGAAGTTAATGCCAAAGAGTCTAGCTCATATACACGGTCACATCCCTTAACGCTAACTCGACACAGAAATTCAATTTCGCCATTAACATTTGCCTAAAATATTCAATGAACCATTATTCCACTTTTACCAACCAAATATTGTGGCTTTGTGCGAGCAACCGCCACCATACCCCACCTCCAAAAAGGCTTAAAACACGTCCACCGTTAATGTACGGCTGTTTTCTGCTTCAACAATAGCCAGAAGCATTTATGCCCGTACAAACTAATGCGCTCAGCCAAAAATCAGCACAACAGTCAGGCGGAACCGTACAAAATCAAATCAAAACATATTAAGCAAAAACAACACCATTGGCGCGCGGTCTTTATGCATCCGCTCTTCTAGCTGCCGGCTATCAGCTTGTAATAACTCTACCGACACTTACCCTGCAGCAGCAGCAGTCGACTTTCGGGGCAGCATAATTTTCGAGGCTCGAATAGTAAGGGCACACACCGTTAAAGAATAATATTCACGCCTGGTTCCTTCCTTTCCCAACCTGGGGTGGTACACGCTTTTTGCATACGATTAGCATAAATGTGTGTGTGTTTAGTGCTTTCGCCGGAGGTTCAGTTCAGACGGGGAAAATTCCTCGGTAATCCCCAAGATGGCACGAAATTATGACTATATTGACCGGAGTCGAGGTTCAGCACGTGAACGCAATTGTAGTCTTTTTGCAGTAGTTAATGGACTTTGGCGTTGTCTACTGGTGGTGATACGCAGAGACACATTCTCTTCGTACTGACCCCATATAACATATGCAGATTCTGCGCACTCCTCTCAACGGTACACTTAAAGTAAGCCATTAGAACCATGCCACCAACCAACCACACCTGGCTGGCTTACGCTGCTAAACTGGAGAAATGGCACACATAAATAAAGGCATACACGCTGCGGGAGTAACTCCATGGAAAGCGAATTATTTAACGCCACCACCGTCACCACACGGCGACTCTGTGGCCCCGTGTTACGTGATTGAGTTGAGAGACCTTTATTTTGCCAATTGCATGCCATACGCAATCGATTCGATTGGTGATGGGTTTCAGTATGATCAGGCGACGATGGCTGGTTTAACTAGTCTGCTCAGGTATTGCGGTCAAATCGAGTATTGCGCCGATGCCGAACGGGTCGAAATCTGCCATGAATGGCACGCGTTCGAATTGGAGGCGATCACGATGTACAGCAAAACATCTAGTATGCAAGTTCTGAATCCACTTTCTTCTCGATTCTTGCAAATAGGTTGAGGTGTTTGTTTTGGTTGCCTAATGGTTGATTGAGCGATTGACTTGATTGGTTTATGTGATCCCCTGTTTATGTGATTTATATTTAGTCGTAAAAAATAAGATTTTTCTTAATGCTTTGCTAATAAAAAAAAATCTGAACAAGAAGTTTAAAAAAATCCTCAAAAATACAACCAAAAACTATAACTACATCAAACTCATTTTGACTCATGCCTCAGTTCAACATTTCAAATTTTCAATCAAAAAATTCGACTTGTTCACAATATTTCCAAATTCATTCCACAAGCGATGCTAGTCAAAATGATCATAAATAAAACTTTACTTAGATTCTGGATGACCCACTAATAAAACTTTAAAAGCCATACACTCTGTCTAAGTATGATCCGCCCGATCATTAACATATGCTCTCGAGTATCCCGGGGACGACCTACTTTATGGTTCATAAATATTGCACTTACGATAGCTAATATCAGTACACGCCAGGCCAGGCAGCACCCTGCTAACCTTCTGACCCAGTTCGTCCGGCCATCCATAATCCCCAGGAAAAGCACAATTCATTCTAGCAGTTCGTCCGATCCCACACAGTTCTAGTGAAGCCGTCCGTCACGGTACACATTCCAAACGCACTGACTCATCGCCATCTCTGACTTAAGCTTGAAGCTTCGGTAGAAAAACAAAAAGGAAACACCATTTTTTTTTTACTCCCATTTTCGTTGGTGGATATTAGTTTCACATCGAATTCCATCACTCGGAGCTGGTGAGTTTAAGAAACCTAACCGCAAATTACTGCCAAGCGAAAGATCCAACGTTTCTAAACGTGTTGCTCTGAGGTTCGTTTTTTTTTGTTTCAAAGTAGAGCGAGGGTGTGTGTGCGTTGCTCGGTGGGTGATGTTGTTCCTTCCGTTTTCCGTACCACGAATCCTTGAACGTAAGCTGGCCTCGCATATTTGAACGTGTTTCGCTCCCGTCATAGACGCCCTGGCGACGCCCCGACTGTTTACACATTCCGGCGATGCATTTCCACTTTTTCCAGCGCGCACCCGACTATTGTAACTATATAGCTTTGTTTGTTGGTAGCGAGCAATTGTTGTGGCACACACGGCAACACACTTAAATCTGACAGCTTAAACATCTCACGACGACCACCGATAATGGTTGTCACATAATTAGAGAGAGCGCGACCCTGGTGGGTGCGCAATGGATGGATTGATCGGTTGTCGAAAGAACACACAGACCAGAAGGAGCACGATAAAAAGGTTGCGCTCATTTGTGTGGAGTGTTTTCCTTCCATCAATAAGCATGATGAGGTAGCATTTGTTCTAGCGCATCAACACGACCATAAATGCCACCACCGTTAGCACACCATTTCGAAAAGGGGACTCCTGAGCGCACGAGACAGACACTGTGTGCGGTGGACCTTTCTGTCAGGTAGATTGCTACCCTCGGGTCCGATCATTTCTCGGACACATTCTAATGGTACCCAGAAGAGCAGATAGCGGGTAGCGATGAACGAACTGCTACCAATTCCGAAGACAACTTTAGGCAATCATTATGGTAGTTGCCGTTTGTCGAGCGAGATAGTTGAGATATTCTAGGCGACGGACACAAGGTTGTTTACGGCGCGTGGTGATGGCGCGGTGGTGGTGGTCCCGGCATCCGTTAACTGTCAGTGAACTTTCGGGGTGTATCTCCGCTGGCTCTCCAATGTTTCCAAGTTGGATTGGAAACCTACCTGCAACCGAAGTCCGGGGTCTGATAAGCCTCATTAGGTTTCGCATTCTGATGCCCATTAGCCGAGCGGGATCAACTCGATTTCCTAATAAGAATCAGCTGCAAACCGTCGAACGATGAAGGTAGTCGAATTTCTGAGCAATTCGTATACGGGACATAGAGGGGAGAAAAAACCTGAAGCGATACATTGACCTCCTTCCTATTACAAAAAAAATAGCCCAGAGTTAGCAGTTAAATGTCATCCAAAACAGACCACGGATTTCGCCTCCTTTCAACTGCTAGCAGGGGGAAAAAATTAATACCTCATTACGCTATTGAGCCATAATAGCTGCTTAGTGTCTTGTGTAGCGAAGCGCTTCTTCAATTACCCATCCGGGAGCGACTCACATCTTGAGCCTGTAAGTCTGATGGTTGTCTGTGGTGCGAGCGGCACGCCGTCATGAATCTTGTCACCGCCGAGCAGCGGCACTAAAAGCCAAGGTTACTGGAGTGTTAACGATGGCGTTTAATTGATTTACAGGTTGGCTAGAACACGTTGCCGTCGCGTCTCTGAGCTCCGGAATGGCTTGACATTATGGCGTTGTGAAATTCGCACGGACCCAGGGAAGGCATTCGCTTGGAGATGGGTTTTGATTGATGGTCTGTTCGTTAGGGCCCATGGCTGAGCGGTGACGGTAGGCACACGGTCCTAGAAGATTGTTCCTTAAGAAAGACGTCTTCGTTTTGCTGATCGAATCCACGGGAGAAACTATTTCTTTGTGAGATTTTAATTACTATGAGTCATTGCGGTAGGTTGACTTGCCGCTACCTGGAACTCTAGCTTCAATTAGAATTTCTCAATAGGTTTTTTTAATGTGAGTTTCTCCGTCTAATCTGATTATTTCTGACCTTCGTGTTTTGCACACCAACATTGTGGGCTTTGCCTATTTTAATCTCATACCAAAACAGCATGACCAACGTTCACCACAGGAAAGGTTCTCCCGTACACTTTACCTGTACCACAATCTCTCTCGGACCAACAACAAAAAAAAGGTCGCAAAGACACGGAACTCTTCACAAATTACCAGCATAAGATTTTAGAAAGCTTTGCCATTCCATTTTTGCCACACTTTAAATATCTCATCCAAAACACGGTAATGACTTGGCAAAATAAAGCAACCGATAAGCTTCGTCCGGCAGAGCCAAAGCGCCCGAGATGTGACACGGGTAACGTTTAACAGCATTAGACAGCAGGAGATGGCACTGATGGCACGAGACAGAGAGAGAGAGGTAGGGAGTGAGCAGGGAAAAAGGGTTTCACTTGGAAACGTGACTTCGTTAATCAGACAGGAACCGTTCAAGCGCTCGTCCTTGACACCATTGTGGGTTTGCCTTTTCCAGCTTTTTTTTTCTCTCCCCCGACTGCATTCCATCGTGTCTGCAGCAGCAAGATAGATGTGTTTAGGAGTGCGGGATGCAGTTTTAGCAACAATCAATTTCGATACTGTTTACTCAACCAAGCCTCTGCAGGACGTTGTTATCTTTTGTGCAACCTTTGGCTTTGGCTGCCACTATTGGGCGGAAATCCAATTGTTTTTTTGTGCAGGAAATGGTTATTCATCATGGGAAAGTTGTTGCCTGGAAAAGAAAAAAAAGGGTCAACATCATCCTTCGATGGCATAATTGTAAGGTCCAACGCCACGTCCAACTGGGCGAAAGAGCCCCGGTTAGAACAATGAAAACATGCTTACATGACGTAAGGGAAAAAGTTTTTCCCCTGTTTTCCGTGCCGAACAATGTGCGTAGAAAGTTTCGCTCGCTTAAGGAACGTTTCTCAAAAATTGGGTATTGTTTTATCAACCATTTCGGGGTTCTCCGCTTTCCATATTTCACAGTTACCGAATTTCGATGGCCCATACCTCAGGTGTTTCGTGTGTGTGTGTGTGTGTTTCGGACGACACCCGAGAGAGCAAAAAATAAAAGGGTAACGCTAACGTTTTTTTTGGTTCCTTTTTTAAGGACTTTTTTGCTTAGAAATGCATAAATACACCTTGAAGATTCGCTTCGGTTAGCAGTTGGTCCTGCGGGTTATGTCAGTGAACATCGACACCCCGGGAGAAGAGGGGTCATATTTCTATTAGTTAAAGTGTGGGGTTTCAGAAAGTTTACGTGAGTTCGTCCAAAGTTGAGGGCTCGTGTGCGAGGAAAAAAAAGGATAATCCAAAACTAAAGGTAATCAGATTCGTTAAATGAGGATATTGGTGTGTTTGTGTAAGCATGCATAAATTGTGCAAAACGTGACCATGCTTCATGAATGTTGTGTCAGTGAACTAGAAAACAACTATCATTCGGAAGCGGAGGACATTATCTGAAGCGTGGTGAGCGTTCTAGAGCAAGCAAGTCTCTAAACTGCTGGCACGTTTATCACGTCCAGGCGGATTTATGAGCGAGCAGATTTTATGATGCTGAAAAGATTAAGCTTAAACCATCTGGAGCTGTCTTTAAAGCGCAATAGTCACGTAGTAAAACAATCCCTGGTGAAACATTAAATATGGGAGCTTGGGGAAGGTGACGATGATAGCTTGGCTTTACTCCATCAGCCGTGTGTTTGTTTATCTTGTAACGGTTGGCGACATTCAAATGGACTCATCCTATGAATCATAGCGTAGGATTTGATTAGGAGGATGATTTGACGACATCTTCACCAAACAGTTCTTTAAACCGAATTTCTACACTCTGATGGCTTGGGTCACCATTTTTTGTATCACGACTTCAACATCGACAAAGGCGGCCCTTACACAAAACCAAGGTCAAGTTTCTGGTAAACTTTCTCTTTCGCAACGATCACTCTGTGGATGCACACTCACACACACACACACTTACATCGACCACCCGGAGATCCTGAGCTCTCACTGTGTCAGCCCCCCAAAAAACATCCCCCTGTCGCTTCTAGCGGAGCAACAAGGCCGGCACTCTCTTATCTTAGAAGTAAGATGAAAAGAAATTCATCCTGCCAAAAGTCGAAAATGGAAAATAAAAGCCCAGTCCCTTATCCCCGCGCTGCGATGGGACAGACCGATTCGGAATGATTAAAGAATTCCGTTTTCTTGGGCTAACCTTTTAAAAAAAAAAACCCCCACCACTTTCGAAGCGATGATGGGGGCCGATTGTGACACACATGTGGTATTTTGCAGTTGCCCGCTGACAGCTCGTTTCATGGGGGAAACTGTCAAAGTAATTCCATTCCGTTTCCAACAATTTCTGGCGCACAAAACAAACAATTTAAAGTTGTCACAAAAATTATACAATCTCGCCGACACGATGTGCAGACGTTTGTTTGGGCACAGTCGTGGGCTGGTTGTTGCATTCGATGGTTAAATTGAATAAAATTGCAGTCAAAATAAGAGAATAAAAACTCTGGTCACGCGATCTGCTGCTGTGAGGTAGCGATCGCGACTGTTAAATTTGTTGCTCCCGCGTGACTGAACGATTCAAACAGAAAGAGCCACGACCTTTTGCGAAATAAGTGACGTGGTGTGTGTGTGTGTGTGTGTGTGTGTGTGTGTGAAAACGAGCGAAAAAGTTGTCCAAATTGGACGAAGAAACCGAGATATTGGCCAAAAATAAAATATTTCTATTTTGGCTAATTTTTACTGACTTTATTGATATACCATGTCCGTAAGTAGGTCACTAGGGTTATGCTATCCCAAGACAACTCTTTTGAGTCACGATATAGTCTAGGTTTGAACTCAGTCCGGGCATGTTGCAGAAATATGCTTTAACAGACTATTTTCCAAGGATTATTAGGTTATTGAATCGTAAATTCCAAACGTTGTCAAAAAAACCTAGTAATTGCTTTAATATGGTATATACATCAAACTATATCACGTGCTGTTGACCTTTAAGCTCTAATCTTTAAAAACAAGCTGTAAACACTGCTTTAAAGGTGACGACCGCATGTTTGTTATTTAACTCCATCAATCGAGCGGTCTCTTAAGATTCCAAACCACCCGCCAATGGCTGATAATGCCAACCCCCAAAGAAGCGAAGAACTAGATAGAGATAAAAATGTATCTCATGAGAAGGGGCCAGTATCGATTCCCGCCACCGCGCGCTAATGGAAATCGTATGTATGACCTCGTTTAAAATTTATTTTATTGAATCAACTTTTTCTACCACCTCACAGATGGAACGGACGATCAGAGTTTTTTTTTTTTTTTGTTGGCTCAGAATGCTGCCAAGAAAGTCCAAGATCCCGTGTGCCAAGATTCGCCATGAGCGACGATCGATCGGGGGGTGGTGGCTGTCTTTGTACTTTGAAGCGTGTACGCGTGCGAAAGATGTTGATTTATTGCGAAGTTCAGAAAGCCAGATGGTTCCGATCAAAAGTCATCTTCAATCCGAACCCGTGATGTGTTGTGATGCGCCAAAATGGGTTAAAGCTGTATCGCCTTTTATGCACCTATTTGTGGTAATGCAGCCGTCGCTGAAGACTCTATCCCATATTAATCTTGAACAACAGACACTGAAGATCTAGATTTTTTAAGAATTCTAGAGAAATTCAAAGTAATTGGGGAACTGATGGTGAATGTAACTTAATATGATTAGTGTCCACCAGCACATTAGTGTCCCATTCTAGCTTTAAAGCTGTTGCTCGAATGCTACCGCCTTGAAGAGTATCCTCTTACGCAACATCGTCTAGAAAATCAAATCTATATGCAAATATGTCAAACAATTCATCATACAGGTACCTGCGATATGTACACAGCAAGAAATGATTGCTAGTCTCTCATTTCCCTACTCTGTCACAAACTATTAGCTGCTAGCCTTCAAACCGAATGAAACGCACACACGATTATCGCCGATAAGACGCTCTACCGTTCAAGTTGGCAGTTTTTCATCGCTCTACACACTTCACCCATCGACCCTCCGACTTCCCAGTTCTTGGGGATCTGTTGACGATCGTTTAGACAACGTCCCTGGCACAGCCGATCAAATTAACAACTGCCGATGCGTCTGCAAACATCATTAGACGCGTTTTGTGTGTGGTCAGCTCTCGCTTAACTGCGTCATAAAGCTGCTACTTGGGGTTAATTGCCAACTGGCACTACCAGCCTGTTGTTGAGTTTTTCACTGAAACACACACACACAAACAAAGTAAAATAAAATGTTAATAACGCACGCTCTCGATGACAGTAGTTAATTTCTCCATAGCCAATTGGCATCAGGGCATCAGACAGGCAGCCGCCGATTCGAAAGACGTCGCCCATGTCCACGGGTAAGCAAAAGGAGATAAACTATTTTATGTGCCGACCCTGGATTATATTTTGCACAGCGCCAAACACAGCGCATCATCGTCCTGGCCACTCAAAATACTGAGCTGAAGGAAACGTTTCAAACCACTTCAAAACCATATGCCAAAAAGATCAATGGGGATTACCCTTTCATCGCTTGGTGTTTTTCGCATGCATAAACATTCATACAGATAAATGTTCTGCTACGCCGTGTGTGTGTCTGCCGATCGTTTTTTGGCCATCTGGTGGTCATCATCTCGAACGGCTACTCGAGATCCAGGTTTGCGAAGCGTCGTGTTTCAATATATAGCAGCATATGCGCCATCCGGACACTTCACATCTGTAGGATTTGATTTATTCTCGCCAATGTTGGGTTGGTGTGATTTGAAGCGCTCAAAAACTTTGGCTGACATATTGGCGAAATATATGCCGGGCCTGCGATTAAAACAGCTAAAGCTTGCAAGTATAACATAAACACAACATAGCTGAAGGCTCACTCCATTTTGGGGAACACTTTCCCCGCCGTTGGATATCAATTTTCCTCTCGGCAACTTTCTACAGAACAAATCTCGGCTAAACAGCGAACGGGCAAAAGCGCGATGCTCGCGGCAGAAGAAAGCGAAACCCTGCCACCAGCACTTTGAAAGTGAAGATCGATGATTTATTGCTAAACCTGTCCAAAATCTGCAAAAGAGCAAACCCGGTCCGGCGGTAGGTTTTACCAACTCGTCAAGACTCTAACGTGCGGTGCGTGCGGTTCATCTTGACCACATGGAGGAAGAATGTTTTTCCCTTCCAGCTACTTCAACGGTGGGGAGGAAAGATAAAAACGGCCCCATACTGATGCTATCGACCAAAGTCGCCCATGGCAAAAAGAAAAACTAGCCTGGCGGAGTAGTACAGCACGGACCAATCTATTCACCTTGTCTGTCTCCGGTCGACAGGCTCATCCTAACCTTTCAATGGCTCACCAGTGTCTTCTTACCTTAAACTTCCCCAGGCAGCACAGTTGTTCCTGCAAATGAAATCGAACGTAAGACGTAAGAAAAACTTACACTTTTGTGACCCAGAAATGTGGCACGATCTCTTCCTCGTCTCTGTTTTTTTTTTTGTTTCGCGATGCGGGAAGATCCGCACATCAAACCGGAGTTCGTGAGCGAAGAGCAGGTTATCTATCACCGAGCACCACATAGGTGTATAAATCCGGCAGATCTCATCCTCATCCGGTCCAAGCAACTTCACACATGTCAGCAGGGTAGCGAGGGTGCGCAGTGAGTGATCGCTTCTCGATCGTCTGGTTGATCGATGTATGTGATGTCTTATGTGACAGGTAGTAAAGATCTAGTACTTTGAGGTTATGGAGCACATGTCAGACCACCATGGGTAAATTATCGTTAATCTATTTTAACACTTACACAGTACCTTTGTTGAAGCCTCCAGAAACTCCAGACGTAACCTCCAAGACATGCTTACAATAGTAATGCTGCGTGGTTTAGAAATCGACACGAAGCGGCCCCTTTCACTCTAATCATTATGCATGTTGGTACGATAAAGCACCGCAAACAATCCGGATCTCTAGCGCTAGAAACAAACGTGCGCAGAGGAGTAGTGGTTGGGTTTTGGAGAGCGGCTTTCTAACGTGTGATGGGTGCAACTCGTGCGCAAATTTTTTATGGCTTTTTTGGACGGTTATACCGCCATGCCGGGTATTTGCTAAAATGCCTGAAGGTTCAAATTTTTTGGCTTTTTTACCTTCTAGCTATGATGGGTTCGTTCGATTGGAAATACTGGGTGGCTGTTGCGTTCCCGATCAGTTGACTTTGTTACGGGTCGATTGGCTTTACGATGAGTGCAGAGAATGGTTGAACAACAACGGTTCGTACACATAAACCGGACCGTGGAGTGGTCAATCGTCTACCTTAACGACTCCATCCGGTGACTTATGGTCGCTGTGCACTATGAGACAAGCTTGATACAGATTAACCTAGGCTAGGACTGTTTTGTTTTCTATAGAAAAAAATGACAAAAACACCTCTTACACATCAAAAGACCGAACATAAAATAATAAATTTAAAAAGTATAAAATATAGACAAACCTATATCGAAAGGAGCAAATAATATAATGATAAAGTTAAAGTATTTGTATAAAAATTTACAAAAATTCATAGTGCTTTAAACTTTTTGTATTTTAAATACTTTGAAACATGCTTTGAATGATCCCTCTCATTGTGAAACATTTTTTTTGTTTCATTCGTTTGGCCATAAAAACTGACCCGATACATGTGTTGCACTTTCACAGGTTCTCCTAACAGAAATATTAGCCTAGAGGGTGACTCAAATTGCAAAAAACTGCATCGAAATAAATCCTCGCTCCCCGGAAGGCTTCTCCATTCCATTAGATTTACTGTTCATGGCACGATATTCATGGCGGTTTTTTTTCCCCATCTCCTTTCTCCGTCACAGATTGCCCAATCAAACCATGCACTAGTGGCCACTGTTCCGGTGGGAAACGTGAGTCAGCTATAACAACCACCAGCATCCCGCGGAATCGAACGAAAACGACGACCTTAACGGTTTCGATGATACACAAAACGATGGCACCGCCGACCAGGACGACGATGGCGTTATGCTGCTGGTGCCTGCTGCTAGCAGTGCTGGTAACGACGGACGCCCTGCCCATCACCTCCAAACCGCTGGACAACAATCCGGACCATCTGACGTGGGAAGCTGCGTGGCTATCGGAGGACAGCCGGGCACCGATGCCGCTCGGCGGGAAGTCGAAAAAAATCACTCCCAAATCGATCTTTATCACACCGTTCCTCAACAGCTACAACACGTCCGCCTGTCCACCGGACTACAAGGTGGACTACAATGGCAAGTGTATCCAGGTTGTGAGCATCAACACGGCCGACATACTGGTGACGAAGCTGCAGAGTCTGTTCTCGCAGCACGGTGACGGTGGTAGCAATGGTGGTACGGGAGAAGATGACTACGACTACGATTACGATTCGACGGGACCGTTCCACGTGAATCTTCCGCTCAGTATTGATTTACCACCGGAACCACCGCAACCACCCAAGGCCCAAGTTTCGCAGACAACCCAGCTAACGTACAAGGATATCCCTGGCCCGAGCTTTTACGACAGCGCGATGGTGGACATCACCACCGTTGATCAGGACAAGGCAAAGATAACGACCGTGTCGGTAAGCGACCCGGAAAAACCATCCTCCGAGAAGCCCTTTCTTGCCACGTCCACCTCCAGCACATCCTCCGAGCCGGCCCAGGTGGACCAAAGTAACGCCGAAAGTACGCACACCGACATCTCCTTTCTCGCGTTCGAAACCCTCCCCAACGGAACGCTGGTCGGTCAGGTCGAGCTGGAAGCAAACAATAGTACGGTGGTGCAAAGCATTTTTGTTTCATCCACTACAACTGATGTACCAGTGGCCGACGGTAGCAGCACAGCGGAGTCTACGTACACTGAGCTCGCTAGCAGCACCGGTACAACGACTGATCGTGCTGCTGATACAGCTGGTACGGATGGTGGTGATGCGGTAGTGAGCACCGTGCTCTCCACGCAGGACGTACCGACCACCACGACGAAAGAGGAGGAGGACGCAACGATTACTACGGACGTTAGTAGTACTGGTGCGGCGAGTACTACCGAGCAGGATGAGTCGGATATGGAGGGGATGAAACTGGAGTTGGAAGAGGAACTACTGCTGATGGATAGTAATCGCAGTTCGCTAGCTCCGCTAGATGCATCCACTACGGACATATCTGAGATGGACCTGGACACACTTCCGACGGCGGAAACGCTTCCTAGCGATGAACCCACGGTTGTAAACAAAGTTCCAGAATCTGTGGCAGTGAGCACCACAACCACCACCGTTCCACCGCCTGTACGTCCTCTCATGCCGATACCTACGAAGCCTTCCGTGCAGATCATTACACCGATCAAGGGCAGTTGGGATTTGGGATTCAGAGGATCAGCACATCTGCTACCTGCTAGCCATCTCATCCAACAGGATCGAACAACGCGCGCTACACCGGAAACAACCACGCAAGCGATCAATGTGGAGAGATCCACCCAGCCACCAACGGTTCTGAACGTCCGGCAAGACTCTCCGGAGGATAAGAAGAATAGCGAGGAAGTGGATCGTCACGAGGCTCAGCATGCGCTTCGGGAAGCGAACGAAGCTAGTAATCGTTTCGTGTATCATCATCTCCCTGCTGCAACGTTCGTATCGACAACTGCAGCGAGTGTGTCCTCCAGCGAATCACCTGAGACCACCACCACGAGCAGTATCTTGCAGGTTCAGCCACTCGCATCCACTCCGGCTGGCAGCAACAATAACAACTATCTCGACCAGCTGCGTAAAATAAACGAAATCGTAGCAGAAAAACGACGTCACCAGCAGCAACAGGAGCAGCAGCTCGGCGTGAGCTCATCCAGCACGCGCATTCGGTTCCCGTCGCGCGATGAAGAACAGCTATCTGTGGCTGCGAGCAATAACTACCAGCAGCAGCAGCAACAGGCGAACGGCGTACGATTTCCCGGTACGTCCACGAACCGTCTAACGCCAGTTAGCAGCAATCGTCTGCCGGATATCTTCCCGAAGAAGACACCGGACAGCACGACACAGCGGCCTGCCTTCTGGTGGCTCCCATCCGGTTGGGAGGTAGACCAGACAGGCAACAAACCGATGCTGTTACGCTTCTGGTCCCGGATGCCCCTCGTACGTGACAGCTCACTGCAGCCATCGACAACGGGAAGCGCCAACAACGAACCCGCTGATAACACTTCCGGAACGAACAACAACCGATGGCGTTCGGCGACAGGCTTCCAGCAGCAGCAGCAGCAATCACAGCAGACGACAGGAACATCACACCCGGTCGCGACGGCCCGGGGCAACTCGAAAAGTCCGAGCGAAAACTTCTACAAGGAAGTTTCGGCCCAGGAAGTCTACAAGGTGATGAACGCCCGACAGCTGAACCAGCACCATCAGAGATAAGCCAGCTTCTCGTCGTTGTCGTCCCCCACACCATCCCTCCCAAAAAAACACTACCCTGCCCACAAAACCAGCCCCTCGAAAGCCCTTGTCTTCCACGGTGGGGCTTCACGCCAACACGGGAACACGGGCGGGACAGCGGGCAAACCTTTACCAAAGTCCACACCAGCAGGCTTCGCAAGTCCAGCTTTAAGTATTACGTAATATATCCATGTCTACCACTGGCGCTAATCCTAATCCGACGGGAAGCTGCTATAGAAGTGTGTTGAGTGTAATTTAGTGCGCGTGTGCGTGCGTGTTTCTGTACAGATGAGAGCCGTGAGCCGGAGATGTAGGGATTATCCTTGTCGGTGGTTACACCGAGGATTGACGATAGGCTAAGGATGGGTGTAGTAAACACTGTGCCCGAGCTTTCTAATTTCACCACCCAAACTCTTGCGTCTCTCTTTCTCTCTCGTCTGATCTTTCAGCAACACCCTGTTTGTAGATCGTCCTCCATATGTACCGTCCTACGTTACAAATCTGACAATCTGTGATATTGTGTTTGAAAGTTGCTTTCTTATCGAGTGTAAGAATTTGTGGCAAACTTTTATTTTACCTTTCATTTTTTTGCTCCTTCAGCATTCTTAATTTTATGTTACATTTAAGACCCTTACGCTCAACGCTCGAAGGTGTTGCTGTTTATTTTTACCAACTACCTTACCTTACTTCCTTTTTTTTAGAACAACGCTAAAGAAGTATTTTCATACCTTGAAAGTACTAATCTTTCCAAAGGACCTTCCAGTTGCGGTAAGCGTGGATACGATCTTACGACAAAGCAGGGTGAAAGATCAGACCTTTTTTTTTGAAATTCATAGCGTCCAACTATTGCATACACGCCCTCAAAGAATGTATTGCAAGAGTATTTAGTTTCTGGGTAGTGTGCGATAAGGACTGCAACCCAACTTCATCACGATCGAATCAACAATTTCTGCAGCAACATCAGCAGCTGTACCTAGTACCTTTCGTTAAAACCTCCCTAACCAGACCCTGACTAATTGTACATATATATAAATGTAGCAGCAAACGATATACCATTGTATTAAGACGTTTAATGTGTAGTAGCAAGATTAGCGTTTAAGATTTGTATTATCTATTAGACGTCTAGGCGCTAGAACTGTACTCCGTACTCACCAACAACACGCACAAACGCTCACTGCGCATACACCGCTGTTTTAAAATGACTTGGAGCAGTTATAGACCTAATGTTGTATGACGTAAGAGACCGAGGAATCTAGAAGAGAAAAACTCCCATTTTATCTACTTATCTACCCATGGACATACTTACTATAAAGCTACGAAGGTGCGATACGTTGTGTGCAAAAGCAAAGCAAAAACTCTGTTACTTATATGTTACTACTATTACACTCACAGAACGTGTTACGTTTAGATGAAGCCGTGTTAGAAGAAGCGTGTGCATTAGAAACTTAAACAAACTGCTCTTGTTTGTGCAGATACAGTACAGTGTACCGCGTCGTCTGCCGATCTGCATCTTACTATACTTTCGCACGATTTTAAAACTCTCTGGCGGATCTTATCTCCAGTTTCTTGGATGTGCTACTATTAGCACTTAGTAGTAGTAGTAGTAGCAGTAGTGGCAGTAGCATCAGTAGTAGTAATAGTAGCGTCTGCTACGTCAAAATTTTCGTGTCCGGATGTATGTGCCAAATATATGTATGTATGTACATGGGTGTGCGCGTGTGTTTATGTTAGGCCGGCGATGGATGCGACCTTATTCGTCGCGAATAGTAGTAGTACTACGACGCAAAGCTAAGTGTACCGTACTATCACGCGATGGAAGAAGAAAACAACGAAAGCGTGTTATAAAACGCTGTCTCGCACATCACATCACAGAGAGCAACATTGGTCTCCCGTTCTCCCCCTTCCTGTCAAACTGTACAATTGCTCTAATCCAGTACCTTGATTTTGATCTTTACTAGCGAGATGTGTATAAGAGTAACTTTGTCTCCCATTTTGTATCCATTTGTAATAGGTGTAGCTGTTGCCAAACTAAAACGAAACGTTTACATGTTTATTGGCACGTGTCCCTCCATCATCCGTTTCTACAACGAGTATTGATGTTAAACCGCATTGATGTCTGTAAATATTGTTGGTTGGATAGTACCCGTCCGACCGGTCCCAGAAGTTGTAAACGATTGTAACGCTGTATATCACGTCATCATATTTCGTGTTTGCCTTGGTAATAATCTAACACTCACCGCTGCTACTAGCTCTAGCGGCAGTAGCGGTGGTAGCTATCGATGTTGTGACGTTTTAGTAAACCTTCGGAATACGGAGATAACGCTCCGTTGGAGGTGGGAAGTTTCATATGAAATGCATTGCATAAGCTGGCCAGCGTTTGCCGAAGTATTCTGATGAAACGGAGTGAAACGCGATCGCTATTATGAACCCCCCAGGAGGAGATGATCCTGCTCGGGGTAACCGTTGAACGCACCGAATGAGAATGAGCTATAGCGTAGTTGCGCGTAGGGTTTTAGACAGCAAGCACTCCCTCTAATCACACACTTAGCCAACGTATAGCAGGACTATAGGACAACGTATAGCAGAACAGCTGGCGGTTCCTGGTACGTTTCGGACAGCCAGAAGTGCAGAACACGTCTAGTATCTCCTAGAAGGAACACATAGTAGACATGACCTCTATCCTCTATCTTACAGCCGTAGATTTAAACACACAAAACACACAAATCAACAAAAGAAGAAAATTATCGTAAAATTGATCGTTGTTATATTTTTCTTTTCTTCTTTAACTTTATCGGTTCACCAAAGCTGATGACAAAACAAAGGACATACTCTTAAAATAGGATTTGCTTAATCTATCGCCTTACTGCCTTCGGTTGATCCTCCTAGTCTGCTTTGCCACTGCTACTCCTCTCTTTGGTACTTGGTAAAAGCTAAGAACACCTGCTCCAGGCTCGTCTGTCCGATCGAGTAATCTTCGATGTTTAGCTGCTGCTTCGCCCGTTCCATCACACCGAATATCTGCGACCATTTCATACTATTCGAGCGGATGTAGTACGTCAGCAGGTCCTGGTATTCCTCCCTGGGTGAGCAAAATATCACAGCAAGAGTTAAGTAGAATCCCAGCCAATTGAAACGTACTTAATTGAGTTCTTACTTGAGATGCGAATCCGGGAACTGTGTGACGATGTGATCCTTAATGTTCTGCAGATCGAGCGTGTCGCTCTCCTTCCCCTTTCCCCCACCGTCCACCCGCTTTGCCTTGATCGTCAGCACGAAGCCCTGCGAGAACTTGTTTTTCAAGTGTTGCGTCGACCCGATACACTTGAACTCCCCGTTCACCATGATGGCCAGCCGGGTGCAGAGTGCCTCACACTCCTCCATACTGTGCGAGGTAAGTACGATCGTTTTGCCACTATCCCGCACCCGGCAGACACCGTTCCAAAGGTTACGCTTCGCACCCGGATCCATCCCGGACGTCGGCTCGTCCAGGTACACCACCGACGGATTGCCCAGCATGGCCAGGGCGGTACTTAGCTTACGCTTATTGCCCCCACTGTACGCCTTAACCTGTTTGTCCAGATGCTTCTCGAAGCCGAACTCACGCGCAAGGTACATACTGACGATCGGGATGTTAAGCCGCGGTACACCACGCAACAGCGAGAACAGCTTCAACGTTTCGCGCCCGGTAAGATCCTCGATCAGTGCGTCGAACTGGGGACAGTAGCCGATGTGCTGGTGAACCTTCTTCAACTCGCTCTTCAAGCTGTGACCCTTGATCCAGGCATCGCCGAACGAGATCGTTTCGTCGCCGGACAGCATCTTGAAGGTGGTTGTTTTGCCGGCACCGTTCGCACCAAGCAGCCCAAAGCATTCGGAACTAAGGCGAAAGAAAAATCTGGCTTTGAAGAAGTTATCTTAAGAGAATATGTCTCAGAATGTCTCACCTGTTAATGCCCACACTCAGCTGATTTACGGCAAGGAATCGATTGTAGTACTTTGTCATCTCGTGCGCTACCAGGTTGGTGCGCGATCGTTCCTCAACCGACATGGCGGCTATCCGTTCATTCTCCCTTCTCACGTCCGAATCGATCTCAGCCGCACCTGAGCCCGTGTTCGTTTTGTAGTGTTTGCGATGGTACCACTCGCGCACCTTCTGCACGATCAGCTTTAACACCTTAAAGTCGAGCACAAACAGTATCACGAAGTACACAACGGTCATCGTGAGACAGTAGAACAGATGGCGTCCAATGCCGGGACGTTCCCACTGGTAGTAGTACAGACCTTCCTCACAGATTGGAAGCGGTGTCACGCCGGGCGGTCGCACTGCCTCGCAAGTATCGATCGTAACGGACATGTGGCTCAGATTGACGATCGCATCGCACAGGGCAAAGTGCGGAAAGATTAGGAACACGTTCGACAGCACCTCGGACAGTTCCTCCAGCTCGAACATGTCCGTACCGAGCAGATAGACGAAGATGAACAACGCCGTACCGGTGACGATGTACGCCACGCTGATTCTGATAAATGCTGCCGGTGCTACGTTGTAGTAGAGCGTAACGATGTACGTCAGTGGTAGGGCCGGGACTCCTACGAACAGAAAGACAGAGTACAGGCGGAACACTTCACCACCGGTGCTAAACCCGGGCTCCTGGAAGATGGCCACGGTGATGATGATGAAGATACACACGAACGCGTACGTCAGATAGTCCCAGATGAAGCCGGTGAACCAGTAGGTCAGTCGGTTAACACCGCTTACGAGTTGCAGCAGCTTAGCTTTCGTGACACGCTCACGAATGTAGAAAATGACGTAGAATCCCACCACAAAGGACATCGCAAAACCGGTGTAGTAGGCCAGCTGGAAGCCTAAATTGTTGAACGTGCGCATCAGTTGGAGCTGCAACAGAGATTCGCATTATCCCAAATATCTTCAACGCTCCCTCAGTGACAGTTGACCCTCTTACCCTCGTCTCATCGGTGTACGGCAGCGGGAAGTTCGTGAGGGAAATGTTGAATCCCGGCGATTCGGTAAACGTCGTGAGCAGTGCATTGTGCATCATCTGTAACGCGGCTGGTGGCGAGTGTAGGGCTTCGTTGTTGAACCAAGCGGTCAGATTATTGTTCAGGATGCCAGCGCCAACAATAAACTGACGATTTACCAGCATTAGGTTCGTGTTGGCAAACTGTAAAAATGTTTCCTCCATCCACTCTTCGCGGCGCAGCGGTAGGCTCGGCTTACTGCGGAAGAGTCGCACGTAGTTGTCCAGAATTCTGACAGATAAGGCGGGGGGCAAAAGAATATATTCTTTTATTAGTCTATTCTATTAGACTACTGCCGAAGTCATTCCATTTACCTTTGCTGAAGCGAACCAATCTGATCTTCCGGCTCCATCTGTATAAGCGTCACGGATGGGTTGTAGAAGCGCAATCCTATCGCGCGAGGTGGCATATTTCCCGATCCTCCCCAGTTCCGGACCACGGCGATCGTTACCGCTACGAACAGTACCGGAATCAGCACTTGCACCACCAGCAAGAACCAGTTCCGATAGGTCTGGTAGATCTTCTTGAGAAACAGTGCCCAAAGCTGGTAGAAGAACAGTCGCGATCCTTCCAGCAGCTCGTAATCGTCGATCGTGGTGCGTGACTCCAGGTCCGTGCCGGTACTGTACGAATGCAAGCTGTGCAAACTGGCTTCCTCCCCGACCTGCGACACTCCGGTCGAGTCGGAACCCACCTTCATGAACACCTCCTCGAGCGTGGTCAGCGAAATGCCAAAGTCACAAATCTTCAACTCCTCGCCTTGCTTTTCCAAATCTTCCAGCAACGTTTGGAAGCCGCGCGAGTGTTCCTCCTGCAGCAGATAGGACAGCTCCGAACCAACGTTCGACTCCACCTGTATGGAGGGTATGTGTTTGCGCAGCACGTCCGTAACCCGTTCGACATCACACTCCGATCTCTTCACACAGATCAACCGATAGCCAACGCCATACTTTTTCTTCAGGAAAAACGATGATCCAACCGCCTTCAGCTTCCCGTCCGCCATGATCGCAATACGATCGCCTAGCATGTCCGCTTCGTCCATGAAGTGCGTCGATAGAATCATGGTGCGGCGCGTTTTCTCCGCGATCAGCAAATCCCACAGAGCACGGCGCGCTGCCGGATCCATACCGGAGGTAGGCTCATCACAGAGAACCACCCGCGAACCGGCACAGAGAGCAATACCGACGCAAAGCTTACGCTTCATACCCCCGGACAGGCTAGACGAGCGTACGTCCGCCTTGTCGAGAAGTTCGAGTGCCTTGATGTACTTATCGATCTCGTACTGAGCTTGCAGCTTCGAAAGTCCCTTGAGACGTCCGTAGAAGTAAAGATGCTCGCGTACCGTTAACCCATCGAACAGGATGTTGTGCTGGGGACAGTAACCCAGCGACATGCGGACCGATTTCATCTCCGTTCTTATATCGTGTCCCCAGATAATGGCCGTTCCCGAGCTGGGACGCTTCATACCGGTCAGCATCGACATGGTGGTGGTCTTGCCGGCACCATTATGCCCTAGCAGTGCCGTAATTTGCCCTTCAAACATATTGAACGTAAGTCCTTCGACGGCAATCTTTTTGTTGGAGTACACCTTCCGAAGCTCTCGGATCTGTATGCGCGGGATGCGACCCTTCGGTTCCGCCTCGATAATATCGTCCGTTTTGCTGGGCGCGGTGCGAACTGCAGGTTCTGGAAGGGGTAGAAGAGGATGATTAAGAAATTGTTTTGATGTGAGTTAATAATGGTCAAACTACTCACCATCAGAAGCGACACGTTCACCGCACCAGAATCGCTTCGTAACGAAGAAGTACCACGGCTGGGCCAGTCCAAAGTCGCCGGGAAACACTTGCTCGATGTACAGCGCAATCAGCATGTAGATAGCTGCATCACCGAGCAACATCAGCAGCATCTGTCCGATGTTGATATCGTCCACATCACTGTCATGGAACAGTGTCGACCACTGTACACCTTGCGTTGTGCCCTCGTACACTCCGACCAGCCTCATCGCGAACCCAATAGCGGAGTTTAGCAACAGCGATGAGCCCAGCTTCTGGGACACGGTCAAGTTACGATAGTCCTGCACCATGATAATGTACGGTGCGAACGCTAGGAACCAAATGATGGCCGCCACGGCACCACCGGAATTCGCCTTCGAAAACAGGGTGCTCAGCATGAAGGAGAACGTAATGATCGCAATCCCGTACACGAAGAAGATCAACCAGATGCAACCCCAATCGGAGTACGTAAGTACGGACACGTTTGGCGTCGAGTACCAGGGTACCTTCAGGAACAGCACCACCAAAATGACCGATATCTGCGTAAACACGAAACACTTCACGAACCAGGAACTCCACAGCACCCAGTTCTGGAGGCCCATGATCTTCATCGCTTCTTTGATTTGTTTTTCCTTTTCGAACAGAATGTTCTTCACGATGCTTATGCAAGGGTAGATGAAGGCCAACATCACCGAGATGGGTAGAAACGTGGTCAGGCTGGAGGGGAAGCTATCCTCCCGGAACGGTGGATACGGGAACCGTTGCAGATACACATCCGGCACGGGATCTTCGATAGTTTTCACCTGCTCCAAAAACGCTTTGAAGATGTAGTGCTGCAGGGTGAGAAATCCTTCACGGAAGTATCCGGGTGATGGTCCACCGTCGCTGTCCTCCGCGAATCGTGCTCCTCCGTCCGGGCGCGATCCCCAACGACGATCGGTCTGCCAGCTATGGCCCACGGTGAATTGGGCCCGCTGTTCGCCGGGGAATCGCAACCGATAGTTTAAGCGCTGGGGCAGAATACTGGACGCGTTCAGTCGTATGTCGAACTCGACTCCTGCGAACGCACTGGTGCCGAGCAGAAAGTCCTGCAGGGCGGACCCATTCGGTAGTCCTTGTACCTCCATATTCATCCACTCACCGACGGGCCCCATTAGGGTGTGCAGTGCGGGGCCATTTGGTGAGTAGGCGATAGTGTCTTGGAACGGTACGACTAGATTTCTCCTGTGGAACAAGGATTGGATATACGTACGTGTACTTGCTTTTCGTAAGGATAAATAACGATGAATGATCAGTGGGCGCGACAAGGAACAAACAGATTCAAAGGTAAATTAAGACACAATGCGTAGATTTAAGAAAAAAAAAGATTGTAGGGCAAGATCAAAAGTCCTAGAGAATATTAGGCAAGTTAATGCTTAGTGATCCTTCTGGAACAACCTTCTGGAGGCATCTTAAGCAGAGGTGAAGCAGTGAACGCTGGACGACTCTTTTCGCAAAGGGCCCCCAGAACGCACAAAGGCCTCGCATCCGATCAGCAAATTGAGGGCATGACAGAATCTCTCAAATTCTGCTCAAGGCCTCCTAGGGGCAAAATCCAAAGTATTGATCTTACTAGACTAATATGCAGAGTCTAAGGATTCTTGATCTTGATCAGACATAAGGATTCCTTGATCAAAGTGACATTTTTATTTAAAAAAGAAACATTCGGGGCTAAATGAAAGACGCATACAAGTATACAGTAGACTAGAAAGAAGTGTCCTGCCTATCGATCAAGAACCCCCTTCGGGAATGGACTCTAAGCCGAAGGATTCTGGACATCCTATATGTCTTTGGAGGTGGTAACCATAGGTCCAGTCTATAGGATCTCGATCAGGGAAACAAATGAGGTAATGATGGAGTTATAGCGATAGAGAAGTAATAGTAGATAAATGCTAGTATAAGAAGATTGCCTAATATTATGCAGTGACCCGCTTAGCATGTGCATGATTCAATATGCCCAAAATAGAGGTGAGTTTATGATAGGATGGAACAATAAAAACTCAGTTGATCCTTTTCGCCTTATCTATCGGCGCGCTTTCCCAACTGTTCAGCCAGGGTCTAGGGGACGTTATGGCCGGGTTCGTTTTAATTACTGTACCTTCCCTTTTTACCGATACAGACTACCGTGGGTTTGTTTTGCAAACTAGATAAAGCAAAAAACCCACGGAACACAATGACTGGCTGTAGCGACATTGGATATCTGCGATAACTTGGGCGATGGACGATGAGTTCCATCAACACTACCCACTGACGTTTAACCTAATCCTTCGCTTACCTGATAGCGCTAAAGTTGGTGATATCCAGCGGCTGATACACGGAAACGTGTGGGACATGTTCGATCTCGGTCAAACTGCGCAGTCCCACCATTAGCAGCATGAACAGGGGTGGAATGAAGATCTCGACCAGGCTGGAAACTTTGCTTCTCCAGTGCAGGAGGAAGTTTTTCCACAGAAGCAGCGTAAACTTGCCCCAACCGGATGTTCCGGCCGGTTGGGTGAGCGTGGTGGCCGCCGCCGTGCTTGTCGATTGTGCGGTAAGGATGGCCATTTTGTTTTACTAAGCGTAACACTACTACACGTTCTGCACACTTTTGACACTTTGGTGGGAAAATCTAGGATTGCTGCTGCACACTTTGGAACAACGGGATAATGAGATTATAAAGCGTAGCACAACACGTAAGCTGTTGACCGTACACAACCACCTCTACCAGATTCACTTCGGGTGGGTTTTAAAATGGGACGTTATTTCCTTTCAATCCTGTCAAAAACTATTTCTCTCGAACTCTCGATCACCTGATCACGCACACCGTACTATGCGCAAAGGCGCATGCGGTGCTAGCACCGGAACCAGCCTTGAAGAAGACCGTACTATTCCGTCGGTAGTCGGCTACAAACTAACCAGCCACACCTGAACCCAATTTCCGCAAAAACGCAAAGCCCATCTTTATCCACCTCGCACCTTATCACCTAGCAGTGATAAAATTTTTGCTTCGATTTTAAGCAACTTCTGCAAAAAAAAAAACACCGTCAAAGGTACGAAATCTGCTATATGGATAAATTGATAAAGTTAGCAGTGGCACCCTGATAAGGCGGTACGATAAAGAACCCCAGGGGCCGACAGGTAGCAAACACTGCTTCTAGAAGTGTTTCTGTCACTAGACAGCTGCATCAGCCGCCATGTGGGCGCACGTTCGTGGTGCCCCTTTCGACAGTGTGTGCGGTATTGATGGGTTTGGAATTCACCGCTTTAAAACTAGTGATTCATGAGACAAGCAAGCTGATAAGTGCACGCCCCATCCGGAAGCACACGTGAAAGATGCAGTTAGCAACGGTCTTCTCAGCATAAATGTGCTTTGGTACACACGTTTTGGCAATCTTTATCGCTTCTAGGAATTTACTGTCGCCGTTGTGCCGTTTGAATAAAAATTATTATTTTGTAACTCTAATGTGCATTTATTAAAGTTGCTCTTTTGTTTGGTTACACATTTTGGATTGAGAGTGTGATTTTTCTCCCATTTGATTATAGAACTTTTAGCCAAGCGGCTTGTAAATTAGTATTTTGTTGTGCAAAACTAACGTTTGCATATCTTTAGGCGCCCTCTACGGGATGGGATGCTATACCCGGTCGTGCAGTAAGAACCGCACTGCTCTATATTAGAATCCGAAAAAGAAATATGGATTCGTAATCTCGTAAATTGTGGTTTTGAGTGACAAATGGCTTGTAAGACTTTATTGGCAAGTTTATAGATCGTCTGAATGCATGCTTCACTATGCATGAGGAACGCAATGCGCCTGAAAGTATGCAATATTCTTCTTTATGATGTTTCGCGAAACGAATTAAATTTGCACGGATGGTTTTTATCTCTGAAGTTAACCGAACCTAGCAATTTACAGATGAAATCTTGGATTCCATATCTTCAAGAGGTTTTCATTAACTTCTACCATAAACGTTTCATCTGATTCTCAACGATAAACAAACGGTGAAGATTCGCATCACCCTCTTAACCAACCTATAATGATACCAACCTATAGATAATCAGACCAGATTCTTAATAAGCTGCTCAAAAAACTCCTTTTCTCTTAACTACAAAGATTTTAGGCTTTTTAGAACTCTAATTCACATTTTAGTAGCTTAAATAATTAAAATATCACAAGTATCACACTTCGGAAACAACCACCCTGTACTGTACGAGTTTGTCACACCTTTCCTATCTACACCTCGCTCAATGTTCGCAAAACGTCACAACACACAACAATCGCTTTGTTTTGTTTTTCCCCTGTTCATTCTTTGTTTGGATTAATCAGCGAAAACGTAAAACCGACCGCAAACCGGATTGCCATGTCCGGTGCAGCATCCGGCCTGTCTTCCTGTGTTCTGTAACGCGTTCCTCGGTTCACATCGCAGTACTGTGTGGCCTTATCGAAACTAGTCAATTCCAATCGCTTGTCGCAGCTTAGCTATCCGTCCACTAGTCAGCCAGTCAGTCAGTCAGCGCACATACATTCTCCGCGATGGAGTTGTTACAGCACGAAAACCGTCTGATTCAGCTGCGTGCCAAATTAAACGAACGTGGCATAAAGCTATGGGAAGTGCCATACTTAACACCGGAACGTCAAAGCCATGAGGCGGAAGTGCTCAAGCTAGCCGTACAGCTTGGTCCCGAGCTTGGCATATCGACGGAGCTGTGCCTCGAGGGGCTAACAGCGCTGCAACGCAATGCACTGGAGAAACTGCAGGCGAAGGATGAGTTCCAGAAGACGGGCATTGCTACGGTTAGAATCCGAGCGCCAACACAGACCGGTTCGAACCGGGAGTTTGATTTGAAGGTGAAGATTACGGAACAGGGCAGCCATCTGTGCGAACTGATCGGTCATCGGCTTTCGTTGGATGCACGCAAGTAAGCTGGAGCGTAAGGGTTGTACGGACGAAGTAAGATGTTATAAAAGGGAATTTGTCTGCCTTTCTTTTAGGATAAAACTGGTTTGTTCGGGAAAAATTATTAGCGCTTTGCACCCGCTGCAAGAGCAAAAGGTGACGAACGGTTCCACAGTAATGGCGCTAGTGCTGGCACACAGCGAGGAGGAAGCGAAACGAGAATGTTCCACGTACGATCGTGTGCACAAGATACGCACCGACGCTGAGATGCTGATAAACGAGAATGATAGTTCGAATTTCTTAAGCGTAAATATCTAATCAGCAATGTTACAAAAACTCTAGCTATTTAATATATGTATTTTTTACCATTTAATCCTAGCTTGAGGACCAATCGGGAAACGCGATTTATCTTCCCAAAGACGAGAAAAAATCACTCCTGATGGCGCTTACACTGTACGAGAAAGGCAAAGCCGCCATGAAGACAGGCAATTTTGAGGAAGCGCTTCTTCTGTTGCTGGAAGCGGACCATGACTTCCGGTCGTGCAATTCTCAGCTGCTGGACGTCGTCGATAACTACGCCCTGCTCAATCTGGACATTGTCTGGTGCTACTTATGTTTGAAGGTAATCACATCCCACTTAAGTTAGACTGGGACATTGTGATTATAAAATTGTCTTCCCAATTACAGAATCTAAACCAACTGCCCGACGCGGAACAGAGACTCAAGGTGTGCGAGCTAAAGTTTCAGCAGAGCTACGGCAAGAATATGCAGCGCGTGACAGCCATCCGCGGCGAACAGTCGAACGAAAAGATTCTGCTCGTGCGGCTCCATCTGCTGAAAGCGGTCCTGTTTTACCACCAGAACAAACGGGACGACGCCCGCACCATGTTCCGCGTGGTGGAAACGGAACTGCTGAAGCTTCGCATCGATGACGACTGTCTGAGCCGGCTGATGGAGTGCGGCTACTCGATGAAGGAAAGCCGCATAGCGTTGCGTGCCTGCTCGAACGATGTGGAAGCTTCCATCGAGTTCATTCACAACCGGCGCCAGACGCGCGAAACGAACGAAAAGCGATCGGTGCGCGAACGGAAGCTTTACAAAGTGATCGATCACGATGCCTCGGCCGGCGAGCGCATCAAGCTCGAGCTTGTCGATCAGCTGATGGAGATGGGCTATCCGGAGGAGTTGGCTGGGCTGGCGTTGAAGAAAAGCGCTAACGACATCAACGGTGCGCTGAACGAGCTGGAAACGAATGGCGCAGGTTTGCAGAAGGAGCTGCTGCGTACGGTATCGGTAGACAGAGAGCTAAGACAGCAGCTCGAGACGCTTGGGTTCGATGGGGAAATAGCGAAGCTAGCGCTCAAGCTGATGGCAAACGATTACGATCGTGCCACCAACTATCTCCTAGCGAACGTACAGAACGGTCGCTACAGTGAGGAACTGCTGTGCGCTATTGCCGACTGGAACCGGACGAAAGCTGCAGGCAAGCCAGCCGCTGCTGCAGACACACCGAGCTCATCGGCCGATGGAAGACCATCGACAAGCAAAGGCACAGCCAAAAGCTCCACGCCGGAGGAAGACGACGGCGCTCAGAGGGAAGAGAAAAAGCGCAAAAAGGAAATGCTTGACATACTGTTCAAGAGCTTCTCGCAGGACATACGGACGACGGACGAGAATTCCCATTTGGATTTGCAGCTCGACGAGGAAGGAAAGCTGCTGGAGCAGTACAAGAAGCTGCTCGGCATGGACACGGACCAATAGGTGCCAATATAGGTGTAGTAGGAAGGGTAAAGGTAGCGATGTTAAACACGAGTAGCCTTTTTGTATTTTTTTTAAATAGAGCCTACTTGATGCGGCCTTCCATATGAACGCATACTGACCCAAGATCATAAGGCGTAAGGTAGAATTGTTGTATTTTGTCCATCGTTTCACCGTTTCGGAAAGGGAGGTTATGTCTTCCGAGCACGCAAGTCGCAACGGTTGGAATGAAGTCCACTTAAATCGGACGACACACCACTTGTTTTATTCTTTAACCAGAGAACGTGCGTATTTAAAATAAAATGGACTGATTTATGATGAAAATATAAACGTTACAGGAAGCTCTGTGGGGGAAACAATCCATCGTCAATAGTGTGGGCTCGTGCCCGTGTGGGTTTGCGGCAGTTAGAGGCGGATTTGTCCATTACGCGTGTCGTCGTCGAGGCATAACAAACGTAAACATTCAACGTTGACCACGTTGACACTAAGTCTTTGTCGAGGGTGATGCTCTGCAGTGACGCTCCCAGGAAGTCGCATCCGGTCTCAAAAGTCGTCTTCCGATTTTGAACCTTCCTTGTGAGCACGTATGAGTCTACGGTTTGAAAGTCCTTCTCATGTAACCTCTTGCTAACCTTTTGATAAGTTTCCGGATGGTGTACTTAAGACCCCAACAGGTTATGTTAAATAGTAAGTCCCGTTCAGCTTCTTACAGCACAGCACTATTTTGAAGTGGGCCTTAATGTGGGGCCTTAATTTGAGAGACAGATTTGAAATCCAAAGCTCATCTTCCTTTTGGGGGGCAGTAATGTACTCTCTGTTCTGCTGCCGGAATTGCTGTGCTGCGTCAGGTAGGTGTCATCATACAATATAGAACCTGACCAAGTTTTCCAACCAGCATCTGCTGAGCGATTGTCTACTGCTTAGTAGAATTGATCTTGTCCGGGCATTTCTTCATCTTCTGGGAGGTCGTTCTGAAATCCGATCACCATCCACTTAACGTCGCCCTTCGTCTACCTAACGGTCACCTAAGTCCACCTTCTAAGGTCAGCTCTCCTTTGCGTCATGCAATAGTTGAAGAAGTCCATCTCCTACAATTCAATCTGTTGGGGCTAAAGTCTGAATAGATGCCCCCGTATGCGTATATTTCACGCATCCTGCTTCGGCGACCGCTGGCGATAGAAGAGCGAGATAAAACTCCGCATACACACACACCGCACCGAGTGACATTTGTCACTCGTCGGGTTGTGAAGCCTAGTACACAAGGCTGTGTACTAAGCACGGTTTCGACACAACCGTATCTCCACAACACCAAGCAACCAGATACTTAGAAGGTCCAGGTGCAGCACTGTTGGGTGGCCGCAACCAAACATACGAGGGTCTTCTCATGTGATAAGTGTTGGGTTGAGTGACCCTTTGTAAGGACGATTGGGCAACTGCTCACAGACGTGTGAGAAGTGAGACCTCCCGGTAGCTCTGCACTCACTGAAGGGCAATGCGGTCGAAGAGTGCGAAGACCTGCCTCGTGAGGCCGGAGAGTGCGGAACAACCTTTTTGAAATCGAAAAGGGCGCTCAGAGCCCCAGAGTGATACTTCTTACCTCGTGATGGGCGGATCTTGCCGAACCTACCCGGATCGGAGCCATCCGTAACCGACCCGGTATCGTTGGAGTTCGGGTTGGACGTCCTAGTTCCAACGATTTCGAGTTGGATCTGTGAGTTCGACAAGTTCGCTTTAATCCATGGATCGTCCCGAAACCGCTACGGGTCGACGATTCGGACTCGTTGCACCCACGGGTCGTACTCGATCCCTACAGGAACAAACGCGACTCCGGGTCGATCCGTAAAAAGAGATCACTACTGCTAACACATCACGAACTGAATCTTCAAATGTGTACATTGAATCGCCACAGATGAGCTAAGCTGTTAACGCACGATAAAATCTCGGAAGCCTCCCTCATCATCACGATCAAATTAAACGCCAGAAGAAAAAATAAGCCGTATTAAATTCCGTTTTGTATTTACATCCGTTACACAGTTTACATTTGCTTCATAATCGGCCATCTGCCACATTCGAACATCCGTAAAGTCATATAAAAAATCATACTATTTCTTATCCTTCCTTAACCGTAAGATTCAAATCACGATCCTTGAATTTCTTGTGGAAGAACTTGCTGCTTGTTTCAATGTTTGCTGATGAAAGTTTCAGTCCGAAACCCATCAAATTGTCTGTTAGTTCAATTAATAGAAATTTAAATTGTTAAATGGTGTGCCTTAAAGTAATGTAACATTTTCAAACGCTGATTTCCCCCAACAGTAAGAGATAAAACTGTAGCTCAGGTCATGTTAAGAAACACCGCTTCCTCGTCTTCCAGCTCCGAATCAACGTCCCGCTCATTCCCGGACTGTGAACTCTCCGGCGAGCTGTCCAGATGCGCCTGCACCAAACTGTTCCATCGATTCTTTTTGGTCGTTTCGTCCGTACTGGCATCACTATCCTGCCCCCCGCCACCATCGGTGGCCACCTTAATCCAGGGCATCTTTCGCCCGCCGTGGTTGTGCAGCTTGGGCCAGCGCATACACGGTACGAGCTTCCGCAACCGTACCACTATCGAAAGGCCCCGCACTTCGTGCACCGTATGGCGTGGATCGATGGCGCTGAACAGATTCAGCGGCACAATGTACCGCTCACCGCCATCGTCCGCCCGCACGAACTGCAGCAGCAGCGAGGTATGATTCACCACCAGATCGTACCGTTCCACGTCCGGTGCATGCACGCGCAGCACCACAAAATATTTGTCCTGATCCCACACGGTCAGCGGAAACCGGTAATCGGACACGAGTGGCGCTAGGTGCAGCAGCTTCCGTTCCTTACGGGGCCGATTTTTCCGTTCCCTTTCTTCGTCCGCAGTTTCCTGCGTTTGGGCAATCGTCGGACCCGTGGAAATGGCCGGCGGTTCGCTGATTGCTTTCAGCTGACTCTCTTCACCCTTGGGTGCTGCCGTAATGTCTTTCATCATTTGCATTAGCTCGTCGTGCGTAAAGTTCACCTGCATGTATTCATCGTCCGTGTCCGCGACCGTACTGGCGCCCTCGTCCCGCTCATCATCACCCGGCTCGATTCGCTGCAGCAGCGCGAGCCTGTCGTACACAATGTCCGAGATGATGGAAAACTCATCGGATGCATTGCCGTCGGCCAGCACCATCTCGTACCGGTGGCAGCCCTCGATACGTTCCGGACCGGCGCCCCACGGAAGGACGCGCGTAACGGACGCATACATTGTCCCGTGGTTATGCTTTTCCAGCCACCGGTCGTAAATGGCGTCCGAAGTGTCGTCCGACCATTCGGTGGCACCGTTCGGCGGTTGGATGTGTGCAAACGATCCCTTAACGGCCTAAAATGGGGAAACAAAATGGAAAATGGATACATTATGCTTATTATGGGAAGTCTAAATTTGTTCTGTAGTAAGCCGGTGTGGTAGCAATATTGCGCTGGTAAGATATGGCTCCGAAGCCTTTGGAAGGTTAGCAAGGGTTCTCCGCACCCGGTGTTCCTGCTCTCATCGATGGAACAGGCACTTCTCGGATACTATCGACGTAAGGAGCACAGCGAGCTCGTTGGCTGGATCAAGTAAAGTCCATACTTCCTGGAGACGGATTGGACTCCACACCAGACAGGAGATCCTAAATCAAATGCAGAAAGGCAGCTCTACTAGCTCTATCTTACCAAAAACGGAACTGCACGCAGTAGCCGGTCGGAGATTTTGTACAGCCGGTCACACTTGAACGTGCCACCGAAATCGAGCAGAAACACTTCCACCCCACCGTTGCCACCGTCCTCCGACAGCTGCACTACACGTCCACGGTGGTAATTGTTCTCGTAAAACACGAGACAGTGCTGCTGCCGGTGTGGATTCTCGAGCGGTTTCAGCCTACTTTCGTCCTGCACAAACTCTTTAATCGCCGCATCAACTTCCGCTATTCTGGCGGGAGGAAAGTGGACCAACAAGATACGATTAGTAGGAGGAAAAAGTTTGCAGTACGATAGCTGGAGCTGGGGGATTCTTACTTATCGCATCGGTACACGAAAAAGTTGTCCGGCGCGAGATAGTGGCCAATCATTACGTTGTACGCACTGTTCACCCGAAACGAATCGAACTGGTACCGATCTGCGTCGTGCTCGATCGAAAGCTCTTCGAACGAGCTGGCTGAGGATGAGTTGGTATTGTTCAACTCGGCTGGCGCTAAGGGTTTGCTGGCCACTGCCGGTTCACATTCGACCAACGTATCATCGGGATTTAAATCATTGCTTGATGCTCCGTCATGACACGCTAGCGGTTCCACGGTACCTTCACTCCCCAAATTCCCCTCATTCGTTACTTCCCCTGCTGTACTACTCTCCCTCCCACCGGAATCCGACTGAGCTAGAAAAAACGTTCTCTCGCCCGAATCGCTCGAACGCTGCTCCTCCTCCTCCACATTATCCAGCCCGTTCTCGTTCGTCGTTTCCTCCCCAAGACGTATCGTTTGCATGGCCAGCTTCTCACAATCGGCCACAATCGTGCGAATCTGCTCGAACGATTTCTTATCCCCGATACCGTACTGCTTCGCAACGATCGTTGCACCCACACGCTTCGTCGTTACGGTCGTCTTCACACCCTCCAGCTGTTCCGTCAGATGCAGATCGTCGACCCACAGCGTGTCCTTGAGCGCCAGCAGCACCGTACTCTTCACGTAACAGTTGGCCCGATTTTCGTGCTCTTCGATCCACTGGCGCACGGTTAGGGTGGCCGTTTTGTCCCAATCCTGCTCGTGATCGTGCGGCACGAGGGCGGCAATGCGCACGTTGGTGGCATGCCCGGGCAGCTGGCGGAACTGGTCGGGCAGATGAAGCAGGGCGGCGGACTTTACGTGCACCATCCGGCCGGTGTCGATCAGTTGCAGCTGTACCTCACAGTTGTCCACACTGGTGAGAGAGAGAGAGAGAGGCAATTTATTAGATTCTTTTCTACTGTTTTGTGGATTTCAAACAGTTACACGCACTTTGATTCGTCGAAGTTGATGATGCGACAGCGCGCATAGTTCTGCTCGTGGTACACGGCGCACAGCTCGTTCCGGTGCGGTGCACCATGCATCCGATGGCGGTCCTCGTTGGCGTAGTACGCCTGCACAGTAATGTCCTGCACCATGTACCGTCTGCCATCGGTCAGCGCGGTCCACTCGGTTGAGCCGACCGGTTGGTGCGCCTCCAGCCGGACGGCGTAGTGTGCCGGCGAGAACACGTGACAGACCTTTAGCCGAATGACTCCATCGCGCGTCGGCAGTGTGTCTGGGGCCAGATCGTCCGGTGTGAGCGCGTGCCGGAAGACGCAGCTACGGATGCTGTGGCACACGGCCAGACCTAGCACGTGCGTGCAGAGCATGGAGACGGCGCGACCGTCGGCGATACGGGCGCTTTCGTGAATGCTTCGAATTCGCTGCAATAAATAGGTAGCGCATCGTCCGATTAGAGATCTGTGTGTAGGGGTGGTCCGGTGGCCGTGGCGATAACGGTGCCGATCTTCACACGGCAGGACCGTGGTTTAAATCCCATCTAGACCACCTACCCGTACGCAAGGTTGACTACACTTTGCTGCGGGTAAAATCAAGTCACAGGAAGCCAGAAATGGCAGGCCGAGACCTCTCGAGACTTTGGCAAGAGGAGCGAATGCAGGGAACTCCAGAAAATCAGAGTGCGTTGTGGACCAGAAAGGACTTCAGACTTAAGGTTCTGATCTCCAAACAGAGCTTCGGAACTAACCATTCAACAGCCAAAGATCCTGTGGCAGTGGGCTCAGTATTTTAGGGAATAAACAAGCAACTAAGAGCTGCAGAGACAGAGACGATAGTTTCCTCTAAGAATTATGATGTTGCAGGTATCAAGGGAACAGTCAAATCGAAATTGGAGGTTTCTGAGGTAACAGGTAACAGGCATCTAATCCAAAGACAAGAAGCAACGCTAGAGATTAGCAACTCCGGTGCGTCAGAGCGTGTAGCGGACCAGCTAAAACTTTAGACATAATAAGGATCTCTAGTCCAAATACGGATTAGGAGCTAACCAGTTAACAGTGCCAAAGATCTTCTGACAGTGAGCTCCGCAGAAACTACAAAACATCAGGGTATAGCTTAGCTGCTTCCTACTTAGCTACTGATAACATTTGAAAGAACATCTGGCGACTCCAGAACCATAAGGCGTCTGGATTCAATGGAACAGACAAATCGAAACTGGAGGTTACTGAGGTAACAGGTGTGACATCTAGTCCATATTAGATGTAACAACGCTAGAGATTAGCAACCCCCGAGAATCAGAGTTCGTTGCGGACCAGAAAAGACTTCAGACTTAAGGTTCTGCTCTGCAAATACGGACACGGATCTAATCAGTTAACAGCCAAAGATCCTGTGGCAGTCTGCTTAATATTTTAGGGAATAAACAAGCAACTAAGAGCTGCAGAGGCTATACTATAGCGGGCTAAAGTTTCCTCCTAGCTACTGAGAAAATTTGAAAGATCACCTGGCGACTCAAGAATTATAAGGCTTCAAGTATCAATTGCTGATCAAGTGAAGCTGGAGGTAACTGAGGTATCAGGTAACGTCTAATCCATATACAAGAAGCAACGCTAGAGATTAGCGACTCCAAGGACATTGCGATGTTCGTTACTAATATTACAGATCGACTCACTGGTGATCTCTTCAGTGAGTTTATAGCGCACTGAAACATATCAAATACAGAGATCTTGACGGTCTGAGCGGTCCGGTGGCCGAGGCGATAGTGGCGCCGGTCTTCAGAAAGCCGGAACATGTCTATGTCTTAGTGCCAAGGAAAGAAGAAGAGATCTTGACATGCTCTTGCTATAAACTGATCACGTTTTATGTCGTCTAAAGCATCATTTAACTTCAACATCGCCTAAAGTATAGAGATGTTCAGATACTCGCATTACAGTTGTGACTGCCAATCGGTCACTACATACTGCAACTAGAGGAATCGCGAGGGACACAGCTAGGACTCTCTGCGTTCGAGAGGAAGATCCTCACAGCAGGGAAAGACTTCGAGGAGTAATGAACTACAAATGGAAGCTAGAGCGCAGAAATCCTTGGAATACTTTGAACTTTCCTTGTTCAAAGAATAAAAATAGGGTTTTAATTTGTGGAAGAGCAAGCCAGCTCGTCGTCTCACTTACCTTAGCATACTTGATCAGCTTCTCCGGCACCTGCGGTAGATGCAGCTCGAGAAAATCGACCAACCGCGGCAACTCCTGGTTGTTGTTCTCGTTCAACAGCACCAACGATGACGGTTTGCCCTTGCTCGTCGGCGCACCGTCGGCCGCCAGGTACGGCGACTCGTAATACTCGAACGAGCAGGCATACCGTCGCGTAAACGTGGACCAGGTCGGTGGTAGCGAATAGTGCACGATGTGCTGTGCCCGCGTTATCTTCAGCTCGCCCAACACTGCATCGCTGCACACAAACACCACCATATCGCCCGGCACCTGCTCGTCCCAGTTCCGGAACCCGGCATGCTGCAGCAACACCATCCGCTCGCCGCACACGGTATGGTTGATCGAGCCGTGCTTCAGCGCATTCACGATCGCTGCCAAATCGGCATCGTCCTTCCCGAACACGATCGTCCGCTCGTTCCGATAGTCGTGCTGGCGCAGCTGCCGGATCAGCTCGAGCTCTTTCTGCGCCTCGCCGGCAAACAGCCGGAACCGAAATTCGGCCTTCGCGTACACGGCCGCCTCGAGGAAGGCGCCGATGCAGACGATCATGTTGTGGTAGCGCTGCAGAAACAGCCCAAGCACCGGCACCCAGCAGCTGGCCGTGACGATCATCTGCAGCCCCTCCTTGTCGCAGGCTTTACACACCAGCCGCAGTTCCGGCGCAAAGTTCGGCCATATCGCTTCGATGTTATCGATCACCACCGTTTGAATGCGCCGGCGGGTGAATGCTTCCGGTGCGCGTTCGTAGAGCCGCCGGTAGCCGGGTGCTGTCGTTACCAGGATCGCACACCCATTAAAGAGGAGATTCTAGTGGGGAAAGGGGGGGGGAGGGAAACAAAGGACGAACAATTCGATCATAAATTGGTAGGAACGGTTTTAACCACACGGTCACGGTAAATGCGTACGCAAGTTTTCGTCACCGTCCGAATGCCGTAACATTCCAGCACAGCCAGATCGGTGTGCGCGGCCGAGTTGAGCAGCTTCCGGCAGAAGAACGCGATCCGTTGCACTTCGCGCGATGAGTAGCATACGATGATGGCTACCGGGCCGCTTCCCGCCGGTACGAGTGACTCTTCTATTTGTCTCTAAACAAAAAAAAACGGAGAAAAAAAGCGACATTAGCTCGACTGGCAGGAAAACCGCGGGCACGATCGGGAACATACCTGCACCCCGGAACAGACGGCCGGTAGATAGGCAAAGGTTTTGCCCGTATTCGCTCCGTTAACGCAGATAAACGAATTGTCGCGCAGTATGTGTGGCCAGGCGTAGGCTTGCAGCCGGTGCAGTTTCGTAATGCCCAGCTGCTCGAGGTTCTGGTGCACACGCGGACTGAAGTTGGCCGCCTCGATACGATCGATCGGATTCGGCAGCTTGGCACCGTGCACCAGCACTCGATGATGACTCCGGCGGGAGAATAAACTACAACCAAGACGCAACCGTGTTAGTAACAGCCGTACTACTTCATTTTTATTAATATTTAAGCTCAACTTCAAACGTGCCTTCATTTCATCATAATAAACCTCTAAACGTAGGGTTGCTAAAGGTTGTAAAAAATAGTCAAATGGTGATAAATGCTAGGATTGGTTTGGTGTGCTTCGAGCACCCCACCTTACGAGCCGTATTAAAGAGGATAAATAATACTTCAACATTCGCATACAGTCAATCCACCGATCGGGATTGCTACCGTATAAAGGGAGTATTCAGTGGCAATTCATCATATGTTGCGCTTACCATTTTTCGTTCTGTATTACTTTTTCGAATCGTTTCAAGGCCGCATTGCTCTCGACCGTGGGCAACTTCTCGGACGGCAGTAGGCTATCGAGCGGGACGGCCACTGGTGCGGCTAGCGGCAACATCGCTGAAGAGCTCGCTGGCTCACCGGTAGGAACGGTTGGTTTCTGGAGGCTTTGTCTTGCCTTTGCTTTGGCAATTTTTTGTAGAAACTTTTGTGTCGATCCACCACCGTTTGTTACTGCGGCTGGAGTTGCACTGTTCGCCTGCTTCGCCGTCGGTACAGTTTCGTTCGCCGTTGAACTCTGCACCACAACGGTCGGCTTGCTCGCATGTGCCTGCATAAGCTTATATTCATCCTCTACCGATTGGGCAACGTCAAACGTTAGCGAATGCGGACCCATACGGATCTGGTCTAGTGTGCTGTCCTGTAGCCGCCGGGGGGACGAGAGAGCTTCCGAGGGCGCCACGGAAGGCTCTGTTGCTTGCAAAGTGTTTGGTTTTGTCGTCGGTGCTGGCTCCTTACTGCCGCCGCCCTTGACGGAAGCATTTTTCAACTTTTGTGCCATTTGGTATCGCATTTTTTGATTCAACTTTGACGATTTCTTGCTGCCCGTTTCGCTCGATGTGCTCGATCCGGCGTCGCCTTTTTGTGAACCTGCCGTGGACAGGGTACTGTTTGCGGCGGAAGCTCGCTGTTGCTCCATAGCTGGCACGGCACTGGGTGCGGGTCCCTTTCGCTCAACGCCAACCATGCTGGCCGATTCGTCAAAGTTGAACTCCGTTACGCTGTTGGAGGCAGTTGAAAGCCGGCGTGTTCTGACTTTCAGCTCAAACGCTTCGGAATCGAACGATCCGTTAACGATCGATGAGGCGCGGCTGGAGCCCACTGTTTGGCTTTCGAATATACCTGTGGGGGAAAACGGAACGGAACAAAAAAAAAATTGCCATCATTCGAAAGGAGGGGACACACACACACACTACTTACAAGCCAAAAAGTGCTTCGAATCCACAATCATCCCCATGGCCTGGTCGGACAGAACGTTCACCGCGTTAAACGTCTTGCTTTTCGAGTAAAAGAACAGATCGCCAAACTCGATCGTATCTTTGCCGATCGTATACGAGGTCACGTTTGTAAAGCAAACCTTTTCGATGCCTTCGATCAACGAGCTGAGCATTTTGATGGCGTCCTTGCTCCACGACAAGCATTCCGCTTTGCGGATCTGTTCCTCTAGCGGATCGTACACCTATGCACAAAGGGAGAAGAATGCTTTAGCTTGGCTTAAGGGATATAAAAAAAAGGTAAAAGCTTCCTTACACTGCTTGCGGGTAACACGTTTCGTATCAAACCACACTTTACGAGCGAGTTCGAACTGTCCCGAAACTTTTCCGGCAGTGGTGTCAACTGCTGGATGTCGCTAGCGACCGCCGGATAGCCTTCGTCGATCAGCCACAGACGATAGGAGGAAAGTCCCTTGTGGTCCTCTATAATGCCCTGCACGATGCAACGGGTCCAGCATGTGAGCGACGGAATGTAATAACCAACGACCTGGAAGCAATAAACAAAAAAAACCGGTTCAAAGGGATCGCAATTTACAAATGGTGCCTGCCGTTCGCATGGTCAGACGGCGTTTCCGTTTACCTCGTTCACTTCGTAGTGTTTCTTCTGCTCGTTCGCGTGGTGCTGGTCACAGTACTCATCGATCGCATCCCGCAGCTCTTTCAACTGCCTTTTCTGGCTTCCCGGATGGAATGGTTTGTACCAAAACTTGTGCGGGTGCACAAAATGCGTGATAAAAATCTGATTTTCCATTTTGCGAAGCGCGATTTTTACGGATGCCAAGCTTCTTGGGCCAAGCAGGGAAACCGCGTGTAGAAAACGATAATGCCGGTGCTCAAAAACAATAGGTCCAAGAAACGCTGATTCGCAGAAAGACGTCCAGTTCACAAATGCGCGGATGTTTACCGGAACGCCATTGCCTGACAGTTCAGTGTGCGAGCGAGACGGGGCATTTGATTACCTTTCGACCCAATGGCACAGGGTGTAGCAGGTTGGCATCCTGCAAGCTTGAATTTTTCAAAAATATTCACGACAAGTGTTTAGAAAAATGTTTTTTACATTTAGTCTTTTTTTCCATTTTGTTTGGGAAAATTATTTATATAACGCAGTGTTTTTTGTCTGTATTTTATTTATTTTATTTTAAATATATTAAGAATGACGTGTTGACGCTGACGATTACATATTCACAAAAAAGGCATTTTCTTCTCTGTTATTTGTTAAATTCCGTGCATGCTCGGTTTTTTCACCTGTAGCTACAATTAAAACCCCGTTTTCGTTGGTTTTTTGTATTATAGTTTAAGTGTTTTAAGCTGCGTAATAAGGCGTTTAGTTGTTAACTGAGCGATCCGGAGACCCAGGCAATAACGACCCCGCCGTTCCATCCTGTCTGGCCATCCAGCTACGGATAAAAACAAATCAAGAAAGCCAGAAATCGCAAACCAAGAACTTTCGAAGTTTTTTTGCGCTTATCAGACATAGCAGTTTTTGTTGGAATGATTCCTTAATATTGATTTTTTTAAAATAAGACCAAAGTTTCGATAAACGAGCAGATGTAGAATTATTCCATCGATTAGATCACATAGGAAAAATTGTATTTTGTATTTCTGAGTAGGTGAAATAGCGTACGGTGAAGAAGTCCCGGGATTTTATGTTCCTTTATTTCATGCAAATAGTTTTTGGTGCTATTTTCACTCCTTTTTGATCATTTTACAATAATCTGGTGTAGAAAGCATGAAAATATACACTTCATTCATAAATGCTCCTCATTAACGGAGCTGCGTACCCTGCAAAACCATTTCTCCACCGGTTTTGCACCTGTTGGTCGCGGGCTGTCACTTTTGACAGTTGGCCCATTGGCTTGTGTCAAACGGTGAATGCTTTTTTTGCTGCATCTTTTCGCGTACACGTTTGGAGGGCAGCAGCGAAACTAGATTTGCAGCGGGTAGAAAAGTGAATTTTGGGTTGTGCAAAATCCCTCCGATAGTCAAACGCAGCCGGAACACCAACGGGCGGACACTGAATCCACGGCTTTCCTGGTGGTGCTATCAACTCGAAACAGTTTTAGCTGTGATAGGAACGCGCTTCCCCGAATCTTCCCATCCGAAGCACACGACGCGAAATAATGCCGCGAGGTAGCTACTGTTTGCTTTGTTGTAGCCAAAATGGTTGCGGGAAAAGAGTGAAAGAGATGGAGAGAAAGCAAAACAAAAAAAAAAAGATGCAGTTCCACATCCACACATCCACACATATACACTAATACACCTTACGATCGAACAACAATCGGTGGCTCCTCGGATCGCTGATTTTTGTTTCTCGTTTTGCCGTTTGTAGGAAAGTACGTTAACCACAAGGGGCGCAACCGCAACTTTACCAACCCGGAAGAGCTAGAAGCTCAGCGCAAGAAGGACGAGGAGGAGAAAAAATGGCGCAAGACGCGGGAACAGGACTCGGACGATGAGGACGAGGACGGGGAGGAGAACGAGGATGGGGAGGATGATTCGGACGAGTCCGAGTCGGACGACGATAAGGCGAAGGGTGCACAGTCGGTCATACAGATACAGAACCCGAATCGTGTGGCAAAGAAGTCCCACCGGAAGGTGGAGGAAGTGGAGGAGGATGACGAGCCGCAGTTGACGCGCCGGGAGAAGGAGGAGCTGGAGAAGCAGCGGGCAGCGGCCGCCTACCAGAAACGGCACGCAGAAGGCAAAACGGCACAGGCGAAGGCAGATCTGGCACGGTTGGCCATCATCAAGCAGCACCGTGCGGAAGCGGCGGCAAGGCGTGAGGCTGAAAAGAAAGGTACATTCCGACACCGAACCGATCGTGGATGTTATAATTAACTCTTATCTTGTATTCTCTCTCTCTGTCTCTCTCGCGCGCGTGTCCTTTCGGTTGCCCAGACAAAGAAGCCAAAATGAAGAGTGCCGCATCTTAGAGCTTACAACCGTGTAACGAGAAGCAGCTGTAGGTTAACGACGGTTCGTCCACGAATTATCACGCTCCATCTTTATGCTCCACCGCTGATTATTACCCGATCGTTGGTATACCTGTCCCGGATTTCGGTTAGAGCTGTGTTTGCTTTGTGAGTGTGAGTGTGCAGCGTGTGATTCTTATGCACTCTCCTACCCACCACCACCTTCCCCCGTCCTGGAGCCATGTCAACAAGACACGAATTCCCAATTCCCCAATCCCTACTTCTAGTTGGATAAGTCTAGATATCGCAACACGTTCGGATTCTTCCCTTTTCCTTCTGCTAGAGTGTTGTACATCGATACGCAGTAACTTTAATTGTACGATAAATATAAAACTCTAATCGGCCCTTACTGTTTTTATCTGAGTACCATGGGTATAGTTGGCGAAATTATCTCATCCAAATTGCCACTGGTCGGTATCATTAGTGACACGTTGACCGAAACACATTTCGTCCGGTTAAATTGCTTTTTTTTTATTAAAGTAACATCAATCTATTCACTACTCACATTAAAGTTAAACCGGAACTGATTATCCGACGGCACGATGATGCCGACATTCGTTTTTCGAACAGTTTTCTTCACTTCAGCTTGCTTCTTATCCGCAGCGCCAGTAGGTGTTGGTTCCGGTTGATGCTCCGGTTCGTTGCCGTCAACAGTGAAATTAAACTTAAAATCCTTATCACCAGATAAAACTGTCGCTTTCTTCACGAACGTGTGCTTGGCGGGTGCATCCTTCGACTTCTCGAACCGTACACTGTCCGGATTGAGGGACATCGTTTGCTCCTCCGCGGCCATTTTACTCCGATAGTCACCGAACGTGGTGCGCATAATTTGCCGCTTGCGGATGATCGGTTGTGTGCCGCTTTTCAGTGTGTTGATCAGCTTGGAAGTTTCCTCGACTGAAAACGTCATTTAGAATTGAGCAGGTGTCTACACCTAAAGACACTTCGAAAAAGGACAACATACGCTTTTTGTTGTTTTCACGCACGTTCGGTAGGTTGAGGGTCGTTTCCAGCTGCTGGATGCACCAGTACAGCTCGAGCTCAAACTGCAGATCTGCCTCGGATGGTGCGGATGTATCGGATCCGGTGCCGGAAGTAGCAGGTGCAGCGGCTGCTTGGGCTGCCGGTGTTGGGATGGAACTGGGTCGCGGGATCGATTTAAGCTTGCCGGTGTTTTTGTGTAGTTTCAGCTTTGGAGGGGCCATTTTTAACAGAGCGTTCTTGCCACCGGTCTGGAAAGTGTGGAGACGACGGATGTTTTGGTTGTTTTTCTGTGTTTTTTTTTCTCAAAAACACACGGCAAACGTCAAAAACGGTATGTTTGTGGTTTTCGACTTCGAAAACAGCTGTCAGAATTCGAAATAGCTCGGGCGGCAACCGCGGCTCGGGATAGCCGACCATGCGTATTGCATAACTTTAGGCGTCTTTTATTAATCTCTTCCAAACGTCTGCAAAAAATAGATCATAAAAAATACTCGACAAATAATAGTAAACTCCAAAAATAATAACTTCAAAAGGGATTTATTTTAAAAGAAAACTCCTTTTACAACAATTCTCACTGTTTATACAGTTCCCATATTTTTAAGTGCATCCCTAGCCGCCTCTGCTATGCCATACTCCGGCGAGCCTTCCGGCTCGAGTGACAATATCCGCTCACTTTCCCTTAAAAGCCGTTGCACTTCCTTCAACCGACGGCGTAGCTCCGCTCGTTGAATTACTCCACTCTGAAACAATTGTCCTGCCTCTATCAACAGCGGCACATGCATCTCGTACATGATGGTACCCCTCAGTCTACTAAGCCCGGGCTCCAACTGATCCACTACCTCGAGCAGATCTCGACAGAGCGTCTCTTTGCGCTTCAGCTGCTCCTGACTGAGCTCCGGTATGAGATATCCCTCAATCTTCCCGTACAGCTCACAGAGCGAATGTTTCACCGACAGCAGCAGATAGTGGTTATCGTGCAGGACCGTGCTCTGCGTGTGTAGGAATGCTTCCAATCCGCCGACATCGTTCCCACCGATGCATTCGAGCTGTTGGGATAGTTTTTCGAGCAGCAGTATAACCGACTCGCAGGACACACTGTTTGGACATTGTTGGCAGCGCCATTCCGATTGCTGATTGAGTGGGTTCGCTGGTAGGATGAGTCCTCTTCGGCATTTGGTGCATCGGAGCGCACTGCAGTACGTGCCGAGCTCGGTAGCATCGGAACACCGACGACAGTTGCAGTCGAAGAACTTTTCTTCCTTTAAATGCTGCCGTCGTTTCAGTGTTCCTTGGAGGATGTGTGCGTAGGTGAGCGTAAGTGACTCACCCGCTTCTACATCTCTCAGGACTCGCACTGTAAGATGGTGTGTCTGGAGATCATCCGTGTGGCCCGTGTTCGGTGTACAGTCGTGCATTAGGAGACATGCCTTCGGGAAGAGTGCACGAGCCTTGATCGGATCTTGGCCCACCTCGAACGCATTAACCTCGATAATGCCGCAGATGGTGTGGAGTTCCAGTTCGGTAAAGTCATCGGTGAATCCCCACTCATCCCGGATTCGTCGTACAATCTCTTTCTGGTTACGGTTCCATAGTTTAGGTATCTGTTGACGAACATCGTTCAAAGGATCCATATCCAGTAGGCGATCGTAATTGACCGGATCGACGGTTTTCAGCAGCATGCAGCGCAGTGTAAGTATGGCTTCGTACATCAGCTTCTGCTGGACGGGAGTGGACGGTTGGAGTAGCTTGTGGACTGCCTTATCCCGCAGTGGAATGCATTCTAGCTGTCGGTGAGTGCTTAGACCGTGACAGTTGGGAGCACATAGTCGCCAGTTACAGCTGTCACATCTGCGGATTAGTTAAAGGGATGAATGAGTTGAGTGATGTAAACAGTACGAGGCCCTCACGATCTTACCTGTACACCTCGCTACCCGGCGTAAAGGAGCTGTGACAACCTAAGCAGACTGGTTCAGTTTCTGCACATGGACCCACAACGAGCGGTGGCGTTTCGATGATGACTTCACCTGCTTTAAGGTCTCGTGAGGCAACAAGATATCTGAGAAGATGAGTCGAAAAAAGGGAAAATCCAAGGTAAGTATAGCTTTGATAACTAGTATAGTAAAGGACCACAATTATTACCTGCCAACCTGCTCGGAACGTTTCAATGCGTAAGGTGTACTCTCTTCCAAATGACCATCAACTGCACTGTCCTGTTCTGAGGTTGTCTGAGCATCTTCCTTAGAATTCCCAGATGCGTGGCTCTGCTGTTTCTTATGCTTCTGCAAGGGAAAACCAAACAAAAAAGGGCAACTCTGAGCAGTTTTTAAAAATTAACATCCTCGCTATGACAATAACCCCAAATTTTCCCCCGATTGTTGTAAATACGAATTAATCCACCTGTTATTCCAACCCATGTCCGTAACGCTCGAAAAAAAAAACGCTCCCAATTATGGATGCACCACGCTGTAGCTTCCTGTTTACAGAGTTAATTAATTAGCCGGGTCCGTGCGTGTACGATGGTGGACAGGGATCCGCCGGATGGAGTGTTGGTAACCGCTCAACGCTTGAAATCGTGTTATGCATTTTTGCATGCTTGCCCTTCATTGATTATTAACGAACGTGCGCGCACGCTGTTGTGTTATTGTGCGAATGGATTGCATTTGCATGCATTTATGCAACATTGAGCGCGGGGACGTTCATGTTGTCCTGGTATTTTTTTTTCGTTCGTTCGTTGCAACCCCATCCCCATTTGATTTCCTCCAAATTTTAATTCTTTTTTATATTCTGCGGTAAGCGATGACACGTACACGAGTGTTCGACATGCCGACTTTCTGAAGAGCGTTCAATTTTTTTGTTTTGAGTCCCCCGGAATCCCCGAAATGGTCGAACGTTGAGCATGAGCTGGAGTGGTTTAATGCTTTTCCGGCGCTTGTCTTCTCTCGTTAAATGTTTAATTATTTTTGCAAAAAATGCTCGCACACACACACACACAACCCCGATACAGATAAGCATCGAAGCGAAGGGAACCGAAGGACCCATGCAAACATGTGGGAATAATTTTCAGTCAGTCTGATTAATGGTTAATCAAAAGGAATGGTAGTCGCTGGATCGTTTGGAGTGTTTGAGAATGAATCATTGATCATTAGCTGATTGGTGTATGCGGGGTGTGATGCGTTTTAAAGTGATTGATTTAATATTTTAAAAGAAACGATGTGAAAATCCTATTCAAATGAGATGGTGAAAACACATTACGATATTATACTCCTGAAATTATGCAATGCTCTGTTGTATTAGAAGCTATATAGGTAGCAATACGGCATTACGGTGATCTTTCAGAAACAAAAAGCAATTTAGCATTCAATGCCAATCCGTTATCCCGGCCGTTCTGGCGGACACATCAACACCATCACTCCATTTCAATTTGGGCCTACCACGTCTCCTCTGTCCGTGTGGACGGACTAAAAGGGCTTTACGGGCTGGGTCGTCCGGTGTCATTCTCATGACGTGTCCAGCCCACCGGAGTCTAATTCGCTGCACGATGGTAAGATCGTCGTACAGCTCGTCAAGCTCGTCATTGTAGCGGCTCCTCCATTGTCCTTCCACACATACGGGGCCAAAAATACTTCTGAGCATCTTCCTCTCGAACGCGGCTAAGAGGGCTTCGTCAGTCTTGGACAGAGTCCATGTCTCAGAGGCGTATGTGAGTACTGGGACTATAAACGTTCTGTACAGTCCCAGCTTCGTCCGTCGCGACAGGTATTTAGAGTGGAGAAGTTTCCTCAGGCTGTAGAATGCCCGGTTGGCAGCCAGCACCCTTGCACGTAACTCAACATCAATGTTGTTGTCGGTGCTGACTTTTGACCCCAGATAGCTGAAGTTTTTGACGACTTCGAAGGTGCGGTCACCTATCTGTACATCACCCCTGCGTAAATCAGTGTTTGTTAGCAGGGCCGCTGGTGGTGCCACCATCATTTTGGTTTTCGCCTCGTTAATCTCCAACCCGAGGTTCTGTGCCGCACGCTCGATCCTTTCATAAGCTTCTGCTACATAGGAGAACCTCAAACCAATGCTGTCTATGTCATCAGCGTATGCCAAGATCTGGATTGATTTATGGGAAATGTTCTCCGAAGTTTCCCCTCTAAGTTCCGGATGGCTCTCTCTTGCGCCGGATTGAAAAGGAGACAGGCAAGCACATCTCCCTGGCGCAAGCCCTTGGTGGTAGCAAAGGGCCCTGAGAGTTTTCCATCCACCTTCACCTGGCATGTGATGTTGGCCATTGTCATTCGTACAAGCCTGGTAAGCTTGGCCGGGATTCCAAAAGAGCTCATTGCGTCGTACAGTTTTACCCTGGCTATGCTGTCATAGGCGGCTTTAAAATCAATGAAGAGATGGTAAGAGAGGAGCTGTTGCTCCGCCATCTTCTCCAAGATTTGCCGTATCGTGAAGATCTGGTCGATGGTTGATTTTCCGTTTCGGAATCCTCCCTGACAGTTTCCGACTATCTGTTCAACGAATGGGACAAGTCGAACTTTTTATTGTGCCTTATTCTTCTTATATATTCGCTCAAAAATATTTTACAAACATGAGTAAAAATATCAAACAGACGTTCAATTATTCTTCTTTTCTCGAATCCTCGAGACCACGAAAAGATTTCGGGTCTGCCATTTGTGGCTTCCTGTTACTTGATTTTACTGCCAGCTGGATAATCAGCCATCCAATAAATAGGGGTGGTCCGGTGGCCGAGATGACAGCGACGTCGGGGTGGTCTCGATGGGATTCGATCCTCTGTTCTGTCGAGTAAAAACAAGAACTGCAATCGCCTCAACCACCGAAACGCTCCAAAGTCAAAGAATCAACAACGAACTCCAGTTTGCTGCTAATTTTGTTAGAAGGATAACACCCTGCTTAGAGGATATTTTTATTGCCCATCCTAGGTCAGATTGATGATAATTAATCACATTGCATACTTTCTGGGGCTACTAAGCATCTATAATCTGCGTAAGCAGGGGATCAAGGAGGAGGAAACTCACTTTTGTTTTATTAAATCAATTGTTCATTATTAGTTGTAATAAATTAATTGCGTTGGGATTATTATATGAGAAATGTTTTACGGGCATTGGGAATCGTTTTCCAAACATCAAACGGTTCATGAGAGCTCTATGCGTATGTTGTACAAAGAACCGGCCATAAATACCTTGAATTGCTCGATAGTTTTACTAAGGAAACGATTTTAGTTGGGAGGATTCAATTAATTTTAAAATTCTACGTAAAAATGATACTGTGATTAAACCTCTACTGCTAATTGAAAGAGATCTGATCCGGACTGTAACATTATACGAAACTGCAATCGATGCAGCTACTTGAAACATTCTCATGCTCCAACCAGGGAAAAATACTTTCCGCAAGTCTTCTGTGTGATGTGTTTTTAAAAATAAACGACTCAAAAAAGCACACCTGTTTGCCTGTCGCTACCGGCTTCGGGATGATGCGGGAAAACAAAACAACACCAAAACAGCGAAAAAAAAAAGCGTTATTCACTCTCTCATTTAGACAAAAGCAAAGCGAATGAGGAAATGGAAGAGAAACATGCCATTATCTCATCTGTTTGCACATAGCACGCGCATCCATGTGCGTGTGTGTTTGTGTCTATTCGTGGCGACAATATGATGCAAGTAGGACGAACGTAGACAAAAAAAAAAAAAAAAACCGACGAATAACACTGAATATGTTCGCGTGTCGCACAACCCACCCGCGATGTTTCCGTGGAAGGAATGATCAGTTTCTTGTGAAAATGCCACCAAATAGTTGTCGTGCGACTCGTGGTGAACAATTGGCCTCGAGGCAAAATGGTGGTACCGCCCGTACGTAGCCGAAAGCCGAGAGAGAGAGAGAGGAGATACTTTATAATTAACTAAATAATTGTTAGCGTCTTGCGTGTGCGTCACGTTGCGGGAAGGGTGTGCGCATATGTGTGTGTGTGTGTTTGTACGAAATAGAACGATGGTCCGTTGTTTTGCTGCGAACCGAATGGAGACGTCGGCAGAATTGTCGTCTTACACGGTTAATGTACCGTGACCGGGAGGATGCACTCGCGGTCGACGCAGCGAACGAGCGTATGTCTTTCAACACCATTCCACAACGGTGTGATGGGTTTGCTGTACACTGACAGGAATGTGTTTTATCGTTTAAGTGGAATTATTTCTAAGAAATAACTAGGCTGTGTTCAAAGGCACTGACTGGATTATATCGTGCTTTAAATGTTTGTGGCAATTGCGCCTTGTTTAACCTTAATGACCGGTTCTACATTTAAAAAAATTAGAGTACTGCTAATTTAAAGGAGAATTTGATAAGTATTTTTTTAAGTAAAAGTACAATAAATTACCAATGAACAACCAGACCATTACAAGCCTTGAACTACCAGGCGCCTCCATTTAATAAAACGATTGAGGTGTTCTTTGTTAATATTTGACTAGCATGATCGATTTAGTGAGTGAGCTTAGTTCTACGATTTGAGTTAAAATCTCAACTGTTCTACCACAATCGAAATTGACCACTCTGCCATGTCAATTTGCACACACAAATCCATACCTTCTTCTTCTGATGATGTGACGGCATGCTGTCTGTTTCACTTCAGCCAAACACTGCACTCGGTGCGCTAGAACAACTGCACTTAGAACGGCTGCAAAATCTTCAAAACCGATCCGCTTCGATCGGATACGAACGTTTCACTATCGAGCGTGCAAACTGATGCGTGTGTTTCACGGTAAAATCTCGCCCTGCGTACGGCGTGTGTGATGGCTTTCACGACAAATTTCACTCTTCTGTCACCAGGCACGCCAACGGCCGAACGTCCCCGCCGAGCAAACGGCCGGCTCAATCGGACGTTGGAATATAGGGTTTTTCTTATTTTTAGAACCACAAATCAACGGTCCCACAAAGTTACACACAGACGGGATGGTCGCTTGCTGCTTCCCGCTCTAGCCCATCAAGATGGTGGCCGTTCCGTTTCACTCACTCGCGTGCTCGTTTTTCGTCGTTCGAATCGCGCTTGATTGAGCGTGAGGCCACGGTTCACTTTCACATCGGAAATGCATGAAACTCAAGTCGAACGCAGCGAGTTCGCCTTCACCGATATAGTTATTTATTTATTTATTTATTATGGTCTCCCACCCGGATCGACATGGAGCCACCTGGGCCAAACCGCGTGAGGTTAACACCGTACCACCGGACAGATGTTACCGATCAGCTTGCAGTAGTTGTAGCATCATTTCACGGTCATACATAGAGGAGGCCGGTGTGGTTGGTGCAACTTGTTGCTTCCAACCAGTCACAGTTTGACACATCGACACACCGTGCGTTGCCGTGTCGCGTGACGTACGGTCAAACTCACCGTGACAAATGATGGACCGATTGGGCAGGGTGAACGCAGAGGGTCGCTGATTCAAAGTGACTCGCTCTTTTTTTCCTCTTTCATGCGTGTCTGTACGTGCGTGTGCTCCCACGAACCCACCGCGCAAGGTTCCCGGTAACTTGAGATGCGTCTGTCAAACAGTCAATTAAACTGCTGCTGGTGAGGGTGCGTGTGGCCCACCGTAAAACACTGCCCTAATGCTAATTTTACTCTCAATCAAAACGATTCCCAAGTGTGTGTGTGTGTGTGTGTGCGGGAAGTTGAAACAAAAGCGAAAGAGTCCTGGTGACAACTGTCTCTTCCCTCGTTTGAAGCTCGTTCACGGTGACATGTGTCAGCTGCACTGTTTCACTTTTTCACTCACTCAATCATTCTCTTCCTGACGGTAACCCTTTCTTTGACTATTTTTGGTAACAATTTTCCTTTTTAAGTGTAGCAAAAACCATGCATCTTTCGTTTCGTGGGAGCCGTTTAGCGAGAGCTTGCGACTGGCGACTTCTAAGCGACGTTACGTACTGATGGCGTTGTGTCTGCCGAGATGCATCGGAAACGGTGGACGAACTGTGTGTTTACTGACGCGCATAAACGGCCGAGATTTCGTGAAACTAAAAGCAAATAACATTGGCGTGGCCGGCTCATCTGTTATTTTTTGTGCCGTGTCGTTTGATGCGCAACGTTGTTCAGTGACCACAAATTGGCATGAGTGCAACTCAAGTGTGCAGCATCAACGATATGAATTTATTATTTTTGTATACTATTGGTGCATGTGCAACTTTGCTTTCTTAATTTATTCAAACAAAAGTATTGCTAAAGAAGAACCTAATTATTAAAAATTAATCAAATAATAGTTTAATTTATTGTTAAACATCTTCTTTGTACAGTTTTAGGATTCACCTTTCTCTTGTCCAATCCTTTAAATCTAGTTCGACTTATCAATCTTGAGACTCGACAGTATTCGGTGTATAATTTTTTATGTTGAACTTATGAAACTATATTGAAATGCATCCTATACGATGCAATCAGGAGAAGAGCAGCCTGTTTATTTAAGTGAACAGTTTAAAAAAAACAATACTCACATGAACACCAACTGAAACAACCCTAGCTAAATTCAACAAATGCATACATGTGGCGCAAATGAAGGCCGCTTTGTAAATAATCACATCATATTCGTACGCAATCCCTCATACCGAAACATTAGCTCCATGCGCATCATCCATTCACAAGACCACCATACCATCAAGCGCGCCTTCTTCCCCCATAAATCGGTTGGATCGAAACGCGAAAATCAAAAAGTACAATTATAAAAGTGATGAATGGAGGCAAGGGCCGAACACCGTGCAATGTGTGGCAATCGAAAAAGGCCCACACCACACCACATGCCGTAAGATTTCAATATGGACAGCGTTTCTGGCCTGTTTCGTTCGGGCGCATTACATATTTCGGATGCGAAACGCGTTACGCCACCCACCCAGCGAACGATCGGGGAAATATTTTGTAAATCTCAGCACACCCGGTCAGTGAGCGTGTGGAAGCGTATCGGGCGAGATGGTTTTGAATCCGTCGTCAGCGAAATAGTGCGAATGGATGGATGAAAGGATGATTTCGGGCGGATAATTTTGGTGGCGAAAGGCGAAACATATTCGATACACGGTATACGGTATGAGTTATGGAAAGGAATTTGCTTGACGTGTGGAAGAGAGAAGTAATGGTCTAGAGTCTGTAGTGCTCGTTTAAAATTGATTTTGGAATTTGAAAAAGTGTTAAATGAGTATTGAATTCGATTCAAAATATTGCCTTTCGAAATAATATTAAATATGTTAAAACCCATCCAGTTAGATATTTTAATGCATGAATCCAAGACATCGATGGAGACGCCTGGTGTTTGAAGCAATTTTTTGTTAATTCATTTATGTTAAAACCATGTAATACTAAAAATGATCTCAATCTTATAATATTTCATATTTTTATCCTCTAAATAATAAATTGACACGCATAAAAAAATCCGATGCCTTTTAATTACCTAAAAGAATAAAAAAAGTGCCATTCAATAAATTCACGATAATATATCTATTTGGCTTAAACAGATGCATTTTTAAGAGTGTGCTGAAATTTAATTCTTACGATGAGCTAGACACTCGACTAGACGACTTTTAATTAGCAAGGCAATTATTTTACACTTTCATTTCTATTCTAGCCTTCCTTCCATCTTCTCTTTTCGTCTTCTTCCCAGTTGTATCCCTTCTCGATTCGTGTTCCTACGTGTGTTCTCTCCCCCCGTCACTAATTAGTCACACAAGATTACAATTTTTCATAAGCCCCATTCTAAGTCAATTTGGCGTCTATCTGTCAGTAGTTTTAACTCCCGGGTCCAACTACCCATACGGCAGGGAAAATATGATTAATGAATGTATGTTGTATGTTTCTTTTTTCCCCGACGCACTGCTCATACACCGTCACCGTCATCATCAGCATCATCATCGTGACCGTTTGTCGAGCTTCAATCTTCCTCGGCGCTCGGCTCAGCGAAAATCGAACGGGTTGACAGGCGTTAGGATGCGTTACGGCGGAGGAGAATTATTATTTTTGGAGCAGCGACATTACATGACATTACATACGTGCGCGGTAACGCGGCTTAAGATGAAAAAGAGTTGCTCGCTCGGTGTCGCCAGACTAATCCATTTCCAAACATTGGGTAAGTGTTTAATGTCACGCTAGAAAGAGCAGAAGCATTTTTGGTGCGCGGTTCCTTAAACATGCACCGTGCAAATAGTTGGCACTGTGTGTGTGTGTGTGTGTGTGTGTGTGTGTGTGTCTGTGACGACGTGTGACAACGATCTGCACGGTTACCGTGAGGAATAGAGCGTACCGTGTGCGAGGGTAATAGTGTGTGGAATTGTTTTCTCCGCGAGATTTCCAAAAGTCAACAGTGTGTTTGGTGTTGGAATTTATGCGGCGAATGACACGTTTAAACATCTTTTTTGTAAGAGAAAAGAGGAAATAGAATTTAAGAAAAACACTTAAAATAAAAAAATGTATAGGCATGCAGTTTGAAATTACTACGCCTGAAAGTATGCAATCACAATACAAAAAATAGTTTTTTTAGAATATGTTTAACATTTTTTACCTAAATCAGTCTGCATAATAATTTATTTTTTAACTCTATGGTAAGAGTATTTCATTAGCATTTACATTCAACTGAACTAATAGTACATGAAAACCCACTCAACAGAGTATTACACTCTGTCAAGTCAGATCATTGTACTTCACATTCACGATTACGAGCCCTAGAGTTTCCCACTTACCAATCAATGGACGGTGTAAATGATCACACTTTCACACGCTCTTGATTGATGGGCGGCAAAACAAATGGCAAAATCCACTGCGTATGCTAATGGTAACGCAATTGAAGGCTAATGAGCTGAAAATTCTAAGCATACAACCGGCTGCTGTTGTACCGCGTGTGATTGTATGCAATATTATTATTAATGATGATGATGGTGAGATGGTGAGCTTCTGAATGTCAATATTTATTATCGTTCTCAATCAGGTTATTTAAATGCAGCTGAATAATATTGGAAACGGTTAATGAATGGTGAATGACTTTGGTGTATTTGTTTGTCACTTGTCAGATCACGAATTGGCAATGCGTGTGGAGATGTTTCACCTCTAGTTAGCAGCATACCGATTTATTGAAATGAATTGCTCGTTCATTCGTTTTATGTGCTTTGTATAAATCCTGAAAGTATGGCCATAAAAAAGGAAAACAAAAGAAATAATAAATTAAAATACAATCGAATCTATAACATCGATGGAGACGCCTGGTCTTTGGTGTAGATAAGAAATTTCAAACCCAAAACATCGATGGAGACGCCTGGTCTTTGATGTGAATCAGGATATCCTTACCCAAAAAAAAAAAACCTAACCACATCTGCAATACATCATTGCGACGTCAGCTATTATCATCACTTCATTTCATTACCTTTTGCCGTGAGCGTGATTCCGCAAGACATTATTTAAATAAATGACGCTCCCCGAAAGGGGAGGTTAATAGACGATGGAAAATGAATTTTAATTCCCCATTTTAAATCAATCCTTCCGGGGGGAAGCTTTGGCTTTTCCTGGCTGGGTGCTGCTACCTGCTACCACCCAAACCACAGGAGGAACTACCCGGTGCAGCAAAGTTTCGGTCGGGTGGCCGCAACAATATTTTAAATTTAATTACTGCTCGGCACGTAATCGTGGTAACCTCGTCGAGACGGGACAGTTTTATGACCTCCGTAAGGCTGGTGGTGGTTATGGTGATGCCTTCAGGGCACCTGGAATGCAGTGGGAAAGTGAAATGATTGGATTTTGTAATTATACCGCAGCCGGAAGTGGAGAAGCAAGGTGAGCGAGAATATTTCTTCGCTACGTGGTTCGTTTACGCGAAGTGTCAAGAATGTTGCCTTAAGGCGGTATAAGAAAGCAGATTATAGTTTTTGCTAAAGAAAGAGGACGTCGTAAACGAAGAAATTAAATCTAAATATTGGTAATGAAGTAGAACGCGTATAAAAATGTTGATTTATAGTGGGACCTTTCCCTCGACCTAGACTGGTCCTTTGATTCTGGGAAGCGTATTCAATGATAATGACACTATGAAGTTCACCACATTCTGAACGTCTTCAAAATATACTCAATTTTTAAAGTCGATTATTCTAGAATTGTTTACAAAACTTCTACGATAGCCAATTATCACATATATTTAGGCGTTACAATTTTGGTAATATCCCATTAATCATTAGATTCAATATACCGAGAACTCTCTTTATCAACCAACACTCACACAATGCCTGGACAATCGCATCTGAGCAGCGGTTTCACATAACTGTTCCCCCTTGTACTTGACTAATGTCCGGGCGTAACGTACCGTCCAATTAGGAGCTGGTTGATTGAATTTTCCGTAACGATTGCAAAATCTGATTCAAAGCAAACGGGCCCGTCCACGGGAATTCCTTCTGGCTCCTGCAGCAAAATCAACAGTGAAGGTGTCCTGTTCCAACGAAATTCACGATTTCGTCGAATGCAACCCCAGCAGAACGTTACGCCGGTGTGCCGTTGCCTTGATTTGGAGCCAGATAAAGTGAAGCTCGATCGTACCCGTACCCCGGCTGGTAGGGTTGGCTGAAATTTATTGACCGTTTCGATTTCTCTCCGGCCGGTTCGATCGGGGTTTGATGTTCTTATCGGGCTCATCGCAGACGCGCAGTGTCGCACAACCAGCCCACTTGTGACAAATCGAATAACAACCCGGCGTGTGTGTGATCTGGTTCCGATTTTCGGTACGGCACCGCGGTCCATGGACGCATTTTGGGCACCGCGAACCTTACCACGGTTGATTACGGGAACGAGATAATAAATGACGTCCGGTGTTGGAGAATAGTATCGGTACCGGGAGAGAATTCAATGCGCTTGTTTCAATCGTGTGTCTGTGTGTATCATTTTACCTTTTTGCCTGCGAGCCTTTTTGGGCTGGTGAATTGTTTTGTTCGCTGCATGACGTAATAAAAAAACTCAACGCACTGAATGTTTCGAACGGTTGTAAGGCTGGTACAACTTACAGGGATATATGGCATAGATGTTTCGATTGGAGTTTTAGACCTGTTTTAGAGCGATCACTTTCTGCGAGCGATTCTGAGCGGAAGAAGTTGGTATTGAATTGAAGAAGATATTAATAATTGCATTTATAAAACAGATTTGGTAAATTATACAATGAAATATACAAGCGTAGTTTTCAAAGTCTTTCCAAAACAATGATGAATTTGATGATGAATTCAACAAAGAATTAAACATGCAGGCACATGTTGTGCAAATTGCATACATTTAGGCGTTCTTCCTAATTTCTTTCAAGGAAGTTCAAACAGGAGATTTAATATTGTGAATTGAGTGGTAAGTGTGGTTGTCGGTAGTTTATTTGGAGCTGAAAATAGTTTTGAGCAATGGGGCTATACTTTATCTTCAATAAATAAAATGCTTATCGAAGCGATTCAATGAAAAAATTGTTTTCACTAATAGAATGTTTCATTTTTCTTGGCGCGACAATAAAAAAAGTTTCACGGGTTTTTAATTTTATTTCATAGCGTTATTAGGAATGAGTTTATTGATAAAATATCCCCTGGTTAAAATCCTAAACACAACTTTCCTCCTTCATATGCAACAGTCTGCCAAAGTCACGACGTCACTTCTTTAGCTACCGTGACCACACACCATTGCGGTGCAGGGTTCAAGATTACTCCCCCTAATCTCGTTACACTTTAACTCAATTTTATTTCACCAGAGCGAAAAATCGAGCCTTCCTCTCGCGTTGACAGAAGACAGCTGCTGGAAAGCATCGTCCGACCCGGTTTTGCACGGAAGTCGGTACAGTTTGGCAACAAAATCCAATTTAGAATGTTATTGCGGTGATCGGGTGAGAAAGGGTGGAGTTGCTGGTGGGGTGGCCGAGTGGCATGATCACAAGAAACCGAATATGCAGTTTTGAGCAATTGTTTGAGATGCACTCTCCACTAGAGAAGGGAGGGTTTTGTATTACCATCCCGTACCTTATATCCTTTCCCGCTTCGAAGGAAGTTTGGAAGTTAGCCACCATTGCAACGGTGATATTTGAGTAGTTCCGCGACTCGTGACGACTGTTCGCGAGTAGATTACGGTGAAGCGAACGCTGCGGCAAGCTTGTTTGCATTGCCGAAGGAGATTCGAGAAGAAATCAAAATGCTCTTCTGTTACTGCTGGGTTAAGATAGTTGGAATTGGGAAAATAGTTCTTTATTCTTTTATCCTTAAAGCGAGTTCAAGCAATTGTACTAGGGGAAAGTACATGATTGCCGTATTTTTAAGTATTTTTTTCTAAATTAAATTGCCTCTAATTTCTGCTCTTTGATATGAAAGGAAAGCAAACAAAAACCAAATGCGACTACCGTTTTAGAAGCATCAAGTATTAATTTTCTGTTTTAAATCTATTCAAAAATATGAAAAGATAAACCTTTCATGACCAGAGCCTAAAATAAAAACATAATAAAATCATACAGGGTTCACCGATAGATAGCATACGGCGAGCATACCTTAGCGGTTCGCGCAAACGTTTAAGATATCTGCGGCCATCGATAGCGATTCGCATGTACAATTAGCGACTGGCCCAAAATGGATAGCGATTCGCGTGCACACTTTAGTGAATGTCAGAATTCGGCGCGGTTTGAAAATGTAGGTTTATATGACCCAGGTTGAGTAGTCGAGATTTGAAAAAAATCGTTTTAATTTCATTTTTTATGTAATTGGAAAGTTTTTGTACACAAAAGTGGTGTGAAAATTAATGTTCATTATCATAAAGCATAAATTTATTGATTTTCAGCGTTGGTTAAAAAAATAATAACAAAACTATGTGAAACATGAGAAGAACAGCCATGTGGAGAATTCAAACATGGATGTATATACACGAATTCAAAATTGATGCGCTCACGAAAAAAAATCCGTTCAGGTAATGAAAATATTTAGCATATTGGTCCAGCAACCGAAGCGTTCACAGTTTTACCAAACGATTAACAATCAGAGCATCATTTGCGGTATAATTATACATTCCTTCGTTGTTTTTGGTTTTGGCAATCATCCTTTTAAAGGTACGAATTTCAGCACAATTAAAAAGTGCTACAACTAGAATTCTCATTGAATTTGAGTGTTTTCTAGGTGTTTGGCTACGATAGGAGCTCTTGCTTGTTGAAGTGCGCCCGTGCAACATTTTTCTTGTCGGTAAATTTGTTTTATTAACGCACCGTGAAAGAATACAGTGAGTTTCAATAGCGGTATGTGCTGAAGCGAATCAACTGAGACACACATCGTTCTTTTTACTTTTTGCGTGCAGATATGAATTCCAGCCAAAGCTCTGTACAAGAGGAAAATGCAAGCTGCGCTATGCAAGCACCTCGCCGCCGAAAAACTACCAGCAACGAAGATAGAGAGCGCTTGGTAACGGCGTATGAAAACGGAGGCACTGCAGCTACGATTAGCGAAATGTTTAATTTGAAAAAACCGACTGTCCATGGCATTATCAAAAAATACCAAACCCAATGGCAAATCGAGGCAAAGAAGCGTGGTGGCAACAGATCTAAACTATTGTCGCAGCAAGCCGTAAATGATGTTCGGAACTGGGTCGACGAGGACTGCACGGTGACGCTTAAAGCACTCGCAGAGAAAGTGTTCGAACAACACGGTGTTCGAGTTTCGTCCACAACCACAGCGAGGGAAATAAAAGGATTCAACTACTCTCTGAAGATGGTCAAACTGTTACCGGAGGGACGCAACACACCAACGACTGTCGAAGACAGGAAACATTACGCTACACAATTTTATGAAATTGCGCGCGGAATTCCGGATAATGGTTTAATCTATTTAGACGAAGTAGGATTTAACGTCCGTATGCGTACGCTAAAAGGACGATCGCAGAGAGGAACACCGGCCACCATCACCGTTCCACAGTTAAGGACTAGGAACATCTCCATCATTTGTGCTATGCATCGGTACGGCGTGCTGCTTTACACCACACACACTCGATCCGTAAACCGTGAACGGTTTATACAGTTTATTGAAGAACTAAAGCAAACCCTGCGATCGAAGAACATTAACAGCAGCTACTTTATAATGGATAATGTAGCTTTCCACAAAACACCCGCAGTAAGAGTTGCAATCGGAAATGAAAGCGACAAACCTTTATATCTACCACCCTACTCACCATTCCTTAATCCTATTGAAAATCTTTACAGCCAGTGGAAGAATTTTGTGAGGCGAAGCAATCCTTCAAATGAGGATCAATTGATGCAAGCGATTTGGAATGGATCCAGGCTAATAACCGTACAGGATTGCGATGGCTACATTTCGAAAATGTGGCAATACATGACTCGTTGTTTGAGGGGCGAAGAAAATTTAGATTTAGTTATGTATAAATATATATAAGATTAGAAAGTAAGATTTTAGTTTTAATGTGTAACATATTGTACTGACGATGCTTAAAAATATGAAATGTAAATAATGCTGCCGGACGAATTAAAATAACATTTCCGTTGCTTTCAATCACTATCTCATCCGAACATGCGATTTTGAGGTGATTAGTACGGCCAGGTCAGAGTGATTATAATTAAAATGCCAATAATTTTTTTCTAACACATTCGGAACGGTATTCGAATCGCATGTTCGGACAATAATTTAGATTTATTGCCACCACGCTTCTTTGCCTCGATTTGCCATTGGGTTTGGTATTTTTTGATAATGCCATGGACAGTCGGTTTTTTCAAATTAAACATTTCGCTAATCGTAGCTGCAGTGCCTCCGTTTTCATACGCCGTTACCAAGCGCTCTCTATCTTCGTTGCTGGTAGTTTTTCGGCGGCGAGGTGCTTGCATAGCGCAGCTTGCATTTTCCTCTTGTACAGAGCTTTGGCTGGAATTCATATCTGCACGCAAAAAGTAAAAAGAACGATGTGTGTCTCAGTTGATTCGCTTCAGCACATACCGCTATTGAAACTCACTGTATTCTTTCACGGTGCGTTAATAAAACAAATTTACCGACAAGAAAAATGTTGCACGGGCGCACTTCAACAAGCAAGAGCTCCTATCGTAGCCAAACACCTAGAAAACACTCAAATTCAATGAGAATTCTAGTTGTAGCACTTTTTAATTGTGCTGAAATTCGTACCTTTAAAAGGATGATTGCCAAAACCAAAAACAACGAAGGAATGTATAATTATACCGCAAATGATGCTCTGATTGTTAATCGTTTGGTAAAACTGTGAACGCTTCGGTTGCTGGACCAATATGCTAAATATTTTCATTACCTGAACGGATTTTTTTTCGTGAGCGCATCAATTTTGAATTCGTGTATATACATCCATGTTTGAATTCTCCACATGGCTGTTCTTCTCATGTTTCACATAGTTTTGTTATTATTTTTTTAACCAACGCTGAAAATCAATAAATTTATGCTTTATGATAATGAACATTAATTTTCACACCACTTTTGTGTACAAAAACTTTCCAATTACATAAAAAATGAAATTAAAACGATTTTTTTCAAATCTCGACTACTCAACCTGGGTCATATAAACCTACATTTTCAAACCGCGCCGAATTCTGACATTCACTAAAGTGTGCACGCGAATCGCTATCCATTTTGGGCCAGTCGCTAATTGTACATGCGAATCGCTATCGATGGCCGCAGATATCTTAAACGTTTGCACGAACCGCTAAGGTATGCTCGCCGTATGCTATCTATCGGTGAACCCTGTATTATAAGGCAATCTTAAAGTCAGCATCCGATAAATTGGAGCGTGAAATAGTGCGTTGACTGATATGGACGAAGCGAAACGTATCATAGTAACCGCCCTCCGGGGACATTAAACTAGGGTGCTTTTTTTCTGATTCACAACATGCATTACTTCGGTGTAAACGGTAGCTGTGAGTTTGTGGAGGGATTAAACTAGAATGAATATGCTAAGAATAGCGTCTCACTAGAAATGACACCCATAGAAATGCTTTTGGTTAAGTTTAGACGATTGAAAACATTTTCTCCATGAAGAAAGGGTTTTTTTTCGAAAGAGTTATGTTACCGAACTGATAATGTCTATAATATTCTATCACCAAACTAAGCACTTCCATTTTATCATTGAGATAGAAAGCTTTATTTATTTATTCTCTTGCTCTTAAACTCACTCTATAGCTTTTAATCCTATTAACAATGTTAAAAAAACCTCATCCAAATGCTTCTCTCACGGGCCAACTGAAAGCATTTAAAACACCCATTGAAATGGCTTTTGTTCAGCTGCCTTCACCAAAGAGAGGGCACACACAAACATTGAACGACATCATAAAATAATCGATTCTAGCCAAATTTGAATTACAACCTACACAAACCATACACAGTGGGAAAAAATATCCCCCAAAGCAATTTAAATTTGCTCCCACCTCCCAAAACACGTCCATTCCAAAGTCGATCGAGAACTACAATAATTGTTCGTACACCGGTAATAAAACATAAAACCCGTCGACCGCCATTAATCGTTCGCCAGTGTGTTTGCCATCAATTGTTTATTAACGGAGCTTCTGGTAGTATTTGGGCTGTTGTTGTTTTCATTTATGGATAGTGGAATGCAGTTGGCCAGTGGCAGCCTCGATCAGCACCGTGTGCTACTCGTGTTTTCTGTGTGAGTGAGTTCTTTTGTTTTCCTGCTAATGGAGTGAAACAAAACCACAAAAAAACGAAAGAAAGAGGATACTGCTAACCGTGTTTTAAAATTTATTTTACTGCCCTTTCCATCGCAACCGAGCAGCATTCTTAGTCAGCCTTTTTCTTTCGGTAGAAAAGGTGACAAACGTATCGTGCTGCAGGACCCCCTACCCCTCCCCCTCGGGAAATCTCGGACCGGTTAAATAGAGTGAACCCCAGTGGGGACGGACCATGGCGAAAGCTTTCCCGAAAATTAGGAAAATGCACCGCAGGAGACATTTTGTGAAGGTCTCGTTTAGCGTTGTACCACACGGGCACAAGACTGTGTGCATTGTTTTGTTTGGGTTTGTATGTATGTGCGCCCGTGTGTCTAAGAGGTTCCTGTTTTCCCTAACACGTGCGTCATGTGTTTATGAAGGCATAAATTCTCAAAAATATAATTTATTACCACTTGTCAAGCGAAGAACAAAACCGGAGGTCTTTCGTCCTCGGTCGGGCTCATTGCCCGCCGTCACAAACGTGCACGTACACGTGTTCCATGGAAATGGTTTTGCAGCGCCATCTTCAGCGCGGTCGGGTCGGCTTCGGGAAACAATGGACTAATTGTGGTCGGTTTAGCATGTCCCGCGGTTTTCGTGGCATGTTCGTACCGGGTTCATCGTTAGGTTTGGTTTGGTTTCGGCAAAACAATAGGGAAACTGCAACGGACTTCCACGAATCCGCCGTTCGATTTGTTTTGAATGAGCTGGAATAGGTTGTTGCTTAATTTATTACGACTAGTGCATTGTTGTTGGGTGGGCGATCATTTGTCGAACAGGTAGCAACGCCTTTGGGGTACATTGGAGAATAAAAGGAGGAGCGAAAAAGGGTTTGGAGTGACGTGAGTTTGGATACCATTGTACTTTCAGTGAATGGGTTGTAGTTGTTATTGGAGGAAAATGAAATCAAAAGAATAAAAAAATCATTCGGTTTGAGTCTTATAATCGATTATTAAGCACATTAGTTAATTTGCCTTTATGAGAAATCTTTTATGTAGTGCGTTTTGCATAGCTTTAGGCGTATTTCTCGATATAAAATTATAATGAAACAGCTAGATTTAAAATACTCATCTTTTTTTTTGAATCTCTTGATAATTTACAAAGAATGCACCAGAGAATTATGAAAAGCACTTTTTTTTATTCATTTGAAGGCTTTGGCTCGATGGCCATCGTAATTGATTGTGATTTGATTTGGTAATTGACTTGTAAGAACCGCTCAATATACACTGACTCATACGACTGATATCATGTCATTCGATAATGTACAAAATCCCACTTTATCAGCAACTGGCTTCGAGTCATCTAGGCATTTACGACCTCATAACAATACTGTTTATGGTACTAAGGGTATATTGCATACTTTTAGGCGCGAGTAAGTAATTCGGTGCAGCGGCAAATTAAACAAAATCTAGTAAAGCAATCTTATCGAGTGCTGAACATGTGCTTTGCCATATACAGACGAAAAAATACAAAAAACAATCATGTTTGTTTTGATGTGTTAATTAAACAGCTCACATTTGCAGAGCTTTTCCTTCTTTGGCTCTTCAAGTTCTAGAGGTTTGGAGCCTGCCATTACTTGCTTGTGCTAATTTGACTTGTAGTTTGTCACAGGTGGACGGTTTGGACGGGTTTCGAGAGCCGAACTCGACGTGTGAAGACCGACACCGTTATCTCTTGATCCACCAGATCGTCCCAGCGGATCCTTATTTCACTGATGTATTTCCCATCTCAAACAATTGTTCCATATGCAGCATAGATCCTTACGATTACAGTGTCCCAGAATTATTTTTAATTTGATTCGAAATATTCTTCTTCGTTAGCCCAGCAACCTTCAGAATCCTTGACTTGCCATCACTGGTCTCCTTGAATCATTTTTACCCGTAGGTATTTATTATTATTATTCATAAAGAACGGCCTGGCCGTATTGCTTAAAGCTAAATTACAAAAATTAGTACAATTCACGATGGTTTGGAGACATTTCCTTTTCAAATCGTGAAAGGGCACCTTATCCCGGGTGAGCTCGGTTGAATATTTATTATTAGACTTGAACATTTAGTTGAGGAAAATAAACCAAATATCAACAATATATCAAGAAAAATCTTACAAACGCAGTTATTAGTGCCATATTTGTACGTAAAGCAGTCAGTAGGAATATATTTTGAAAAGGCTCAATAAGACACAGAAACCCATTCTGCCAAAGGTATGATTTAAGATTTTTTCCTCAATTTTCTTGTACATCGTATTTAAAAGATTCCACAGCTATAGTTCATTCCACTGAGAAACATTTTGCCCAACCATACAGCTTATCGTTTTGTTGTGGCGCGCCGTTTGGGTATGCACGTCACACACTTATCGTTTTCCACAGCTGTTCAAACGATAAGCTCACTCTCATTTCCTGGCACCCGGATGACAACTTATCTCACGCTGGCTCTCATTTCTCTCCAATGGGATGGGTGTGAGCTGAGTTTTTCTAGGTTTTCCATCGGTGATGTCGCTCGTTTCACGGGCTTTCTCACACTCTAGCTCTCTTTTTCGAATGGGTGAAAAAGAAGGTTCATTTTCCAGCTTACGTTCCGGATGCTGCCTTCAGACAGGCCCACATCAGTGAGCTGCAAACCATTGAATGAGGAGGAAATGTTGCTTTACCGGTTTGTAGAACTACTGTTTTCTTCGACACCACAATAAAGGTGTGCTTCTTATGAAGAGTTTTAGTTGTGATTTAGCTATTCACGACAAATAGTAATTAAATGAAGTAAAAAAATATATTAAAAGTACACTAACAGTTAACAGACACCCTTAACTGCTGAGCTAGAAAATAAAACACAACTGACCTAGTGTAACTTTCGTGTCAGTAATAAGCATATCCCAATAAACTATGAAAATGTTTTCTTTGCCATCATAAACATAATCTCTCGCTCAAAAATACAGTCTCCATTTTGCTTTCCTTCAAAAAATTCCCCTTAACAAACGAAGCAATTAACAATCATCCCTCCAATCCTCCACATCCTGCTGTCAGCTGCACACAAACCGTTTCCCATTCGAAATAATTGAATAATGAAAGCAAGTGAAACAACAAATACCAACACGAAAACGATGTGAAATAAAATGTTACAAAATAACGATAGAACGTTAGAGAGAGCAAAAAAAACCGAAGCGAAATGCAGCTAAACGAAACATAAGCGTACCGTAGAATGCTGAAGAAAATGCTTTTCGTCCCTCTCGGCCAAGCGAACGGCGAGACGGATAAGGCAGGGACATCGCCGGACTCGCATCGGATTAGCGCATTTTCGTTTGATGTTTCAGAGAACATCGTGCCTCGGGGTGGATGGTGGATGGCCAGTTTCTCCGGCTACTGTGGCAAAACAAAACCAGCACACCATTCGCCATTCGGTTTCGTTGGCAAAAGGCTTAAGGAAGCGCACAAGAATAACATGAATAATTGTACAGCACGAACGAACGGGGCCAGTAAGGGGGGGGGGGGGGGGAAAGCGCAAAAAAGGTGAAACAAAAACCCGTGCAACAAACTCGGCGAACAAAAGGATAGTATTATTTCATAAACTCATTGTTCGTGCAATGGAACAATTTGACGAGATGCGGGAGGAGCTACTTTCGTCCGTTGGTGCAAAAATATTTTTAGCTCCTGGTTCCTTTTTTTTGTTGGTGCATTTTTCCTTACTTCCTTCAGCTTTTCTCCCACGGTTTTTTTTAGTAAGAAACACGGTCTAAATGGAGAAAAAAAAAATGACCAAGCATGGGTATGGAACGCCCCATAGGATCATGAGGCTTCGGGCCCGGTCGAGGTGTGCAGACATGATCCGAGCCTTGCTGTTGTGCTGCTTCCGGAGACTGCATAATTCCTGAAGCCACCAGTTTTAAAGCCATCGAGCGCTGGAGGCATGCTTTTTGGAACGAAAAGCCGGAGTAGATAAGGAGTAAGTAGCCTTCAATTTCACTTGCAACGCGAACGTTCGGGGTACAGTCCGAAAATTGTGTGATGGTATTTATTTACGTTGAAAATTAATTTCTTTTCCGGGTGTTTCGTTTCTGCGCGCTACGAACAGCTTCTTCATCGCACACATTTCTTACTCGTTCGTACTTCGAACCTTCCTTCACACCCTGATGCAACAACGTTTTATGCAATGGAAATACTGCCGCTGCTTCAGCGCATTTTTCTTATCGCACGAGATGCAATGCTATTTTGTGCAAACACATCAACAAGCAAACGAAGGAAAAAGTGGAGAAAAGGAAAAATAAATTCCTTACCCTTAGAAGGGAATGTGATTCGAAAGAAGGGAATATTGAACGTATACGCGGGAAAAATACGGCACCGGAGATATTTCCGCTGCATGATGGAAGGTTTGTTGTTTCTCAATTTCGTTGCTTTAACACGCTTTTCAAGGTTAGAGAGAGTGGTACGGTATGGCGGTGCAACGAAACATTGGACTCGATTTCGATTTGTTGATGGTGTTTCACGAATTATTTCTATCGTTAGCTATGAGATCGCTATTGGAGGAAAAATAGGCAAGGAAAACAATGCTTGGAAAGCTTAATGATGCTATTTTCAATGTGTTCTTCATCTGTACTAGATGATCAAAGATTAAAAATATTTTTTCTGATAAAACTTGATGATTTTTCCTATAAAATGCAAGTGTCGTTAGACGTTTAGACAGGCGCTCAGTAAGATGCCACCCGATAGTAAATCCCTGACTAATTTAAGCGGAATATTATTAATCCTTAATCATTTATCGATCCCTTTGACGGTATTCAAAATGGTTAACAGAAATTTAAAATGTCTTAAATCGCTGTTTATGATTAAACCAAGCCTTGCGCCTAAAGCTTAGCTACTTGTCACGCAATAGCAAAGAAAGAGTTAGAAGAAATGTGGATTAGTGTGTTTGTGTGAGAGAGAGAGGAGCTTAGGCAATAAGGAACATTCTATTTCCTTGGCAATACAATCCCTCAAGATGTCGGCCTGCAATTTCTGACTTTCTGAGCCAGACTTGATTTTACCGGTAGCAAAGTACGGCGATGCGGTCTGGATGGGATTTGAACCCAGGTTATGTCGTGTGAAGACCGGCGCCGTTGTCGCCTCAGCGGTCTGGTGACTAACTAGATAAATAGGGATGTTAAATACTGCAAGAGCTATTGAATTATAGATTGTCAGTTATGATTAACGGTGGATAACGGCCATCCGGCTCGAGTGATCAACCAAGATTAATTCTATATTTCTCTTAAAATACTACTTAATCTAACTCGAACAACCACAGTGCATACAACGGTGTGTGCGTAACGTGTCTAAAGACAGAAACGATGGCAGTTCAATTATTTCGCAAGTGAGAGAAATATATTATAGAACGTTTAAACGAATACAATAAAGCTTTAAAACGTATGTTCAATAGGTTGGTTTAATAGATTTATGAAGTTATCGATATATAATTATTATAATTTATATAGATATTATAATATTAATAATTTTTATTATAATTATTGCAATTATAATTAATTATTATTAGCTATATTTAAACTAAACAACAAATACTCGCCGGAATACACAATAATGATTTTTAATATGTATTACATATCTCCAAGGCGCTCATAACCCTCAATTCAACTCTTCCCGTTGATTATTTGTTTTCTCATATGAGACACACCTTTCTTGCAAGTTGCATACTTTACGGCGTAAACGTACATAAAGTACGAGTAAAAAATAAAATAAAAATCATATTTTAAGTTTGTTGGTAATTTGTTTTAGGTTTAAGCCACTCAGAACCAATAAATAATTATTATCTCGTTGTCAGTTTGTTTAACGAAAAGTAAGCTATTTTTTATCGAATCATCTAACGTAATTTGGTTAAACTTAATTTATACAAACAGTAGCTTGCTTTATCCAATGAAATTATCTTTTTTCTAAACATTCTTCTACATACCCAGCGGACAAGGAAGTACCGCGAAACGTAGCGATGAATCCCTCCCAACCCTTCCCATCGTTATTCCGTTGTAATCTTTCCCCTGAGGCAAGAAGCTTGCTCAAAAACATAGTGCCAGAGAATGTAAATGAAAAATTTCACGCTACAAAGCCCCAGCTGCAGAACGATACGACCGAAAGCGCTTCTGCCGGTCGGCGATGAGCCGTGACGAGTTTTGTTCGTGATTATTACCATTTGCATCGGAAGGAGGGACGAGGAAGAGAGCGGTGCGTGACGGGAGGCAACTGTTCCGTTCCGTTTCGCTTTATATTCCAATTCGCGTCTGCGGTCTCCACGGGCCACTAAAGCGCAACGTTGGCATCGAGCGCCTGAAAGTATGCAGTGCGAGTGCGGCACCGCTCGAGATGCAGTGCCAGCGCTGACAGCTGCGGTAATGCCACCGTGTGTTGGCTGACCAGGTCGGTTCGGTTGTTCTCGAATTTAGCTGATAATCCCTCAGGTGCCATTCGGTGGCCATTTTCACCCTGTTCTTTCCATCCCCCCCCCACTGTCTCCCATCCTCTTGTCTGCCCCCGCCCTTTCGTGATGATCATCATTGCCAGCTTTGCAAACCGGACCGTACCAATTCTTCTCGAATTCATACCCGTGAAATGGGAAGAGGGGGAAAAAGGGGGGGTGGGAAAAGGGGTGATCTTTTACTCGGTTTGCCGAGCCACTTGATTGTTGACGGTGGCGTGTCCTCTTTGATTGCTTTGAGAGTTTGGTTGCATTTCGCCACGCTGCTTCGCCTCGAATGGGAAATTGATCGCAGTTAAGTGATGTCAGGGTAAGCGCCATGCCTGTCGAAACTATTTCGTTTCCGCTTTGGACGTGTCGCCACAAAAGCCTCCTCCAGCCAGCCAGCCAGCCAGCCATCTTCAGGAGACCGAAAAGTTTTTGATGTGATACTACAAGTAAAAGCGCCCAAATAAGAAAAGTTAAAAGCATTTACTCGGAACCGACGGGAACGGAAAGTCGTCATCGGGAGTGAAAAGTCAGCAAAAGAATGTTTGGCTACCGTAAGTGGCCAGCGTCTGGTGTTCTGGAGCGAAATAGGGGAAAGTTTCAAAGGCGGGGTTTCCGGCTTTGACGAGTTAGTTCGACACATTCTTTTAAACTTTCACATCCTTTAACGAGAGGAGAGGGTACCTGATTTGGCTGTAAGTAGGACGTGGAATTCAGCCCAATATCGGCTACTATTAATTATTGGCCCTTAAATGACTCCGTGCAGACATGATCCAATTGTTGCCTTGCGTGACTGTTTTGTTTTCTGTCCAATATTTTTTCCACCATCCGAATCCAATCAAACTGCTTCATCTTCATGTAACGATTTGTGTCGATAAAAAACGTCTAGGCCTCGAGACGCCCGCCATGGCACGGGTCCCGGCCGGTAACTTGATACTTGGCTGACCTTCGTCAGTTTGATGGCTCATTACTCAGTGGCTAGCCCGCTTCCACCGTTACGTACCATTCAGCCGGCTCAGTTCCGCATGAGCGATAGATCGAATTTCTCCACCGCCCGCGTGAGTGTTTTCCGACCTGTAACGACATTCCGATGGCCATTTTGCGATAAGGTTCCACTCGTAACACCCAAAACAGCGAGCCGAGACTGAATGATTGACAATCGAAAACCGGGCAGACGGCATTCCCAATCGTCAATCGGCGTGACGGGAGGATTCGTACGGCTTTGATTTATTTTCCCCCGCGATTGCGTTCGATCGCGGCGCACACATACACACACACATAAACACACATGTACGATTTGTCGTTCAGATACAATCAATCACGCCGTCAACCGGTTGATGACGTTCAGCAAACCAAAGTGTACGGAGGCTGTGCTCTCGGCTGTTTTTTCATAGGTTGTCTTGGGATCCTTGAGAGTGCGGGCTGATGTTGGTAACGTTCTCTTGCTCTTGTCAGAGAAATAATGCCCCATGGGATATCGTGTTATGCCAATTGCCTAACTTTGGGGAGCTTAAGATGACGTGGGCCGTACAAATAATAGCATTCGGTGACATTGTTTAATGGCTATTAGCCTGTTTGGAATGGGTAGCGGCCAGCATGAAGGTTAGTTTTATTAATTATTTTCGAAAGTCAAAAGTATCACATTATGACTAATTGAAAAAAAATTAGATAAAAAGAAAAAAATAACGAGAAATTTATTTATTATTTAGAAAAATAATCCCTACATCACAACTAAGCCTAGAACATTTGCCTAAACTGCCTAAATAAGCGCCTAAATTTCTGCAATATGCTATACGTCGAATTAATTACAAGCATTAGTGTATTTGGAGGCGGTCCGGTGGCAGAGGGGACGGCGGCGCCGGTTTTCACACGGCAGGATCGGTGATCAAATCCCTTCCAGACCGCATCCCCGTACGTAAGGCTTACTACTTTACTGCGGGTAAAATTAAGCCACCCAAATGACAGGCCGAGACAAGGCCTGTTGTAGTGCCAAGGAAAAAGAAGATTAGTGTACGGTTAATGAAAATAGATATTCTTTGCAAAATGCAGGGCGTTGTGTATCTGTTATCTTCTTCTTCCTTGGCACTACAACCTCGAGAGGTCTCCGTCTGCCATTTCTGGCTTTCCGTGACTTGATTTTAGCCGTAGCAAAGCAGTCAGCCCTGCGTAAGGGGAGGCGGTCTGGATGGGATTTGAACCCCGGTCCTGAAGTGCCGTGAAGATCGGCGCCGCTGTCGCATCTGCCACCCGTATATCTGTTATAGTTTCATTAAAAAATTCTCTAAGCATGAGATAATTATGTACTAACGAATTGTTCACGTAGAAGAGAATAATGCGAATCGTTTGCTAATTGCTGCACATATGAAGATACTTGTCGTGCTGCAGCTAAGACTCAAGTTGGACTCCTTCTGTATATTGACGGGTTGTACAGCTCATTTTGACCACCATTTTGCATGTCTATAAAGGAATATTTCAAGGGCGATCTATTCGTATCAAAATAGTATTATTTTAACATTCAAAGGACATTCCTTTTCCAATAAGAATTTAATTTTTATCAGGTGTTATTTCAATAGATGCAACTTTTAACTGAGCAGTTTCCTTACAATGTTCGAATGTGTGTAGATATTTTTGCTGTAACAGCCTTTATCAACTTATATTTACAACAGTTCATCTAATGCATTTTCGATAGCATAACTTTAGGCGCCTATGTATGAATAGTGACGCAAAGCATAATCCAGACGTTTATTTAAATAAAAGCTTAAATTGTGATTTAAAAGTAACGCAAAAAAGTAGACTTTTATCCAAGCTGGCAACAGTTTTCCTTCACACGCAATATGAAGCATATTAATTGGATTGAAATGGGTCGAAATATTTCAAATTTATTCAATCGTGTTCGAATTTCGATTTTTCCGTCGAGCGTTACATTTTTGCCCAGGTGTACGCGTTGTTTGGCCGTCGGCCACACTAATCTGCCCCATTCAGTCTATGCAGTTAGGTTCGGGGTAAAAATATGGTTATGCTTTGGTGATTTTTTCTCTCTCTCTCTCATTTTTTACGATTATTTTTTATTACCCTATGGGCGAAATGGATTTGTTATCAGTCAGCCCATTCATTTCCTATCGGGAGGATAACATTTCAGCACAATGTGATGTTGGGAATGCAAGCTGGCAAAAAAAGAAAGAAATGCCAGAACCCCGGCCATAATAAAACGCTATTTTTCCTTTCTTTTTGCCCAGAATAATATAACATAAAACGGTGGAAATTCCGGTTGGAGCGCCCGGGCCGATAAAGCCGTTAGCTAACCATTTGGTTGCCATTTCACCGACCGGTATCATTATTTGCGCTGAAAGGCCGCCAGCCACCCAGCCTTCACTTCCAGCGAGGCTTGATGAATGAAACATTTACTCGTGAGTAGCATAAATCACTGCAGAAAAATATATCCTCCGAGCCTTTTCCAGGGCCCTCGTTTATCGAGTTCCCATTCGTACGCAAAGTGAAATTGTGGTTAACAATGTAGAAACGAGCAAGGGCAAAGGAAAAAGAGCTCTCGCGCACAAAAAAACGGGACCACCACCGTAAGCTAAATGGAAATAAAATAATGCTTTTCAAGTATGAAACAAGCGCCGATGGGGGCGGGCAATGCATGCCCACCGGGAGCATGGGAAACTACTAGTAAAAAGGAAATTTAAACAGGATAATTAAAAACATTTCAACAAAGTGCGGGCCCTGTTTTATCTAGCTAGCACGCTCATTACCAACCTCACCCGACCGAGAGCAGTTGAGCGAATGGGATAAATCAGTGACCATTTACTTCTGTTCCTGTACCGACCGGCACGAAGAGAAAAATAAGCATTTGAAAACAAATTGGCAAAAAAAAACCAACCGAACGCACAGCGGAAATGGTTTATGTTTTCCGAGCAATAGATCATCATCGTGCTGATGCTGATCGTTCGGGGTTACATTAAACGGCGGAATGTGAAGTGGCTTCAAGCACTGGCAGATGAGTGCTGATTAGCACGTAATTAATCAAACCCGTTGGTGCAATGGACGTCGGGAGTAATGGATTTCAATTACAAACGCGTGCAGGGTGCAGGGATGGAAGGACAATGCCGATGATGATGATGATGATGATGTCACACATGCAACCAAGCGCGAACCATCTGCTTAACGGGCAATCAGTGCGTTGTTTGCCAGTGTGGAAGGTGAATTGTAATAAATTAATAGGTTGTTGTTTTTTTTTAAATGTGCGTGATGGAATTATTTTTTAAAATTGAATAGAAAAATGGCGTGAGAAATGATTGCTTTATTACACGTTCCGAATGATTCAGTACTGGAGGGTTGCTCGAATGACATTAATTATCATGGTTGAAGAGGGTGTTGCTGGTGAGTGTCCTGAAGTTTTTTTTATTTAAATAAAGGTAGAAAAGTATTTTTTGTGTAGGATGTGAGAATTTTCCTTAAAAGTATGTTTAAAGTTGATTTGATACATCAACAACTGTGTTATAATAACGTTCCTCGGGTATAGGTCGATAATGTTTAACTATAAATCATTTCCCAATCCAACGTAGTTCATGGTTAGAGGGTTTTGTTAGATGGTATCTAATCACTGTTTTGTAACAACACTAGATATGCTGATCATAATATAGACCCTATTACAAAAACACATAATTGAAGAGCTAGAATCTATTCAGAAAAAAAACACGTTGCCTCCAGATCAGTGGTGGATCAACCTAAGAGCGGAAGGAGCGGCTGCTCCGCGGGATATCATAATTAGAGGGGCCTCAACTGCCATTCCGTTCGAGGCCTTCAAATATCGTTACCCACCACTGCTCCAGATGGAATTTGAACCCCAGGACTGCCCTATTCCTACCCTGCCTAGGTGACTTCCGTTAGGACTGGAATCAATTCAATCCATAATTTTCGGCCCAGTAAGTAACCAGTCAGAGACCTCATTCGCATCTTTCCTGTCTATTGTTACTTGAGGGGTACTACTACCATTTTCTTTAATATTGAGTGCATGGCTCGTGCAATGTGTTTTTCCATGTGGATGTGGCATTCCGTAATGTCCATTCCAATGTGGATGTGGCATTCCGTAAGCTGAAAGTGGAGGACTGGATCCGTTAAGAAGGTAGGAGTGTGTCAGGCGGGTGTGGCCAATGCGAAGGCGGGAAAGGACTTATTGGATGTGAGTAGAATCGGGCTCGCCCTAAGCTGCGGTGTGGTGCTTGATGGAGCAGAGTTTTGTGGAGAGGTCTAAGTTGTGCCAAGTGGTGTTCCACTGTAAAACGTCTACAATGCAGAGGAATTACAGCAGGTCCATCATAAGTTTATTATTGCATTAATTAATGACCTGCAAATTTTCACAAATATCATTGTTTGGACTCCTAGCACATATTTAATAATCTTACCAGTATTTATTGTTAACTTTGGATCAAGAGAACATTAGTCCAATGAATTTTCTTTAAATCATAAAGGTAATCTAAGGGGTTTCTTATACGTTAGTTCCATCGTTATACATCAAAACTCAACATAAATACGAACAAGTAAAAATAGGAAATAGTCAAATCATAAATCAGCAAAATACTGCAATTAAAAAGAAAAAATAAAATTTGTCCAATCACGCTCACAGCTGGTTAACTTTAGAGAAAATCTGAAAATATATATATATATATATATTTTTTTTTATTCATAAAGAACGGCCTGGCCGTATTGCTATCTGAAAATAAATAGCATATATACATCAAAAAAGGATTTCGGAAATGCTATTCCCACTATTAAGACAGGTCAGCAGGTTACAGGTCAGGTTAAGTAGGTCACGTCATGAGAATATCATCAAACAATCTAATATTCTCTAGCTTTAGCTCTTCTCTCTCTCATCTCAAGCTCTCATTCTACAAGCACACAGTACTTGTTACTGACCATCGATCTAACAGAATTATTTCATGTGAATAAATTCGTCTAAGAATTAACACTCTTTGTTGTCTGGATGAAGTTAATGCGTCGTCTAAGCAAATAATATCTAAAAAGCTCAAAAAGTGACATCCAACCTCTTACAGTTTCAGACATTTCATCACCAAGTTGTGCACTATATATTTAATTTCACTATTTAACAAATATAATGGTTAATAATTTGGTAATTAAATGAAGTAACACCTTTCTCTTGGTGTTTAAACCCTAAACAGATATACTGCGAGGTCAAAATATTGCGCCGATAGCCCAATTTCGTTAGGATTCAGCTGACGTCCACTGGGCCGACCGGGCTAAGAGAGCTAAAATGCCTAACCTTCCGATTTGCTTCGCCACAAACAAAACGTGACGCAGAGATGGAGTCCTTAAGCACCAGCGACAGAAAAAGAGAGAGAAAGAGAGAGAGAGAGAGAGAAAAAGAAGAGAGAACTTTATGAATGAATCGTAGCAGTCCAACGTCGGTGGCCTTCATGAAACCCGATATCAATTAGCAACCGAGCGATCGAACATCAAACACGCAGTACACAAGTAGGGCTTTTTCTGTGGGAAATAACGACACTTTCCCAGCGAAACTGGCACTGAAGTCGGCTCGCACTGATTGTAATGGAGCTATTTTCGAGCCAAGAGGTGGCAAGATTCACCGGAATCGCAAACATCTCTGGGAGGTCCTTCGCCGAAATGGCGCTTTTAATGCCCGTCGCCAGGCGTGGCCGCGAAAAGGTGACGGAACGCTGATTCCCTCCGGCCCTGTCTTCGGTTGAAGATTAAGATTGGAAGATATTTATTTTCCGCTCCGGCACCACCGGTTCGCGAACCATTCTCTTCGCGCGTATGTGTGTGTGTGACAGCCTGTAATGAGCATAATTGTTTTTCACACAAACGTCTTATCTGCGTGAGCGCTACGTGAGATGTTTCAGATGTCAGCTGCCGGGGCGTTCGCTGTTTCGCGCTATCTCTTCTTAATATTGTCCCCGTCGGTTCTGTTGTTTGCAATTTGGAATTAATTGAAATTTCCCAACACCAACTGCGCACATGTGTGTGCGTGCGTGAGAGCTTCTGTGCGCTCTCGTACGTCAGTTTGTGTGCCCGAACGTGACAGGAATGACGGGCAAATGAGCGTTACGTGGAGTAACGGAAAAAGGCCACCGGAGAGGCATCCGAGCCACAGCATGAGAGAAAAAAGAAGCGGGGAAAAAGGGATCACCAAACATGGGAGGGGTGCGGTTGGTGGGCTGGGGGGGGGGGGGATGGATAATTCCTCCGGGTGTCATTACGACACCGGCATGTCGCTTGTCAGAGGTGTCGCTGTCGTTTGTTTGTCGCTCTGTTTATTCTTTCCCTAAGCAGCGCCGAGGAACACATTATCATCGTGTCCCCGTAGCTTGCTCCCCGACGCTGACACGCGCACATAACCCGAATGACACTTTTTCTTCGACTATTATTGGCCCCAGTGACGGTGCACAAACTCGCATTCCCGCGTTTGCAATAGGCTTACACACACACGCGCGCGCGGTTGGACATCTGATGCCTGCTGGAATGTTGAGGAGGGATGGAGATATTAGTATTGTTATTATTATTTGTGGCCGGATTGTGGGCTACCACCGTTGGACAAACATCCCGTTGAGCTGGAGCTTTTGATGTGGACGCGAGGCCTGGTTAAACGTTTGAAGTCAATTCAATTTAATAGATCAGTAAATTATGGTGTGACCCCATTTAGGGGTGGGAAAGGATTTTTGGTGAAGCTGTGGGGTTTACTATACAACGATGCACGTGAGATATTTTCGGAATACAGTACACCAGCGAGCGTGTTTTGTTTAATTAAAGTATTTGAATTTTTGTCCTGCTGTTTCGGACAGTTCAGGAATTTTTGTCCCGAATGATAGGGTCAGGATTATAAAGACATCGAGTAAATTGGAGCTTACATCTGGTAAAGTTATTTGTCTGATTTCATCATTTAAAAAAAAATGAAGATATAATGTTCCAGCCATTTTTAGACATTGCCCAAGATGAAGCGTTTACTTCGCAGGAATAGCTAGATTAAGTCTTTGTGTCTCAACACTGCTCTCTCTCTCTCTCTCTCTCTCTCTCTCTCTCTCTCTCTGTAGATGACTTTTTCCCAAAGCTCAAAGGACAGTCCTTTTCCGTCAATATAAACTCCTTTTTTGTCAACTCATATTTAATAATCTGACAAACTGAGCGGGTTTGTGATGGGAAAATTGACTGCGGAGCTTGCACCGCTTTAATGGCTCCCAAGACAGCTCCGACTACTCCATATCCGGCACAGTGCTGACGGCTTCGGAGCACGTACGATCAAGTGGTGTGGAGGGAGCGAGAGCCGTCGTAGTGGAGCTGGCTCCGAGGTGAAGTTTGAGTTGGCTCTGGAGTGGTAGGCTCGGAGCCGGTTCCGGAGCATAGGGTCCGCTCCCGAGCGCCCATCACTAGCGCGGATTGTTTGCACTCTTCAGGGGATTTCTCAAGCTGTAGATGAGCTATGAATGCAAAATGATTCGACTTAAGTTTAGACATCTGGTCTACAGAGAGCCAACCGAACCAAGGCCACTGGGACACTTGTGGAGAAATCGAGAAAAGGAATCGCCCAGGCCTGTCTACATGCTCTGCAAGCGAGACAGGAAAAGTCGCTTTGAAAAACAAAGGCACTCTTGGAGAGAGATTGGACGGTCGTAAAATGCGCCTTTTGGATGCCTGTTTTGACCATTGAGTCGGCCTTCTCGTTGCCGGGAATTCCACAATGAGATGGGACCCAAATTAGCAAAATCCTGAACGCCTTGTCAAACATGAAGCCAAGCAGTTCTATGACTTTAATGGTAAGGAAATCCTGACTCTTAACAGCCTTCGGGGATCTTAGAGCTTCGATATCGCTAAGGTTAACTGTAAAAATTAAGTACTGATCCGAAGGCCTCGCTGCTATCCTCAATAGTGCGACACGACCGGGGTTAGCTCTGCAAAAAAGTGGCTTGCTAAAATAAGCCGATGCCCTACTTCGAGGATGATCCATCAGTCTTATACTGGCTTATTTGGTCCAAATGATCATACTTGTTTTTGAAAATAATGAAATGTCCTGAGTAAGCAAGAAACGGCAGGCATGGCCTGAGAGGTCGTTTCACCAAGAACGGGTCCAAGGTCTCAGGAAGGCCTCAGCACGGGTTGAAGCCTGTGGAGCGCTAGGATGCGCTTTTGTGGCAAAAAACTTCTTAAATCTTTAAGTTTTGCTCTTAGAATCTATCTCTAAAAGGCTTTGATTGGAGGAACTACTAGATGTTTTTGGCATACTTTTGATACCTGCTAAGCATCAATAGCGACAAGCAACTGTATGTTTTCATGCTAAAGATCTCATGAGTAAATCCAATTCACCAAAAAATGTAAATCAATCAAAGTAAAAACATTCAACTAGATATGCTCAAGAAAGAAAGCTCATCTAAACCCAATTTTATATGTCTAAGTAGATGAGGAACAAAAGGAAAACAAACTTCCCAGACAAAGCAGAAGAAACAATCACTCAACAGTCCCAGGATTACAAGGATTACACGAAGTCCGTCCCGTCCCACCAAGGTGGCAGTCCCGTCAGAAATTAAATTCATTGTCACACAGTAGCAATACCACCAGCAGCATAATGTGATCCGTTCGAAAGTTGATAAATGAGTTTAGGAAGAGACCTTAAAAATCCATTTTCCACTTTTCGCCCTTGTCGCTTGTCTCACGCACACACACCCTAACGAGCAGTGTATTGGGAGCTGAGGTTGGGGAGTTGGCTCTCTTTTTTTCTCTTAGCTTTTGTTTTCGCGCCTTCCCTAATTAAGACAGATTAGAGCCGGGGAAAGTTTTGGCCTACGAGTCGCACCGTACGCAAAAGGAGGGCAAATTTGTGCTGAAAACTAAATTTAATAAATTTCAAACCCGGTCAACATGATTAGCTGTAATGAGCGATCAATCCTGTTACACTGTTTCTGCTTCGGTACCGCGCCAACCAGAAGGGCCGAGTAGACATCATTCAATCAAACGTTCTTGGGCGTGCGTGATTCAGGTGAAACGGTTTGTGCCGAGGTGAGACAACAAAATCAATCATTTGGGGAAAAATTCTCGGAATGTTTATACTCGATCAAACCTTATTTTAAAACCGAATTTGCATGATTCAATGGTTCGGCGAAGCGTTATTCCGCCATACTAATGGCAAACGGTGGTACCGTAAGCGTTCCAGCGAAGCAAGACCAATTAATTATAGAATTCAGCGCGTTATTTGCTGATGGATTCTGTTTTTACGAGCGATGAAATAAACTGTCGCTTTGAAGAAGAAAGAACAAAAAAATGGATTCCTCCCGCCAACAGCTTTCCGGGAACAGTTAACCGGGTCACCCGAACGCGTGGAATTCAATTTTCAGTACAAAATTGAATCAGCAGCAGTTCCTTACGCGGGTGCGCCTAACGCACCCTCACCGGAGCTCAATAAAAATCGGTACAACATGAATTTAAATCTTGCTTGCAATTGAACCCGAAGATCGGTACGCAAATCGTACGCTTAAATGTATTGGTAAAGCTGGCTTTAGCTTGCCTTCTTTACGTGGCCAAAACTTGCGTGCCTGTATTTGAGCAGGGTTGAGCAAAGAACAAAAAAAAAAAGGGAAAACGGTTTCCTTTGGCCCGGGGATTTTGTTTCGATTTTCATTTTAACGTGTATTTATCTCATCCACTTAAATGTGAAACTTGTGAGGCTTGTAGAACAAAAAAAAGCGCATCCGGAAACGACGTGTGCCAGATAACAAAACAGATCATTGCATCGTGTGTAGGATGAAAAGGATGGAGCGAGAAAAAACATGACAAAAATAATAAGAAAAATCGTACGGAAAAGGAACACAGCTCAAGCGTTTTCTTTGGCCAGAACACTTGAATACAGTGTGTGACAAACAAATGGACGACTTATTCTATTAACTTTCTCGTGATTTTCGCTTGTTAAGAGAATGTTTAAGCTGGGACTGTTTTTAGCAAATGTTGCAAAAAACATGAAATTTCAATCAAAATTCCAATAATGTTGGTGTGCTTTGATGTGGAAGCAATAAATTAGATTTGAATTTCAATAACGCCTAATTTTAAGTGCAAATGATATTCACTCTCCTCTGAAGAGATGTTAATTCCTGTGTTCAACTAGAGGCAATGGAATTATGCATTTTGTGAAATTTTAACTATAAAACGGCTAGAGTTTCCCCTTATATGTATTGTAAAAATAGCTGGTTGGAGCCTTTTTAGTTTATTGTATTGTTCCTTTAGTTGCGCACCATGGTGTTAGTTATGAACGCCTGAAGTTATGCAATGTTAAATACAAAGGAATTTCGGATGAAAGCATCATGCCTTCGCATACTCATGTCAGCGTTTCCAAATATTGCATGCGACCTTGATGGTATGCGAAGATTTTAATTCCAGGCAAATATCAGCTCAATCATTCTGCTAGTCCCGTCAAAGTCGCAGCATAATCGTCTCACCATTTGTACTGACTCTGACGTTTGACGAAGGGAATTGTATGTATCGGCTATTTTGGATATCTATTATGTATCCTCTCTTCATCTTCTGGAACAATTTCTAGTAAAATGACTTGTTTTAGGATACTCAACAAAAAATCTTCTTATGTCAATCCACCATCAGTTCTTTGTTCAATACTGTTTATTCTGAACTTTAAAATTTGCATACATTTAGGAGTTGAGCATTAAGAATCATTTTAATTGTTATTTTAAGTAGATGTTTTCAAGGAAACGTATAGGAAAACAAATGAAGCATTTAAAAAGAATATTATAATTTATTTGTGCAATTATTGAAAAATATAAGACTGGAACACTTTAAAGCAAATTCAATAGTTTGTGCATTTTGTTGTGTTTTTTGTAGTCACATTTTGTTTTGAATCACAAAGCTTGCACAAAGCAAAACTTGCTTATGTTATGCTTATTTTTTAACCAGGTCAACCGTAACGTGAGCCCTTTTGGCAGCTCACTGTACTCGGTACCCGGCTGCCAGATTCATAACCACACACACAGTCTGCCAGGTGCCAATTGCTGACAGTTCCGGATCTCGAAACAGGGATACAGCGGTTACGAAGGTAAAGCCATGAAATTTCCGCACCAAAAAGCTCAAATTCCATCCCGGTGTGCCGCTGCCGGGAACGTGCGCCGCAGTAAAGCGCTCGAAATAATGCTCGGTTCACATTCCCAAACCATCCAAAAACACCGTCACCTTCAGTTCGAGGTCGTTCAGTTCATGCGTTCGTGACGCGTCGCATTGGTGTACGACGAGCTCCGACGATGGCCACATTCGATGGCACCCATTCGATGCAAAACTCGCTCGTTCCGAGACAGTCTTTGAGGATTATCAGATTATGGTAAATCGTCAGCACCCTCTCAAGGAACGGTGTGCACGGTGTGTTTCTGTAGTATTTTTTTTTTGGTCTCCATTCGCTTCTCTGATTGACGACTTTTTGTGGCATGTTCGAGAGAAAATTGATTTTCTTCTCACCTGCGGTGGTAGTAGCTGTACCGAAATGCATAGCCACGGAGACAGACATGCAACGCGCTCGGAGGTTCTAAAAAGGTGATGTACCGTGTGGCATTACATCCTGTTATCGAGTCGTTCCCGTGTGTCTGTCTTATCGCCCACAGAAGACAGCCGGCCCCGGGAAAGATTTACGATGTCTGCGAAGCGGGCAGATTTCGGAGAGCGAGTTTGAGGTTTCATTTACGGGGTCGTATCGTCTTTGCGGATCGATTTCGTGAACTGTCCGAACACGAAACACTCATCGGCTCGAAGGTTCAAAGCGGCTGAGTGCTATTGCCACAGCAGAAGGATAATCCTACGAGATCCGTTCAATTGTGGAATTGTGACACCAGGGAGAAGGTATCGTATGAGATGGGACATCGTTGAGAACTTTGGGCAGAGGTTGGCAAATGAGCATAAGGACTGTTTATGTAGAATTAAATGATTTTGGAAATTAGAAAAATTTATGTGCATACGTGTGGTACGTGTCAAATTCGTTAAAACAACCGAAAAACTTTTATTTAGATGTCCGCTTTGGATTGGGACGCCGTAGATCAGCAATTTGTTAAGAAACGGACACACGATTGCATACATTTAGGCGTGATTTTTTAAATAGCCTTTGTAGCTTCAATTCCTGCACGCTTTTCGTTTGGAGTTTTATATTTTAATCCGTTTAGTGCTTCAAAAGCAAGAACCCTTGCCTTATATTCCATAAAATATTCCATTCTAGTTTCTGGCTACTTGCCGAACCCTGGCGTAATAAGCAACTGCACAATCCGTATGCAGATGGATTCTCATTTCCGTTCGCGCTATCCGCCTGCCGTACAAACAAATGAAAACACCCCGTATACGAAAGCATAAAGCAATCAGCTCGTTGGTCAACATCAACAGATGGTCTATTAAATTATTGCAATAATGAAAACCCGTACGCGATCCAGCGAACGCAAGCCCACCAAGGGATCCTATCGGTGGATGGAAGGATTTGATTAATTCCGAACTATGATTGAATGTTTGCGGTTTCGCGTTGAGACAGAGAAGCGTAAGCCGGATGAGGTTATAATTAGCGTTGCTTAATTAATCAACCCGACCGGCCGTTGGCTGCTGCCAAGCGCAAACGCGCGCAAACCGATACCGGTTTATTGTTCTTCGATTGTGCGGTTAAATTTAGTTCTACCAATTGACGAATTATGCAAACGGTTGGTGAGTTGTTGCATCCGTTATCTGCTGTGCCGGTTTTGGGGGAGCGGCAAAACAACAAACAAATCTTCACTCTACAATTACCAACCGAAAGGGAAGCGCACTGTTTTCTTCGAACTTTGTGGCAACTTTATCGTCAACGTTACGATCAGCGAAACGATTTAACCTTAATGGCAGCCAGTCAGCTAGTTCGTGCTCCTTTAAACCACGATTTAAAGCACGTGTGGCGCACGTACTAGCTTTTCCAACAGTCAATTAGATTAGCTGAAATCGCTGAGCAGAGGGTGGAAAAAAAAGAAACCTGCTGCTGGCTTCTGCATTCAACTCGATTTGCAGCACGAACAAAGAGCAGATTGTCGCTTTATTGGTAGCTAAACGGGTGTACTAAAATTTATTTCCATTTATCGTAATTACCTCGGTTAAAAGATAACGATTGGGAAATACGCTTGCGAGCTGTGCCGAGGGAATGTAAGACAGTTTCATCCTAATGGATTCTAATTAGTGCAGGTGGGTTGTTATTAAAAGTCTGCAGCGGAAGATGTCACGCGTGAGCGTCACACGTGCGCACAGTGAGCTAAATTCTAATGCAAAGGCTATTGGAGCATTGTCACCAACATTACCAATTTCAAATTATTCATCTTCCTGATTTAAATTACCTGAAACAAATTTTCTTAAATTGTATTCTAGAATTACAGACAAACCGATTTTGTACATAGGCAAACCATGAAAAAAATCCTACCAGAAAATAGAAATCATAACAACAAAAAAGAATTTTAAGAATATTTTCATCACTATCTTGAAAAGAAAATCCTGTAAAGTAAGAAAAACAAAGCAAATTTTACACAAACATGTTTAAAGTGAGGAACGCTTCATACAAAGTTGGAAAAATATCTCTTCAGGAACCAAATGTTTTATTTCCAAAATGTAGTCCATTACTAAAAGTTCATCATCTCACTGTGCAATGAGAAGATATAAAATTTAATCTTCCAACTGTTTCCACAATTGATTTCTAATCCGATTCGAAATGTCCCCCACTAGCGCTAATGTTTCGAAGGGCAAATTTTAATCCCTTCCTTCGGTAACGCTTTGTCAGTCGCCTTTGTGCTGGTGTGTTCGGAATGTGTGTTTTGTGTGAGAAAAATTAAACCTCACCTTGCTCCACCCGACACATGATCGGTACGTCGGCAAGCTGCGTAGGGTTTTGTCTGGGATTGCGGCGTACGAACTCGCGCACCAGCGTCTTCCGGTAGCGCTGCCAGTGTTGATCACGCACAAACAGCTCGAAAAGTCGTTCCCGCTGGATGGTCATGTCGAGCTTGATGCGAATCCGCTGCCAAGTGTTGCCAACGTTCTGCTGCTTCTCGAACAGCCAGTCGCGTGGAATCACCAAACACTGCACCCGGTTCCGGGCCACCACCATCCGATGGGGCATCGCTTCACCGAGCCCAAACACGGAACCGCAGCTAAAGGTGCCAACGTCGATGAACCGTAGCTCGACATTTGCTTGCTGGAAAGGGGTGAAGTGGGGGGGAGGGGGAATACAAAAGGGAGCTGGTGATGCAAAGAATGCCGAATAAGCCACTCTTTACCTTGGGATCATTCGCACCGGTTGACGTTTGCTTAGCGGTGGAAGATTCGTTAGCCCCAATCGGTAACAGCCGGTAGGTGCCGTTCCGTTGCGACACCGTCAAACACTGCAGTATCATGCACTGGCCGCTCAGCACGAAGTACGCGTACCGTTCGTCGACATCTACCGGAAGCTTCTGGTGCGATTCGAACGCAACGATTCGGCTCAGCAGACAACACTCGCGTACCTGATCGTTGGTCCAATATTTGAAGTAATCAAACCGCGCCAACGCTAGCTGCAACTGTCGCCAGCGTTCCAGCAGCGTACACTTCAGGATGCGCTCGAAGTCGGTGCGGTAGAGGCACAGTAATTCACAGTCGGCTAAAATGAGCAAACAGAGTGTCGCAATTACGCGCAAATTTAAGGAGTTGGAAGATACGAATGCGTGCTTACTGGCCGTGGTGCAGGTAGCTGTCCGTGGACAATCGTGCAGCAGTGCAATTTCACCAAACATTTGGCCACGTGCACGCGTACCACAGGGTGTATCGTTGTAGGTGCGATAGATCTAGATGGGGGAGAAAACGGAATTCAGCTCAGGGTGAGCTAATTCGTGGAATTTGTATTGGTCACCAGAAACACTCACACTGTCCCATCTTAGTCGGCTGACGACCACCTCACCATTTGCCAGGAAGTAAACCGCATTCGGGTGGTGGCCTTCCCGTAGAATGACTCTCCCTGGTTCGTAGTACTCGAACGTCGCACAGCCAGCGATATCGTCCAGCTGTTCCACGGTTAGCTCCTGCAGGCATTCTATCTTTCGCAGCACAACTCTCAGCAGGCGTCGCTTTTCTTCCGTGCGTTCCTCTGGCGGACTATTGAGAATTTTCTTTTCCTGAATGAGTAGTGTGAAAGTAAACTATAAGTCACAGCCACCGAGTGCGTTTAATTACTTTACGCACAATGATCGTTAGAGTTCCTTTGTGTGTGAGACGACGATCGATGACGGCGACGTTCCTGGTCACATTGTTACCAATTTCACGGTCTTCGATTTCCCCGATCCAATAGCGGTTGCAGATCACCACATGCACCAACCGTTTGAAGCGAAACCTTGCGAGGCGGCGGCGTTTCAATTTCTCTTCCTGGTGAGTAGAGGTGAGAGCTAAAAGAAATACAGGAGAAATATGTTTTATAACGAGAACTTACATCCGCTTTTTTTCTCGACGCCATTTGAGTGATGTGAAGCGTTGGTGATGCGATGGCAGTGCCTACTTTGATGCCTACTTTTAATCTACTGTCCAAAAAAGCTGAATTGAAAGGTGTTTTCTGAATTGCTGCGTCAATTTTCAAGGGTTTATTTAAAAAAAATTAAGCTGAGGTGCATGACAGGCAAACATGACCCGAGAGGTTGTTAGACCAAAAAAGAAGAATTTGAGAGAACGTTAATTCATTAAACAGTAAGCCTTCCGGTTAGATTTAGCTCCTAAAGGTATGCAATTTGTTGATCATTCATCTGAATGATGTGGTCTGTTTTGTTCTATTACTTTCCTCGTCTTGTAATGTCTCTATTTATTTATTTTTTGCATATTCCTTCATAAACAAAAAAAATTTGGTAGAAACATCCCTATTCCCAAAAATGTTTTGTTTTATTTATAAGTTTTTCGGTTTTAGGTATTCGAGCATAGCATCCTGAACAACGGACTACGCCATCACTTTTATTCTTCAAAATCCAGCCTTTTGCTTTCCAAACAAACCATGAATTAAATTTATTATTTCAAGAATTTAGAAGAAGCATCTTTAACAGCAAAATGGGGCTTAAAAATCAGTTTTATTGCTGGGATTCGATTTTTTGAAAATATTACTAATGACTAGCGAGTATCTTCAACATCGTATCAACTTTTATTGTTCGAAGCTTCTTTTATACTGACAATTGTACCAATTATTAAATATAAATAAAATAACAAATTCAGGATAGAGGAAAATGCAAATAGTGCTCTAATAGCTTTGACAGGCTTTGGGAGTAACCTTAAAACACGGCTGTATAAATAAGAAGTCTAATGATGGAGCTTATTAAATTTAGAGTACTTTATACTCTTTTCCACGAAACGAAGGCCACATAGCAGCCACATGTACGTTCGCCGTATGTGGGCACGTGAAATGTGATACGTTTGTGAGCTACACACACACACACACACACACACACACGTGTTTGCCCAGCTTTCGTTGAATCGTTTCCATTCTTTGGCGTGTGTAAAATATCAAAGAAAGTTCGCCACACACAAGTATGGCCGCGGCTTTCTCGGGAAGGAAAGTCTCATTGCATACCATTTCCGTCCGCTGGGGGAATTTCTTGGTGAAGCTTTCTCGTCATCCCAGTGGAAGAAGAAAGAGGAAGAAAGATAGAAAAAGAAACGGTTAAAGCAAGAAACTTCTTCCAATCTAACAAAGAGAGTTTGGATGGCAATGCTGGACGGCAAAAGGTTCGCAGAAGGGTGGTCGGGAAAAAAGAAAGAATGTGACAATGATGATATAGCAGCATTTGTAAATATTTGTCAAAATCGCAGATAAAACGTGTTATGTCTTTTCCCTTAGCAAAGTCTCCACGGGTAGGTAGACACAGAAGGGAGAGGGAATGGATTGAAAGGGGAGGGGATAAAAAAGATTTCCCTGCGATCGCGTTGGAGTTTGCTGGATGACTTTCCTTGGTGCCCTCCTATTCCGTTTGACAGTTTGCTCGGGGAAAGCATATATGCAAATCTGAACGGAGTTTGCTGGATGATATTTGATTCAGTGCAACTGGTAGTACACACGCATGCACTTGCTCCAAACAGCTCTCTACCCACACACACAGAGAGTACCGAAGGGAAGTTAGTTTAGAAAGTGACATGTGATCTTAATTGAATTTCCCTAACGAACGGAATTCCTTTTCAGTGCAGCGCCTGAAGAGTATGCAAGCGTGCGGACGTTCAGACCGGCCCGGCCCGGTGGTGTAACTGTAGCTAGTGAGTGGTTTTTATTTTGATTTAATTGTACCATTGCAATGGCGGCGTACGGGTGCTCTTTATTGTTATTTTGTACGTGTGCACTTTTGCACACACACACACACACACACACACACATGGAATGTTTCCGATTCAAACACAGCTTAAAGAGTTGGAAAAATGTCATTTATGCACATTTAGCAGACCGTGTCCGGTTTGGCTGGTGCTATTGTTTTTGGCCAGACGAGACGACCCAAAACGCACGGGAAGCTCCCACCGGGATGATCATCACTTACGTGCGATTTGTAATCATTTTAATATGCGCCTGGCGCTATTCTAATCAGCAATCAACGGAAAATCACAGCGGGCACCGCCATTTCGCTGGAACGGAATTAATTACGTTGATTACTTTGATTGTGATTCTCTCATTAATTATGCACCAGGTGTGTGTGTATGCGTGTTTGTGTGACTGTTTATGTGTCTGGACGGATGTGTAACCAGGCAGATGGATCGATGAATCGGTGGCTGATCAATTGATTGCGAAAGTGAATATTAACAATAATCGATGGAGTGCAGACAGAAAGGAATACATAATTATCTGATTTGGTTTCGTCGTAAGCCGGTAATGTTAGTTAGACTACAATAATTATTATTTATTCATGTTTTATTTTTTTATTCAATCAGTACGGGCTGACTGTGTGGCTAAATGAATTATTTGTGAAAAGTATCAAAGGCTGCCTGAAAGGCTTACGAAGGAGACTTAAAGCTATCATTAAGGAAATGGAAGGATGATAAAGTACAGAGATGGGAACGAAAAATTGACGATGGGGCATGATAATGAAAGTTTTTTTTTATTTATTAATTATGACGGTCCGATGGCATACCGCATGTGATGAATGGTTAATTCCCTACGAAAAAAATCAGTATGACAAAATTAGCTAGGCATTGATAATGAAAGTTGTTCTCAGAACATTTTAATGAAGTTTCTGCTCTAAGAAACGGATCATTGTGGGCCGTAACGTGAAAGCCCTTTACTGCTGTTTTGACTGTATAACCACGAAAGGTCTCGACCTGATAATGACACACGGAAAGGAATATAAGTTACCCAAAACTGATAACACTGTTTGCTGTCTTTTTAAAATAAGAATTTTAAAAATATTGTTTCGGGGCGGTCCGGTGGCCGAGGCGACAGTGACGCCGGTCTTCTTACGACAGAACCGGAGTTCAAATCCCATCCAGACCGCCCCCCCCCGTACGCAGTCACAGAAAGCCGAAATGGCAGGCCGAGAAGAAGATGAAGATTTTAAAAGGATTTGTCATGATCAGCGCCGCTCCCTACATGCGAGAACATCGTACTTTAACTTTAGTCAATCTGAACCCAAACCGATATTATCTATTATCGTAGGGGTTGCATCCAGCAACAAGCGCTCTCTGGTTAGTACGTGTTTCGAATTTTCGACAGATTTTAATAATTCGAATGCGTGGTAATATTAGTACAATATTTACTCTATCGAATTTTAAATCAGCTGCGTTCATCCGCTGCATGTGAAAAGAGACTCTTTTCGGCGCGCGCCGAGTTGCAATCCTTCATCCAGCCCCCGGTCAATCACCCTTCACTGCTGCTAGTGAGAGAAAATTTCGATGTAGTCTATCCTGGAGCGAATTCACCACGTTTCACCCATGCTGTGTCCGCAGCTCAAGAACTGATTCGCTCCGTTCCGCTGTCAGAACGACGTGGTCCGTTGCATACGCGACAGTAGGAGAGTTGTAAGAGTAGGTGTAGGCTTTTGAAGGACAGCCGAATAGGATAAAGCTGCGCCTGTCGCTCGCTCCATCGATCTTAGACCACCAAACTTGAACGGTCGTGTGACCAATATCACAGAATGCTGCTCAAAGAAGAAAATTTAACAGATTAAAAAAGTTTGATATTCAAAGTTCATAATTGAAGCGAATTGCTTCATAGATTATGAATTATGGATAACGGTACTTGTTGGGGCGCCGGGTTGCCTCAAAAGGGTTTCTTTCAGATTGGAGAAGGACGTGGTCGATTCCTTTACTTCGTAGTAGTACTATATTTGCACTTTATCGTTTGGCTGGTGGTCTCCAACTGAACTCTACGGCGATCCTCGCGCTCTTTTATACGCGAGGAAGTGCTACCCGCAAATATTTAGAACATTCCAGAAAGATCTCCGAGCGTCGCTTTCTAGAACATTCCTGAAAGATTCTGCGAGTGTCGCTTCTCGATCCTCGTGTTTCGATGATGGTTGATGATGACGATGATGATAGTTTGCGCTCGGGTGTCTCTCTCTCTCGGCCTTGCTTGCAGCGCGTTCGGCTATCTTCGTCGCCGCTACTCTCTCTCACTGCCTCGTTAGAGTCGGTGGTCACGCCCATCTGCTTCACTAGTAACCGGAGCTAGCGTGTCGGTAGCGAACAGTACTAGAAAAAAAAGTAGGTAAGAGTAGAATAAAAATGTAAGATGTAAAGAAAAAAAGAAAAAGAACAAGTGAAAGAGAAAGAGAGAAAGAGAGAGAGAGAGAGAGGGAGAGAGAGGGAGAGAGAAGGAGAGTAACAAATTATTAAATCCAGTAGATTGCAATCATAAATGATCCGCACCGCAATAGATTTGACGTGCAACTTGGGGGAGAATTCTACTCAGTCAAGTAACCGTACTCGAACTCATTAAGTGATGGATGGATTTGGAATTACTTCATTTTAACGTCAAAACAGTACAGAAAAATAAGTCGTCCATGAAAACAACATAATTTTAATTACAAATGGACTCTTAATTAATGCAAAATTTTCACAACATCATCAGAATTAAATCATAACTAGGAAAAAAGGAATAGCTTTGAGTAGGGTTTTAACATGCACATTGCATAATACTAGGCGTTTTTCACGTAAAAGCAAGAAGCCTTAAATTTTGTACAAAAATTTGAAAGCAAAATCATTTACACATCTGCTGTATTTATTTTTAAGCCTTTTGCAGCACAAATTTACCTTTATTGATGAAATAATCTTTTAATTATAGGTCGTAAATAAGTTTATCATCGAAAGTAAAGTCTAAACCAATGTTGTTATGTTGTTCAGATTACTTCCATTAAGCTCCTAGTGTAAAGTTCATGCTATTTTTACAGCTTTGAAAACGTTTAACTAGATACAAATCCCCTGCAGGCGTTACATCGTTTACTGCCTGAGCAATTGTCTAATAAATCCTACAACTACAATTAAATAATTTATCGCACGCGCTTCCATGCCGAACAGTAAAAATCATGCACCACATTAAAAATCAGCATCATCGCCCAACCCAGTAAAGCTCATTAAGCTCGTGTAACGATTCACAAAACGATTAAAGCTCCCCCGAAAAATTCCCCAATCCCCTCCCCAAAACAAAAACCACCAGCCCCATTAAAATTGGAAGTTCATTTTCGGCACCAAAACATCAAATACTAGCATGCCCCCGGCCTGCTGGCTAGCTTTACGATGCAACTCCATAGCAAACCGAATCGATGAGAGCTTTATGAGGGTGTAATAAACACTAATTGAAGTGCGATTTGGTTGGTCACCGGTACCGCCCGTCCACCGGGGGATGAAAATGGGGGAGAATAAAATGAAAGCCCACCGAGGGCCGATACCATCCCTCTTCCATACCATTTTACGAGACATGATTAGGATCTCGTACCGAATGAGAATGGCCGACCGAAATAAATCTCACCCATTTCGGATCAATGGGGGATGGCACGATTGACCCTCGGGATTTTGTCCGACGCTACGGGTTTTATTTATCTATCACAACAATCTGTCAGATGCAAATAAACGTTAGTGTACAGTAATCGAGCATTTGACATTTGGGGGAAGGTTTTTTTTGTGCAATATTTCTGCATTACCGAGGGTCAACATTTTATTATTTGCTCCCCAAATCGTCTTAGCATCCCTGCCTGCCGGAGGACACTGCCGATAAAGGGAACCGGTATAGTGTTCTTCATTAATAAGCCATCAAAGTGACGACGGTTCGGATGGTGGGTTTTACGGGTGGCCGAACGGAATTGAGACAGTTGTCATTTCCGTTTTCATTTTCGCAGGTCAGCTGGGGTTTTTCTTTCCCTGTCCCATGGGAGGAGAAGGAGAAAGTCAGGGAAAGGGTGGACAGAAATAAGAATAATCCTTTCCCTAAACATCAGCCACCTCCAAGGCCATCTATGGAAAACCGAAAATACTTTTACCGCCTGCATGCATTTCGGAAAGTCTACATTTAGGGGCAAGTTGTTTGAAAAACAAACGGGCACAAGCACAACCGGTTGGCACAATAATATATCTCAATTTCGTAAGCCTCGTTTGAAGGGTGGTGTGATTGTTATTCTTGCCCCTTTATTTGTGTTTACCTTGCTTAGGTGTTGTTCTTTTCTTTCTGCCCTCCCTAAACCGTACGTGAACGCGAGCACACCGCACTGCAGAAAGTAATAAAATGGGCTTAAGACTTGACCATAAAACTTTTTTGTCTCCTTCTGCTTTTAAAAGGACCTTTTGACCATCTTTTGTTTGGTTTCGCTGTCGAGGGTCAAACTCTTTTGCTCAAACGTCTTATCAGTGAGGTTACTGCTGCTGCTGCTGCTGAAAAAACGGTAAACAAGAGAAGAAATAAATTTTTGGGCTACTTGAAAATTGTGGACCTTCGAAAAAAGCTCATCAAACTGTGAAGTGGGAGTTGGCTTTCAAGTGACTATTCTACCCTTATTTAACGTCATCCTTGTGGCGTGGGAAAAACGGGAGGGTATTTTTTGTTTGTTGGTTAGCTTCTTGAGGCAGAAGGTAACGGAAACGGCACAGGATTTGAATATGGCCACTCCATCTCCGTCTCTTGAGGGAAACCGGTTGGAGTGTTACACGTGCTCGGTTTTTCTGCGGAAATCGGAAACGGTTCGCTTGTCTGGTTGAGCAACGAACGTAGGAAGAGAAATAATGGCCCGCTTCAAATCATACGCATGAGATGAATGATTACGGTAGTCAAGATGCTGTCCAGTTTCCACAGAAGCAAGTGACAAACAAGCGCTATTTATAGTTGCTTATGACGGATGAACGCAGCGATACGTATCACCGGGGTGGAAAAGAGCAGGCAAATGTTTGCCCAGCAAACATTAACTCTATGCTCACCAAATTAATGTTTAGCTTTAAGTTAAATATCAAACAAGACGCTCAAATGATGGTTAGAGTTGCACGCAGCAACAAAAAAAGGAAACTCCTACTTCTGAATAATTCATTAAAAATCAATTTACCATTCTGTTTCCACGATTTGATTTATTTACACTCGCCCATGCCCAGCCTGTACGTGTGTGCAATGGTGGCATTTTGCACTGTAATAAAAAAAATCATAACATTGTTATAACTGGCCGCGCGCAGTACGTTGTTGCACGAGCAACAGTGGGTGTATTAAGCCGGAGAGGAACTACAAAGTGTTGTAATAGCTGGAACCAAGTGCTCTTTTATGACCTCATTCGTTACATGGCTGAGATTTTGCAGCCATCCGCACCCGTACAAAACGCACCACCAGCAATGGAAAACAATAGCCGCACTGCTCGTACGATTCAATCTGGTTTCTCTTGCTGGTCGGTTAGGCACCCTGCCCGGCCAAGATGCTACGATAGTGTAAAAGTAAATTTACTATCCATATCATTATCAGACTGACAGGGAGAAGGACTGTCGCCGTACGCTTTACTTGGGAAGCTTGGCTGATTTTTTTGTGTCCTTGTCCTGTCTTTGCTTTTTTGTTATCCCTTCACGAGTAACACCACGAAGCTCAAGTGGAACCCGGCACTAGCGGTGACCTGAACACGCTTGGTGGAACGTTCGGAGGAAGGCAGCAAGCGTGAGCAAGATTGATTTATTGCTTCGGTGCTGTTCTACGATCCACCAGACACCAGACTCAGCGCCGCTCGGAACCGAACGGTGGTCGATGATTTATAGTGGGAAACGGTCCGAACTCCCGTCGCGAAAACTATCGCACGATGCGAAAATTGAGAAGCAGCAAATCAACGAAATGGGACCACTCGGTGGAAGGAGGGGAAGGGAAGCCGGTGGGAAACTTATCAGTAAATCAGGTAGGGTGGGATGATTGCGAAATGTACTGTTTTGAATAGATTATTATGTGTTGCAATCTATTTTAAAGTGGGCGAGATCACCATCAGTTGGGTAATGGGTTTTGGTGAGTAAACCCACTCGTTACTATCTTTTGTTTTGCATGATTTTAATAATTGCTAACAGAAATGGAGACGCATGGTTGTTCTCACGTGGATAGCTTTTGGAGGCGCATGGTGCTTTATGGAAACCAAATGGAGGCGCCCAGTACTTCATAGCTTTATCATGCATCCGCACAATTTTACACCGAGTTTGAGCATTTAATTGAGATTAATAAAAAAAAAGAATTTATGTAATGTAAATTAAAAAGCAAATGTTTGAAATTTGTAAACTGACTATAATATTTTTTAATGATATGCTATGGCGTACACGAAATGTAGCGAACAGGGATAGAAATATGAGAGATAAAAGAATTTCATAGAAAACGAGCAGTAATTGTTAAAATTGGATAAGAAATTTATGGCACTATAATAAAATTTATAAAAAATGTGCTTCTAATGACAATTCCATTGAAATTGTTCTGATTTGATTCATTTCTGATTGATTGATCATCGGAACACTCATCACGGACTTTTTTTCGTTCATATTATTGATTCATGCAGCGAGCTGTAAAATTGTTCGGCACTGTCAAATCATAGATTTTTTATTGTAATGTCGATAGCTATGGGGCTACATCTCTGTACGTGAATGGAATAAGCCATTTAGAAAAGTCTGGTTATTTACCATTCAAATCAATCATTTAGCAGACTGAAAGCAGTCAAATCGTTTAAAATATTTTAAATAATTTCTTCTAACATGTTGAGTCTGATATAATGTTTTTTGTATAAGAGAGGACAAGTGTTTTGCTTCAATTAATGGCTTGTTCGCCTAATTTAATGAATAATGTCGTTCTTCAATTTAAAAATGAGAAAAAATATTTAAATCCAATGAATGTATTCGAGGACCTGTTTTTAAGATGGTTCGACTGAAATTCTTTACTTTTTTATTACCATAGAGGAGCCTAGTCTTATTGTTGACTATAACTCGCCTTCTTATTATAATTTTCTACCAACGACTCTAAACCTTATCTCAAACTTGTCGATAAAATCGTTTTATAATCTCGAGTTTATCCTATTGGATTGCAATGCCAACAGATTGTTTTAAATCTCTTACAGCAATTCGGAAAGCAATCCTATTTTCTACCAATTTAAAAAAATCCTCTAAATCTCTCAACACACCTGACCTTGTCTGCCCGGTTCACATATTATATTTCGAACGCGAAAAAAGAAGAAAGTATTCCCCCATTTTCTTTTATCGCTCCGCAAATGGAGGTTTTTAAATTGCAATCTATCCACCAGTTTGAAGTGTGCTTTGATGCTTAGCAAAGCGGCGGAACGTAATAACACGTCCTTAGCTGTTGACATCCAGCGTCACCGTATTCGTCCCATGAAGCAAAAAAAAAAGCTGCTCAAGAAGCTTTAGGTTTCAAACCCGCACATAGCTTTAAGGTACACCCCCATACATACACGGACCAGAATCGCCATCGATGCGTGCGGAAGTGCTTGAGAACATTTCCCGTACACCTTTTATGATATGTTTTGCGTCCCTAGCCGGGACGCCACCGAATCCACCGGCTGCCATTAGACGTTGCAGAGCGGGACAAAAATGTACACGTAGCAACTGGCGCAACTGGCTACACCGTTACGATAAATCACGTCGCACCAAAATTGGGAAGCGATTTGTAGTATTTGCATTTGAATTTACATTTCACTTTCCAGCCGGTTTTCGGTACGGCTGGCAGGATGGGTTCAATAATTTTCCACGCTTTACTCGGTCGCTTTTGCTTTCGTTTTATTTTATTCGCTCTTGTGGAGGGGCGATTCATATGTGTGTGTTTTTTTTTGCAGCGCCTTTCTACTACCGAGCCCGATTTCCCGACCAGATGGAGTGGTTAGTGTGCAGAAGAAAATGACGATACACCATCGTAACGATCGGCTTTCTTTCCCAATTGCTGCCGGAAAGCTTACTCGAGCTTGCATCGATGGATATGCAAACACACGCGATCTGGAGTACGTCTAGGGCCTTTCTCTCTAGCTCTCTCTCTGTGTATGAGCACACAGGCTTGCAGGGCTTTATTTTTATTGCCGATTTTTATTTATGCACATCGGCTAGCAGGTCGGGTCGGGTTGCCGTTGTTCCCGGTCGCTCCTGGCAATCGATTGCCCGAGGGTGCGCCGCCGAGGTGTTTTTTTTCCTCCACTTGTTTGTTTTGCTGTTACCTCCTATTTGTACAACAAACACCATTTCCCACGGAGCGGGGGCAACCGTCGCACCGAACCATTCCCATTGATTGTTTGCTTCACCGCTTCACCACAATCGTTGCCCGGAACGACGATGTTTTTCGGTGTGGAATGTTATGGAGCGAAACAACAAATCGCATTAGCTTTTTTATTGCCGTGGCCAGCGGTGGGGTGTGTGTATTGGTCGTCTCGGGAGAGCATGGTTTGGAATGTTGGGCTGAAGAGCAGTGGGAGGAGATTATTGTAGAAGCAGTTATGGTTAAGCATGATGCATGGTGTCTGTTAAAGTATTGGTTCAATAATGGGGAGTGCATTTTCAGAGCAAGCTTGCATGTTTGCTTGTGTTTAAAATGGTTGTTAAAATTCGTGTGGTTTGTAGACGCACTAAATCTTATGAGTGAAAGTCTCTTCCAACAAGTCAACCACTCACACAATATTCATGTCTGATTTATTTTGAAGTGTAAAATAATGATTTATATGATTTAGTTTATTTTTTCTTGTGAGTTAAAACGTTTTATTTAGCAGTACAGCCTTCATGAATAAAAAAATTCTACCCATGGAATATAATCATTTTTTATCGTGGATTTAGATGTAAAATTTGAATAGTTTTGTACAAAATGTAAAGTGCAGCACTGTTCACTTTACGAGTTGATCAGAAATATTATGAAATATAACTTACATACTTTTTTAACTGACGCAACAACCGCTTTGTGATCTTGGCCTGCTGAAACAATCCTCGAAACCGCTCACGGTTCAGAAACGTCGTCTGCCAATCCATTATCCCGGCCGTTCTGGCGGACGCATCAATGCATCATCACTCCATTCCTATTTCTGGCTACCGTGAAAAGCTCTATTGGCATCTGTCCGTGTGGACGGCCAAAAAGAGCTTTTCAGGCTGGCTTATCCGGTGTCATTATCATGACATGCCCAACCCACCGGAGCCAGGCTAGTCTAGCTCGCTGCACGATGGTGAGATCATCGTACAACTCGTAGAGCTCGTCATTTTAGCGGCTTCTCCATTGTCCTTCCATACATACAGGGACCAAAAATCCTTCTGAGCATCACCCTCTTGAACGTGTCTAAGAGGGTTTCTAACTCCTGTAAGTCGCGTCCCGGGAAATATGTCCAGAATTGTTCGTCTGTGACGCTTCCGCATGCAAGAAAGCATAAATATGGTTCTTACGATCGTGCAGCGAATTTGATTCGCTAGCACGGTGGGATAGTTCAGACCTTAAAGTAGTGAGTGAGTGGCAGATCACAGCTTAGATGGAGTGATGTCTATGATACGTTCGTCAAAGAGACCTGGATAATGTATTAGCAGAAGACGACACTAGCTCTGACGCTGTATGGAGGATTGTTGTAGTAAATCAAGCGCTTGTTTCGCCGGAGAAGTATGCAGTAAATATCCAAGTGAGGTTGACGTGAGTAATATATCCTTGAAAGACGCTTAAAAATAATATTGGCTTTGAAAAATAAACAATTTTAGGCCACTTTGCTGAATCTCTCAGCTTTTTATTTTTTTAGCATTTACCTATGGCTACGAGATATTATCTGGAAAAGGGGTTGATGAGCACGATTGTCCAAACCAGGTCTTTTAAGTGTGTTTGGTGTCGAAATGTGCCCTACCTTAGCATTGTATTAAGAAAAAAAATCATAAAATCATTGCTTGAACATTGCATACTTTTAGGGGTAATTCGTTAACTAGCTGCTTAGTTTTGGGCATCAGGGATTAGTTAACGATCGTTGCCCCTTACACTAAATAAGAGACTTAAATCCTACATACAAGATATAATTACAACTTTAGTTTATGGTGGGCAGTAAAATAACCAAAAATTAAATGCCTCTCATGTTTGGCTGATATTTTTAAGATGAAATACTATTTTTTAGAGTGCTTTGAACGATATTTTGAGAAGCATCTCTCGTAAAGCATACTGTTGTAGTAATAAAAAGTACGAATAGGAGCGAATTTTAATTTTCCTTTCACAAAACAAGAGTCGTCAGACCGTTTTATCGCATGTCCGGTTCTGTTCGCAACGCCGCACTACCAAACGCTTCTCGGCAGCTGCCTCGGTTGTTTTTATTTCCAAAACACTATCGAAAAACCATTCTCATGTACTGAACTGTCCAGAACCATGACGTCCGTAAGTTAGCTGGCCGCCGTTTAGACCATAAGAAATCCATTAAAAAACCAGTCGAAAAAAAAAACCCATCTTCCCGGTGGCGAAAGTCCTTCAAGACTAAAGGGCGAACTGGGAATGGGAGAAAAAAATACAAAATGGACACGTGACGACTAACGGACGACCTATTGCAATGGTGTGTGTGTGAGTGTTTTTTTTCTGTTCGCTGCTCTGCTTCCGCCACGAGTAACCACGATGAGCATCCCATAAAGCAACCACACATAAGTAAAAGATGACCATCCAGCCCGGCCGTGGTGAACCGGTGGCGGACTTGCAACTAGAATGCAACCCCCGTGGACTGGGCTCGGTGGTTGGGTACCGCTGAATGCAATAAAGAGAAAATTTAATTCAATTTATAAACGAGCAAAGTCGAGAATGAAATAAAATCTAATAACAACAGTGGAAAGAAACCCGAATGAAGTGAGATGAAAACCGGCGGATGAAAAACCGACCAGTGTGTGTTTGTGAGCCTGTACAGTACAGTGTTCTCGGTTTGGTGTAGTGAGGTGTGGTGTGGTGAATGAAAAAAACAGCACCACCGATAAAGACCGCAACAATACAGGGGGATGGGAAAATGCAAAAGGGAAAAACACAAAAGCGCGGTGGAAAAGCTCATTCCAAAACACCCAACGACACGACGACCTCATTCAAGCCCGCACAATCCTTAAACACGCTCGTTCCGGCAGCTCACCGTACAAAACTGTCGACATCACGCGGACCACTACCACTATTGGCCATATTGGCCCGGGACCGGTCTTCTTTGCGTCGGAATTGGCCTGTCTCCTCCTCCCCCATCCCCTGTGCCACTTTCCCCCCATCTCCTGTGCCCTCTCACTGTGGCCAGTTGAGTAGAAATAAAATTGCTACAATGCTGACAATTTACGCTCCACCAGCTTCGGGCTCAACTGACACAGACGATACAATAAAATGGCGCAATTTATTCAATCATATTACTTACTGAACTGGAAGCGCATAGATCACGGGAAGAGGAGATGGGGTGGACCGGAAGTGGAGGTAGTTGCACGACGGTAGAGGAAGTTTCAAGATGACTGCGTCCGTGGGCGAATCATCAAAAATTAGTTTTGCAGGGCTGCAAAGATGGTTGAGATGTTTTTTTCCACGATCCATTCCCCGTGCAGGGGTTGTGTGAATTGGAAGGTGTGCTTTTGTTTCACAAAGTAAGTAAGTTCAAAGGACCTTCGTTAGGAAGCAAGAAATCTACTTAACTTATCTCCTGGTAAGCTGTTTTTATAAGTTGATTATATTACAATATCAAACAGTTAATAGTGAACAGTTCCGATACATGGATTCTTAAAGATCGCAGTAAAAAACATGCTAAGAAGCACTGCAAGAAACTGCAATCAACTTGATCTGGTCTGCAGAACGGAACGATTTGATCCGAATTTGATACGCAGATGAGCTGTCTTGTAGCTGCAACAGTTAGATTAACCTAGTTAATCTGATAGGAAAGCTTTGCAGGACTTATCTATATAATTTTGCAATATGAAACGATTGTTACTTCATCACTTACGGTTGAAAATAGAAAAAAAAAAATCTTTTTTTTGCTAGGAACTGAAAGCCCTGTACCGTCGGTTTCAAAGCAACAATTTATGCCCGCTGCCTTCCCGTCGTCGAACGAAGCGAACTCCGCCAGCCACTTAACCGACAGAGATTTGCGCCTCACGGCTTGCTTTCCAGCTGCAGCTTGCGCAACCTCTAAGCTTGCGGAAGCCTATGCGGTTGGAAGGGGTATCCTGTCAGTATCGAACACTAATAGTATTTTGCCGGAAAATTGTACTTACGCATCGCCGAAATGTAAAAAATAAAAAATAAATCGCAAAAAGGAGAAATCGAGTGCAAATTATTAAGAGGTCTTCCGATATAATCAATCCACACAAGCCATCTAATCATTCTGAGACCCCGTGCGACGTAACCTTGGTAGGACACTATTCGGCGATAAGGTGTGGTCACTCATCTTCTTGGGTTACCCTGGCTCGTTCCTTGTGCCTTTTGACCAAAATGTTCGATACCGACAGGATTCCCCTTCCGTCCGCATAGGCTCCTGCAAGCTTGGAGTAACTAGCTGGAAAGCAAGCCGTGAGGCGCGAGTCTCTGTCGGTTAAGTGGCTGGCGGAGTCCGCTTCGTTCGACGACGGGAAGGCAGCGGGCATAAATTGTTGCTTGGAAGCCGAAGGCATCGCGGGGCCAGTCACCTTCGCGGCTGGTCGATGACCGACGGAGGCCGAGCAACAATGAGCCTTTCTCGACATATGTGCAGGTCTCGGGCATTGGTTGGCTCATTCGATTTATATCAATGTGCATTAAATTCAACGTTGTTAAAGGCATGTTCGATTGGACAACAAGGGAAATTGTACTTGTGATGGCTTGCAAACATCAATTTACAAGTTCTTGATATTTGAGGAACTCTCAATCTGCCCCATTCGGGAAGACTTCTTAGAAGGAAAGAAGTTAATCTTTAACTCTTGCATACATGATACGGTATAGCGGTTTACGGCGGGCACAAGCTTTGGACTTTACTGATAGAGGAGACCAAAGCAGTAGCCAAAGTAAAAAAAGGTTTCACAGCTCGTTCTTAACACTGTTGGATAGCAAGTGTTCAAGCTTAACCATGAGCTGGATAGTTATAAACGATCGATTTTTCTCATACATTTAATTGCACTCATACTAACCGAAGGACGAGAGCTGAGAGTAAGTGTATGGATAATCAGTCCGTTGGAAGATTATAATTATAAGTAAGATGCAAGATTGATACAATAAATCTCACTAACAAAAACGAACAGCATATTGGTAAATGTCCTATGTCAGTGTGTAGCTTAGCAGCCTATTCCTTACTACATATGGCCTTAGCAGATCTTTAATGCACTGTGACTTAGTATTTCGAATCCGGTATCAAAAATCTGCTCTTTTCCTTTCTCATTTGTGGGCTTGATACATTATTTGATTCGATATTTGAATTGAGTTTTGAGCTTTTAACAACTGACAAATTTACAATTTTCAATTCTATTATGAACTGGACGCTAAAGTTGCATCCAACAGCACGGTCGAGTGCTGTCCAACGTGACTCCAGCCCTTCAGCGTACAGTCTGATACTCTTGAAATGAAATACACAGAATGGCACCTTAAAGCAGGCAGTTGACGAGAGGACTAATTGGACTCCAATCCAGCAGTTTCCTTCGACCAGAGCGTGAGAGTGAGTCATCAAAAGTTTTAAGAAAAATAGGTTAAAATTTAAACACCAAGTTGCTTCCTTAACTCAATCACTTTACACTTCCAATTTTAACAGTCAGTAGAGGAGGTCACAAGAAGGAAAATTTTGAGGACTTTTGAGGAGAGATCCCCTGAAGGATACTTCCTTGAAGAAGTCCAGCGATGACTACACGGTCAGGTTGTAAATGGCAAAAAAAAACGAGTGTAACAAATAACTTGTTACCAAACGTTCATAAAAATTTTATATGAATTGAAAACTTCCAGCTGGTTTTAAAAATGCTGTATCTGCACTGTAAACAATGCCCGAAAAAAAAAGTAAGCTCCTATTAACTGAAATCATTCTCTTTCTCCCACAAACAAACACCCACTCCCATCCGTTGTTACTCGTTGGATCGAAAAGCTTTCCCACAGCCACAGAAACAAGATGCTTTAATGCGTTTCAATATTTGTTTGCATATTAATCAATTAGGCCTTTCTTGTTGTTTTCCACCACGCTGTTGACGGCTGTGTTTGCAGTGCTGATGCCACCGTTTGTCTGCACCTCCATTTCTTTCCCACTCTCGGAATAAACGGAAAGTGAAAAACTCGGCACTCTGTTCGGTTCACTGAGTAAATAGCACATTCGCACATGAAATTGCTCATTTTGACGTAATGCTGTGCGCGGGTGAGTGTGTGTGTGTGTGCGAGTGCTTTAGGGATGAGACCACAATTTTCCTTTCTGGCCTCGGGGCTGGTACGTGTAATGAGTATATGGTGCATGATTGCGTCGAGTTCATTGAACCAGCGGGATAAAGCTTTCCCATCGAGCTTTACCATATTTTACTGATTTTTACAGACGAAGAAAGAGTGAGAAAAATGCTTCAGTTGCTTAAAAAACGCAAGCCTCAATTTCGAAGTTACTCAGTAACAAAATAGTGCCCGTTGCGGCGTGTCTGTATCAGGTGCCACTTGGAGCATCCATTTTTTCGAACACATTTCAACCTCTTTCACTGTTTAATTTTATGCCCCAATAATTAAGCACCGGCAAGCATCGGTTCGTACGTAGCAACAGCTCAACCGGTGTGCGGTTCCTCGAACTTTCTCCCGTTTCGGCGAGAAGGGTAACTAACGGTCGGGTGGTACAATGTAAAACTAGCATCAAAACCCGCACGTTCTTCTCATTTCGGACGACGAGGTTCTGGTTGACGTTGTCTTACCGTCGCCGACTTCGTCATCCGTCGTCGGTTTATGATTTATGGGCGACGGCAAAAGACAACGACACATTTAGCAATGGTGCTCAAGTTTCAGCTGTGTGTGTGTGTGATTCTTGGTCCTCGTCGCCATCATAGTTCAACAGCAGTGGCAGTTTTGTAAACTGGCACGTCCTCAGTAGACAGTAAAGCGGAGCATTTCTCAACAACTGCACATGGCTTTCATTTAGTCGTTTTATGGGTCGGTACTTATCTTTAAGTTTCGTTGCACATGTGTCTTTTAAGCGAGTCGTTCCTGGACGGAGAGCATCGCAATGGGAACGATAAGAGGAAAGAAATGGCGGTGGAAATTGTGGAAACGTGTTGAAATGAGCTCAACCACAGCTGTAGTTACATTTTGTACCGTCACAATAATAAAAAAACGGGCAGAGGATATACATAGAGAGAGATAGAGCGAGACAGAGCGAGAGAGAGAAAGAGAGCTACTGTTTGCTTCAATTGTAATCTATTCCTGTCTGCTATTGACAGCTAGTAGTCCATGATTTGAAGCCATTTTGACAAGTGACAGTTACAGCTACTGTTTACTTTCTCCATGTTTGTTTATGAATCTTAACTTTGATGTCTGAAATTTAGATGTTTATTGCTATAGGAATTATTCACGTCATGAACTATCAATGGCACAATATCCTCAACGACCACAATTTATGGGCAGTATACTCGTCTGTTTTGCTATATTTATAATGCCTTCTGTATAGCTTGCAGTAGCAGTTGATAGGTTTGAAACGATACTAGCTGCCAAAAAAATAATATTACGACCACATAAACTTTTCCCCGATGAGAAAACAATAGACGGGAATGCTTAATTTTCATCCATCCAACCACAACATAAAAAGCTCAACCCTTTTCCAAGCAAAACAGGCAACGAGTGATGCGACTGGGACGTTATAATTGTGAAAACATTCCACACATCCAACGTGCTTCGTTTTGGATTGCCACACACTGGTGTCCTCGGAAGGGAATGCTACAAAATGCCATCGCACAAACCGCGAGCAGCGGCAGACGATGCGTCAAGCAATTAGGATTATGACAACAAAACACTGTTCGACCGTCGAACTGCGGTTGCACCGCACGCCATGGGATGTGCTCGCGGATGTGGCGAGTTCAAAGTTCTTGCATGTTGCTTTTTTTGTTTGCGCCAGTCTTTTTTCTTTCTTTCTAATTAAGTGTCTAGTGTCATCCAAGCGGGAAGCGTATCTTGGTGTACACTTGGTGTGAGTTGGGGAGGAAAATTTTCATCCTATATGATGATTATTTCCATCATCTTCCGGTAGTTGAGGGAATTGCAAAGGGCCGAGTTGGGAAAGGATTTTGTGCTTTACTATTTTTTTAAGGGGACAAAGAGAACGGAGCATGTTTTGTACTCATAATATTTTCAATTTAAAGAACTCTAAAACAAAAGTAAAAAGGGAAGAAAAAAGTGGATTCAGATGTTAATTATAGCTCTTGCGTTCTGTAAATTGTTTCGTAAAATTGAAGCGGATTTAAGAAAATTAGGAGAAGCTTTAGAAAAACATCAAGCGTGAAGGAAAAGATAATTAAGAATCGAAAACGCCGCAAAGTATGCAATTTGGAAATTCACATTGTTTTAATATTATTCCCCTAATTGCATATATAACAGCGAATAAACTTCTTCTTCAGTGACCACTATGGAGGAATGGCCCGTGTGAAGACCGACGTCGCTATCGCATCATCCACGCAGTAATATAGAAGCTTAATAATATTTTAATGTTGTACACTAATGAAAGGAATAGTTTTTTGCTTAAGTTGTATTAATGTTATGATAAGTTTATATAGCTGATTGAGTTTATTTCTAAGGATTATCTCTTTACAGATTCTCTTTGTTAACATATTTATGTTGTTCCTCGTTGTTTGGGTCTAAGGCTTGTATTTTTTAATAAGTCTCACTATTTGCTCAATTATTTTAAAATACATACTTTCTTTTCTCCTTTTCATTTTCTCATACTGAATGTCTTTTAAATTATTTTTAAAGCTTGTTTGAACTGCACGATTTGAAGCTATTTTCCAAAAAAATAGTTATTACATTTTCCGATTACCTAGTTCTAGTAAAAGTAGTTTGAAATTATATTTCAATTCAAAATAGTATTTTCTTTAGCTTAACTTGGTGCCTTGATGCCTATGGTGGGAAAGTAGTTTCCTCATTGAAATCTTAAAATGAAGGCAGATTATAATATTTTTTGAGTCAAAAGTCTGACTATGTCTGACAAGAGTCTGACGTATGAGCCTTCAGCAACACGGTCAGGCTGTTCTAAATAATAAAGAATCTCCTGCTTTTGGATGGAGTTCAGCAATCAATATATGTCCTAGAAGTCCAAAGTCTCTATATTTCCATAAAAATATACATTCTGCAACCAACTGACGTTCCACACTTATTTCTATTCCACTGTTGTAATATAAAATAATCGATTCCCGAAGCACTTGAAGGCATTACAATTGAATTATCTAACGCATGTCGCACGCGACAGTTAATGCTTCATATTATTACAATGTCGCAAGTGTGGTAAATTATAACGTCATTAGGAATGACTAACGCCGAAAACGGATGCCATGGAGCGGACGAAAGATAAAAAAAGGTCATATCGATTTCGGCTAGCAATGTTGAATAGTGTTTTGAGATGGGGGTTTAATGCGTTCATGCAAACGATTTATTTAAAAATAGAACCATTACGACAAGTCAATGAATTTCCATACTTTTGGGCGTTTTCAAACCGTTTAATCAAAGTAAAATTATAATTTCACGCACATTTAGACATACATTACACAATTTCAAGAATAAACTCTTAATGCATCATTACGTAGCAACAAAAACATTATAAAAGGCAACTGTAAAATATCCAACAAATTAGCCATGCCCACGCAAAAGTGATTAACGAACATTAAAAGATTCTGCTTCTTTCTACATTTCTACCCCATTTCGGCAAATAACCTGCCCGGCTGCCATAGCGCTATAAGACGATCAGCATCATAATGCCCCGGTTCATTACGGAGGTTAACATTATGGTAAGTTTATGTGTCGGTTCCGTTATTTTCTCCTCATATCCGCACATTTCAATGCATCCTCAACACAAACCCACACACACGAACGCAATGTAATCTCCTTATCGATACACTAATAAACGAGCGAAATATAATATTGCTTGGAGAGGAAAAATACCAACGAAAAAAACGAAAGGAAAAGCAGAATAAAAAGAACGAGTCGAGTACAGCACAAAAAGTATCCCCGATACAAATGATGATAACAAGCGGATACTTTTCATTTCATTTTCCACAGCAAATGTGTTCCCCGTTTTTTGTTCGTCCCTCCCCCCCCCCCCCCCGTCCACTCGTTATTATACAGCATCGAGAAAGCTGGCCGTGTGTGTGTGTGTGCGCTCCTCATTTCATTTTGTTCCCGTTTTTTTTTGGGGAGGGTTTTTTGCATTGGTCCCGATGACAACGCGCGGCATTGGTCAATGGTTAATGGAAAATGCGCTATCGCTGCTGCCCCATTACCGATGGCCGGGTAAAGCGTACATATACTGTGTTGCATAGCTTTAACCTGCCCTTGCTGCACGTGTGTGTGTGTGTGTGTGTGTGTGTGTGTGTGTGGAATTGGGACAGTTTTTTTTTCTTCCTTTGTATCTTTCACTTCGCTGTACCGCGTCTGGGTGGAGATGCCATTTGCATATTTGTCGTAAGTATTAATTTACGAGCTTTCAATAATGTCTTTCGGTGCCGCCGGGTTGGAAAGTGTACTGGAAAAGTGCGCGAATGGGTGCGGGAAGCCCATAAATGACGTCCATTAAAGTATTTGTGATGGGGAGTGAAGGGTGAGGCGGGAGTCGGAGGGAACAGGAAAGCCAAATTTCATTCAATGAGTTCAGTTACTTTGTTGCCACTGTTGCTGAGCGACAGATTTATAATTCACTTTTATCGATCCCATCGTCATTTGGTGCGTGTGCGTGTGTGTGATTAAAAAGGGACCCGGTTCGGTGAGGTATTGCGTTTTGCGTCAACTAGATGCATGTATAAACTTAATTACTTTGTTGCTCGTCGAATTGAAAAAGTGCTTAAAATAAAAGAGATAAAAGAGGTAAGGGATTGTGAGAGAGAAGGAAAATTCATCTTCAAAACATGGCTGGTGCATCATTTTGCAAAGGATTTGTTGGCTGAGAATTGCATAAATTTAGGCGTTTTAACTAATATCCTTACTTTGGCCAATTAAAAAGAAGTAAGAAAGAGAAAAAGGTTATTCAATTAGCATATTGAACTAGTTTTAAAGCTAACTTTATCTGAAATCTTAACAAGAGCTCATGTAAATTGTAGCAGAAATTAGTCGAATCGATTGGTCAAACTTATTGCGTGCAACTGAGCCTCCACTTGTCAAGACTAGCTCGTGCATCTTCTGGCGTTTCTGATGGCTTTTCGTGCAGTAAAGCAATCGTTGATTCCTTCTTTATCTTCCTGGTCATTGCAACCTTGAAACGTCTCGGCCTGCCGTTTCTGGCTCTCCGTGACTTAAATTTTCCCCTTACCAAAGTAGTCAGTCCTGTGTACCAGGAGGTGGTCAGGGTGGGATTTGATCCTCGGTCCTGCGTGCCGTGGACCGCTCAAATGGAATCGTTTATTCCAAATGTTTGTAACATCCTAGATGCAAAAATATGAGTATTTGTACTCAAAGAATAATCCTAAAATTAAAAGAACAACAACAGCTGGTATAAATCACACATAACGAAATTGGAGAGCTCAAATAAAAAGCTGACGACTGTTTAATCAATTAGACTCAAGACGGCAGCGGTCTTTGCGTTCACTGGATCGTTCTGAGCATATTGTGTTCTGCAATTGGTTTCGACTAGAAGGGCCCCATGTCTGGCAGTTGGTCTGAGAACTAGTAAATTTATACAAACTATGATTGCTGGTACTTCTATTGATCCCTGCAAGAGCGTTGCCTCAAACAATACTTGTGGCTTTTTTTGTAAGTCAGGATTTAGACGCATGTTGCTTGCGAATAGTATATCGTGTTCCCTTTTTTTAATTGTCTCATGCTTTATAGGCCATTAGTCCGTATAAGGAGAACATGGGACGCAGTATGCATCCTGAAAACCATGATCGACCATAGCCGAAGAGTTTAATAGTTTAAAGAGAGATCAATGAACAACTCGATCATGTCTTATCGGGATGTGGCTGTCTGCTAGGATTGGATGCAAAATTTAACTCTCGAGCTTATTTCGAGTGTTCGTTAAGACACTGTACTGTTTAAGCTCGCTTGTGGCCGTCTGGAATAAAGGACCAGGTGTTTGCTGTTTGGCAGTATCCAACTATCGAACTTCAGACAGCTATCGCACATCAGAATTCAGAATGGCTCCTATAAAACTCTGTTTAGTATGTGTCGAAAATTTAACACCATTGGTGCTGCCTATGTGCTAGGGATCTTTCGGGCTGAATTTATCAAATCGTGTCAATATTCAGCGTTGGTCTCATACTCGCGTAATTCGATCAATTTATTTAAATAGTCTTTGAGATTTTCACGAGGAGCCTAAGGAGCCTAAGCAGTACATCGACTGACTAACACATAAGTATAATAATAGTATTTAACTCGCAAACACATAGAAACTATGTGATTTACTATCAATCCTATATGCATATGATAAATAGACTGTTTGCAAAAATAAAACCATGAGTGAAGTGTTTAATTTTGAAAAATTTTCATTTGTGTAAAAGTAAGTCAAATGCGTTAATGTGTTTACCTGGCAAACCCCAGGCATTGCATAATGTTAGGCGTTTTAAGTGATTTATTTAATTAGAAAAGTGGATCTAAAACGAGCTAGTTTGGATGGTTGTTTATGAGCGCATTTTTGAAATTTTACTTTCATTTTAACTTTAGCATTCACTTTCATCTTTTAGAGCGCAAATAAAAGGTAATTGAAATTTCAATTGCAAACAGTGTTTAAAATGTTACCCCATCACACTTCTTTAATTAAATCTTCCGCACGCTGGATGTTTGCAGTAAATTTTTAATGTTTAATATTTGCATAATACTATCCCGCGTCGATGGTAGGTAAAAAAACTGTGTCAACCACAAAGCCAACTCCACAGTCACCGCATCAATCCGCCGGCCTCGATTCATCGGGCATCGATCACCAGCAACAACGAGCAAGGGAAGATTGATAATTTCACCTGCCGATATCATATTCAATTGCCTTTGCTTGCCTCTTTCACGCTGGAAATCACGGGCCCAAAATTAAATCAGTGACAATTAAACATTTATACACGTCCTCGTACAAGCACACGCATACTCACGACGATGCGCAGATAAAACCATAATTAACACTGGCTCACACACTGATTGCGCGCCTGCCGGTGCGAAAGGCGGTTTTCGCTCTAGACTTATTTTTGGCCCGACTGACGCAGGATGATTAAAGGCATCCTGCGTAGGGTTTTTGTTTTCCCCGTGTGTTTTTCTTTTCCTTTCGGGAGGGTCGCTTTTTAAAGCGAGCGCAATGGGGACGCCTGGTAGCCGGTAGTTTTTGGTATTCAATTTCCGATATCATATCACCCGATCAATGCTTGATGCAACGGGTGCCAGCGGCGCTTCCCTTTAAGCCACGGAGAAAGAGGATTGGGGACTGAGAAGGAGGAGGAGGTTGTGTGGAAAATTCAATTTAAATTAGTGCCGGAGTCATTGATTGCGTCCTATTTGTATGCTAATGTGCATTTGGCTAAATTGTGTGTAAATGAAGTGGGTGTGCAGTGATCAAACATTGGGCAGGCAGGGTCTGTCACCCGTCGCGGTGCGTTTATTCATTGCCTATTGAGTGTAAGGATGCCTAGAAAACACACACACACACAAAAAAACATGGGAGGTCAAAAAAAGGGTGGTGCCACCAGCCGAACGCTTGGAACGAGGTATTTGTGTGAAATTTTAATTTGTATCGAATTTAATTAATCCAAATTTATACATAACCACAGCCGCACATCGGGAAAAGAGAAATTCAATGCAGAAAGTGGAAGGGATGGAATCGGTTGAATAGAGACATCGCTTCTCTCTCTCTCTTTCTCTTTCCCTTTCCCCCTCACGGAGCATGGGTCATGTTCATCGATAATTGATTTCATTGGCCTTTGAACGTCATTGTTCGGGGTAGATCGACCATTCTGTTTTCGGATTTGAATGAAAACCCCCATCCCCTCCTTTTTTTTGGTGGCAGAAAGTGAAAAATTGGCCCATAGAAATAGAGTCATCAGATTAGTCAAGAACGGCAATTTTAAAAAGGGGGTACATTAAAGTATTAATAATGAGTTGATTGTTATTGGTGAAGGCGAAGCTTTAATTAAGTGGAAGCTAATTCTCATAGCGCCCGTAAACTTGAGCCATAGTGCAAGGAATATAAAATATTGGTGAACTTGTGACCTAATCTAACGGGTCTTTGCCTTTTATCGATTTGAGTAGTAATGATATTCGCCATGATTATGCCCGAGCTAAATTGGTATATTTGGTAGGAGTGACCGAGACTGGTAGAGGTGAAAACGGCAATGGTCTTTATATGGCAGGAGCGGGGTTCAAATCCCATCCGGACAATTGCCCCGTAATGAGGACTAACTATCCAACTAAGTGATAGCATTAAGTCTAGTAAGCCAGAAATGGGAAGCATGACCTTAAGGGGTCGTTAGACCAAGAATAAAGAGAAAGAGAGTGGGAGAGAGGGAGAAAGAGAGAGAGAGAGAGAGAGAAAGAGAGATAGAGCTACATGGTGAGGTCGTTCTAACGATTATAAAGAATACTAGAATTTTAAACTGTATCTTACTTTATGTTTGTGTTTTTGCTGTCGCTAAAATTTATTGTTATCTCCTCGTTTGAACAGTCTTATTCTTCTTCTTTGGCCTAACGGCCTCTTAGGTCATGCCTTAGGTCATCTTCAAACAGTAGAAAATATGGCTATTGCATAAGAAATGAAATGATCTAAAAGCTCTGGTCACCTGTAGGGTGAATGTTGTACGACCAGGTACTTTCAGAGGTAATCTTCTCTAAAATTGTTTCCACTACTTTGGTTTGTACGGTATTCTTAAAAGCAGATCTCTGTTGAATGTCACTTCGGTAGAATAGTATAGATCATCTACAAATAGCTATCTGATCTGGATAAGGTTAAGACTTTTATCGATCATTAAGATTCATTGCATGATGATGATAGCTATTAACTAATCATTCTTAAGTTACTAAGAGTGACTTACAAACGTAAGCCTCGTTCAAAGGATTCTTTTACAGGCTGGATTTTTACACATTTTCTTTAAACGTATGTGTAAGGATACTACAATTGTTTTTTTTCCCCTGAAATAGTGGTAATAATGTCTGATCTGGTACCAAGGGGCAGCCCGGTGGTAGATGCAACAGCGGCGCCGGTCTTCATACGCCAGATCCGGGGTTAAAGTCTCATCTGGGCCGTTCACCCGTAGTGAGGACTGACTATCAAATTATGAGGTATCATTAAGTCTAGTGAGCCTAGTGAAGAAGAAGAAGAAGAAGAAGATTTTCTGCTCTAGCTCATTGCCATAATCGTTACGCTATTCGTTATAAAATATTCATTTATGAAAAAGTATCATCTGTACCTGTATCAGCACAAATGTGTTTTTCCGATAAAAATCTGTGAGCTTTACATGAAACTGTGCCAAAAGAGAGGTCTCGGAATGTCATTCCTAGTTTCCTGTGACCCTGTTGATTCACACTTCCTGTGTTGATTCTACTCGCAGCTGGATAGTGCGTCCAGCGGAGGCGTTTTGGACGGGTTTCTATCACTGGGCCGGCCGTATGAAGACCGGTGCCGTTATTGCTTTTGCCACCGTATCCACTCGTCCCGCTGGTAGATGCGACAACAACACCGGTCTTCATACGGCAGCACAAGTGTTCAAGTCTCATCTCTCTAAAAAAAAAGTCTAGTAAGCCAGACATGGCAGGAATGATCTACGACGGTTTTTAGGCCAAGAAGAGAGACATCGTATCCACCAGAAGACAGTGTGTTTTAATTGAAGCAGTTTACTGTTGAAATGTATATAGCATATTTTTAGGCGTTATACAAAAAAAAATCGAAAAGACTAATTGCATATTCATCAACAGCAATTTTTAGTTTGCTTACAACTTACAATCACTTTGAAACAGTTTATGAAAGAGTTAAAACGTAATATTACAGCAAATTAATTAAGTAATTAAAGCATTGATAATGACGGCGTGCTTCTATGCCCATCCACGCCCCTGCGCTCCCGTATCATGATCCGCCAATCAATAATTAGGGCTAAAAATGTGTGACCTATTTTTGACTACATTTTCTTCCATCACTCAGCGCAATTTTTTTATTCCATGATACTCACAACCATCCACCAGCAGCAGCAGTGTTACGGGATAGTGACACGTGTCGGGTTGATGCGTGCCGACGGTTCGGACGGATCCTTTCAAACTATCTTTTTTACTGAAATGGCTAAAAACAAAAATCAAAACCAAAAAAAGAAAAATGCTGCTGGTACCGGGCACCTTCCGAGAAGGTATCACCCGAGCTGGATGGAATTTACAATTTTGATGGTTTAATTTCCTCCCAGCAACAAACGTTCCGCCCCAACGGTCATGTGCTTACGTAGGATTAAAATTGTAAAGAAACACCTTCTTTTTTGCCGGTGTCGTGCTCGATGCTCGCCTACGACAGCTGCATACCGGCAAGCCTACCTTTAGGCGATGAAAGTGTTGTAGAGCTAAAATATTGTGCTTGCCACCTGTTTTTTTTATGACCCATTATGAAGAGTAGACTCACCACCACCATCACAACTCATCATCATCATCCACAGTTGGACAGACCATGATAAGGTTGTGGCTTTCGTATAAAGTTTAGAATTGATGGTGGCACAACTATCGCCAGCTCCAGCATGTCGTCCTGGTGCATTCAACAACCTCCACTGAAAACTCAATCAGACTGTAACCGGTGCCCGGTTATCTCGCAAAAGAATAATCCCCGGAACTGGAACGGATAACGATGGAAATTAGATTTCTTTTGTAGACTGGCCACTGGCCAACACCCGATGGTTTCGACTACATAGACTCTCATTCCCACACAAATCAATCGGTGTGTCTAAGCTTTCCTGATATAGGAGTTCATTTTAAAATCGTTAGCAAGTAATGAGATCGGTACCTAAGAATAGGCTCAGGTCGCTTCTCGAGGGAAAGACAGGGACCGACGACACCGAACACCGCTATTGATATCTTCGATCATAAACTCCATCATAAACATCGTACGGGAGTTTATGATTTCAAAAAGGGGGATCCATCTACCACCAACACCGTCCATGGTTTCCTTTTTTTTTTCGTCAGGGCCTTCACCCTGTAGCTCGGGTATTTATTGGTCGTAAAGAGGGGAACCGTACCGGGACTGTATTATTATCAGTAAACAACGGGTTGTTGATATGTTTTTCAGCACTCCAGCCCATCAGTAAGGAAGGTACGAGGGTGCAAGAATGCAACGGGCGCTGTGGAAGGATGTACTAATACACCGACCAGGAATTTCAGGACGGCACTGGATCTGGACAGGGGTAATAAAACTTCGATATCTGGTTTCCGGATGCTTCCATCCATGGGGTGTGTGGTACATGATGAAAAGGATGGCTTACAGAGCTGTTAGTGAGGTGGTAGTGAGCGGGATGGAATGGCAGCAGTAGTAATAAAGGAAAAAAGGATGTTCTTTATGAGAGTGATGCAGGTTGTGAAAAGAACTTCCTTGAAATAGTGCTTCATAAAATGGGGCTTTAAAATGGTAATTAAATTGGGCTTGTATCGTTTCTCATGAGTAGCAATGTTTAATAAAATTTATTTCTTATATTAAATAATACGTAAATCAGTAAATTCAATGTCATTCTATTAACTTTATTTATAAGAAAGAAGATCATTAAAAAATCTGGATTCCGGGTTAATAATGTGGAAAGAATTAAATTCCTCGCAATATCCCGTCATGAAAACAGGCGAACGCCTTAAAGTATGCAATTTGATAGACAAACATCAAGGAGGAAATGCCTTGTACCTTGTACTGCATCAGTGTAATCCCCGATCCAAAATTAATACCCGTAAAGTACTTTCTAGCATGTTTCCTAATAAAACAAATCAAAAAAGTTCCCTTTTTATGACATTCTGAGACAGGCAAAATTTATTTCTGCATTCTTTTACTTGGTTTTATCCGCAGCTGGACAGTCCGACTTATGAATGCAGACCAGCTCGTTGTGGGTCGCAGCACGAGGTTTATTATTAATCCTGTTCTCAATCAGAAGACTATAATATTTGAGCAAGTAGGGAGCTCACTTTACACCTGAAGCAACTAATTTAATTAAGAGCTCACTAACAGTTCAAGCAAACTTGTAAGCACATAGCACATGTTCATAGCACATAACCTTGTTCGTAGTTTTAAGTTTTTGCTAGTGATATTTTATCTTTAGACCTTTAAAATTACATTTTTCTTAAAAATGGAATTCATATTTATGACATATTTTCGTAAAAGCAACCGAAGCGTTAAACGAAATCAAAAGAACTCAAGGGAATCATCAAACACGATCTGCATTCAAGGAAGGATCTTATCCCGAGGCAAAATAAAAGGGATTCCAAGATCAACTGGGAGTTCTTGACAAGCAAAACTAAACTTTTCTCAAAAGATGTGATAAAGAAGTCTTGGAACTGGGCAAAATTATACTCCTCAAAATTCCATAACAAAAATCCTAGCCATCTTCTTCTTGTTGGCTTTACGACGCTCATTGGTCATGTCAGTCATTTTCAGCTTACTAGACCACGTAGTGGGATAGTTATGACTTATTAGGAGGGAATGGTCCGGATGGGATTTGAACCCCATTCCTATTGTATGAAGGTCTGGTTCCATAGTGATGACTGACTATCCAACTATGCGGAAACAATAAGTCTAGTAAGTCAAAATAGCGGGCCTGGCCTAAGAGGTCGTTAGGATTGAATTGAAGAATGAGTTATCAAAATTCTCTCTCTCTCTCTTTCTCTCTCTCTCTCTCTCTCTCTTTGGTCTAATAACTTCTTGGGCCCTTGCCATTTTTGGCTCACTGGACTTGATGTTATCACGAAAGTTGGATTAATTCTCTCACTACGTCAGTTCGCACTACGTAGGAATGGTTCGGATGGGATTTGAACCCCGTTCCTGCCGTATAATGACCAGCGCCGTTGTCACCTCCACCACCGCTCTTCTCTTCAGAAAATTTTCAAGTACTTCAAATTCCAAACAGGAGTAAAGAAATGTTTTCGTCTATGTACGATTAGGCATCCAGAGTACACACAACACCCAAGAGCTTCCTTCTAATATATTTATATGCTGATAAGCTTACCAGGGCACGCTGCCTTAGAATCTCGTGATACTTCCTTAACCAAATACATGCTACCCACGTTATACCGCTCATACTGGTCGAAACGTTACACCTACTAACCCAATCTTATCCTTTCCCGAAAAAAAGGCCACAACCAAGTGCATCGTTCTGATACCCAGAAATGACTCAGAAAACATGAGCACCAAGATAAGAGCAAGATATCCCAATCTATATCGTTCCATCGCCCTTTATCGCCTTCCCTTTTGGGGAAGTCCTACCCGTGCGGTGTATGAAATACGATTTAATATCCGCACCGCATCGCATGTTTCGGATATGATGAGCAGCCGCTTGAACCACCCGTTCAGATGGGGTTAAACAATCGGATCCCCCACTCCGAGCGGCCGGCCTTCTCGAATAAGGAACACTCGTAAAGAACGACCCGCCGTGCGTCCGTGAAGAAGCTGGCTTAAAGGGAGCACGCTCCAACGGTTGGCTCGTAAAATGGCCAAATCTTCGCAACGGAGCGGTTGGGTGTTTAAGCCGAGTACCTGGCAGCTGATGGGCCACGTACTCCGCTTCGTAAAGCTCGTTACGTTCTGCTGCTTTTTTTTATTTGGTTTTGTTTTCTGAGGTTATAGAAGCCCGGATGATGGATTTAGTGTTGGTCGAGGGCCGTGTTTTACAGGGCCATATATTAACACCGTCGAATTCGGCTCTCTGGGATAAGCTACACCAATACACGAAACCGGGTGTGTCAAGGTGCTATCGAAAGGGAATCAACGCCACGTTGAATGCGCCAGCAAAATAGGTGTCGGTGAAGTCTTGTTTCGGAGCAGGCTATTCCTGTCTGCTTGTTATTTATTTTTTAACCCAGCACGGGAAGATTGTAGCACACGCCGAGGACGAAACCGGTCAGGTTAGGTAATCGGTAAGCTAGAGAAGAACATCGGATCGACTGTATCGTTGCATACTCGAGCCCGAGAGTGGGCTGCTCTCCAGATGGCTATGCTATTATGCGCTTAGCCTTTAATCTTCTAGCACCCTGGGAACGCTCGTCGTGCGAAAGGAGATCTTCCGAGCAGGCGACGAACGGTGGTGCATCCCTAGAGGTGGAGGATGGACGAGCAGCGTACGAAAAGAAGGATTTATGCATGTTATGCTGATACCGATATCGTTTAGCTCGTGTGAAGAGTGTGTGTGTGTGTGTGTGTGTACGCTGGAATTTTCAATTAGTTTGCAAACAAACGTGCTATCTGATGAGCTGAAAAGTAAATTGCAGCGTATTATCCTCGTCAGCCTGGGCGACCGACGGGGGGCTATAATCTGATGCAAAGCGGAAATAATTGATTCTCATATCAAACGGATGGGTAGATTTTACGAAAGTGTTGGCTGAGGTAATCAAAAAGGTTTGGCAAACCTCGTTCAAAGCTACAAGCTGTTTGAAATAGCCCAGCAAGTTGTGAAGTCTTGAACAATGTAACGCATTGATCTCTCTTTGATGGCGGATAAATATTATGAAATATTTTTTTCCTCTTGTTAGGTCCTCTCTGTTATTCAATATTCAATAAATTACTAATATCAATAAAAATATAAATATAATATAATTATATCATATCAATTAAAAAATCTCATGTGAGGTTATGTCTTATATGAATCTTACTTACTTACTTTTCAGGCGCTACAACCGTTTCGCGGTCATGGCCTGCTGCAACAATCCTCGATACCGCTCACGGCTTAGCGCCTTCGTCTGCCTATCAATTTTCCCGGCCGTTCTGGAGGATGTATCAACGCCATCACTCCATCTCAGTTTGGGCCTACCACGCCTCCTCTGTCCATGTGGACTGCCTGAAAGGACTTTACGGGCTGGGTCGTCCGGTGTCATTCTCATGACGTGACCAGCCCACCGGAGCTTGGCGAGTCTAGTTCGCTGCACGATGGTGAGACCATCGTACAGCTCGTAGAGCTCGTCATTGTAGCGGCTCCTTCATTGTCCTTTGTCACATACGGGGCCAAAAATCCTTCTGAGCATCTTCCTCTCGAACGCAGCTAAGAGGGCTTCGTCAGTTTTGGACAGAGTCCATGTCTCAGAGGCGTATGTGAGCAGTGGGACTATAAATGTTCTGTACAGTCCCAGCTTCGTCCGTCTCGACAGGTGTTTAGAGTGGAGAAGTTTCCTCAGGCCGTAGTATGACCGGTTGGCAGCCAGCACCCTTGCGCGTAACTCAACATCAATGTTGTTGTCGGTGCTGACTTTTGACCCCAGATAGGTGAAGTTTAGGACGACTTCGAAGGTGTGATCACCTATCGGTACATCATCCCTGCGTAAATCAGTGTTTGTTAGCAGGGCTGCTGCTTTTCGCCGAGTTAATCTCCAACCCGAGGAGATTGTACTGCTCGCTCGATTCTATGGTAAGCTTCTAAATTTTACCTTAATTACAAAATAAAAATCGCAAACCCTCACAAAACGCGAACTTAGAAACATTAAAATCGAAAAATTCGTACACATAATTGGATGCCATACAGGTAAAATTTACAGGATCGCTCTGGCCGATGTTAGTGTGATAAGGTGAAACACGTAACAGCTGACGTGGTATAAGGGATCTTGTCGGTAAAGAAAATTCGAATGCACTCAATATATAAGGAGCATCAATCGAATTGTCAAGTAGGCCAACTACTAACAGATACTGGGGCCTTTTACGGCCAACAGGCAATGGTTGGATAGCTAGCAGTGAGCAGCTAGCTTCTTAAGATGAACACGCTCAGACCATGTTTCAGCAGGCCGGCTTCAAACTTTATTGACTAACACAAGGACAGATCGAATAATGGAGCAGTACAGGATTTTAATGGTTACTGGCTATCCGTTGAATTCGGAAATTGAGTAATCGGTTCGCTCTGGAGACCACTGATTCGAATCGAAGACTAAAGCTAAGACGACTATCAAGGACTTCAGGAGGTCTGGCTCTGGCTCTGGCAAACGAAATTACACGACATTTATCGACACACAGGGACAACGTTTTTCTATCACACTAAAGACACTAAAGGTATAGAGGGCTAGTTGCAATCTTCGGCAGGCATTTTCATCTTTCACTGCGGTGCATTCTGTATGTTGCTGCTATAAAAATTGATGGACTGGTAGGAAAGTACCTCCAATAGAGAGAAGCCTTTTTGTACTAATTTGAAATAGGCCGACGTTAGCATTACTTCCCTTGGCGTTGTGTAATTAATTGATCCTTCCCGTGATAGCATTAACTATCGGCAAATCAAACACAAAAAGCATATTCGCTCCAGCAAACATAAAAACACGCACAGGAAATACACAGTTGACAAGATAATCCGGTCGGTAAATCCGCTCAACTTCATCAACGCACTCGACCTCAGCGCACGGCTTAATAAGCCAATGCCAGTGTGGCGCTCGAGGCCGTTGTTTGGAACCGATGCACCCCACTCACCATAACTACACAACATAAACCAATAACAAATGTTTATCTCTCATCTAAATACGGTAAAAGTGGAGGGCGAATTATGATGGCAGACGGAGAAGTGGTGTTGGGTCAGTTTCAGTGAATAATTTAACACATACTCCAATGCCACACAGTTAGCCACAGCAATAATATACCTCGCCCAGCTAGACCGGCCCGAGTCCATCAGCTCGGTTCAGCTGGCGCTGGGTTTTGTTGTTAATCACTTTTATCGTGGGAAAATGTTTGACTGTTACACCATTTTCGTTCGAGCTGTCATCATATGGGTTGGTACGATTGTTTTATTGGTGAATGTATCGGGCGGGGGGCTTAATGTGTGCATTGGAAACAGTGATTTATACTAATGAAAGAGGGCATGTAAAAGGCTCCAAACCCGGGGATGATTACATGTTTGATACAGATATAGTAAATAGGGGCAGCTAAATGGGACAACATTATTAGAAATTAATTGGCTTTCGGTGGAAAATGAGTCCTATGGAAAGAGTATTGATAAGAGGAAATTCACAGGAAGTGTTAAACTCTTCGTTTGCTATCACTCATGGAATAAATCTACCTCATTCCTACTAGGATTCAGTTCCTTAGATGAGAATATATTCAAATGGATTACTGCTAAAAAGAACTGATCTCACCAAAGAAACTGAGAAAATCCATGAAGTTTTAAGATACTTTCAGAAGACTAATAGCTTTCAAATGCTTACAGATACGAGTTTTGCTGGGCAAAATAATTTAATAGTCAGAAAATTAGCAAATGCTACTCCTTGTTAAGACTGACGGCTGGACATTAAAAAACTCGCTTTAAACGCTACATAATATAACAATAAATAATAAAAATTTTCAAATTCAATTTCTGTTTTTAAATATTTAAAATATTCAAAAATTTAATCAAATTACTACTTTCTTTGGACCCTCTACTGTAACTCTCTTCGTCGGACGTTCTGGATGCTACCTGCTCGTTGGATGCTCTCCTGTTACCCAATATCCCAAATCGAACCGGTTTAGGAGGAATTTTCGCTTGCCGGCATCCGATCCAGCGAGGGTGAAACGGCGAATAGATCCGCTCTCATTCCTCCTTACTAAGAATCCTCCCTAGCCAGCATCCGATCCAGCGAGCGAGAAAAGGAGAATCGATCCTCTCTCGCTTCTTCACGCGTATCGATCACATTCCCCTGTTTGATAAGGACGCATACAAACAAGGCTGTCGGACCAGTGCAGCCTTCCAGTCGGACGATCTGGATGCTACCTGCTCGTTGAATGCTCTCCTGTTACTCGAAATCCCCAATCAAACCAGTTAAGGAGGAATTTTCGCTTGCCGGCATCCGATCCAGCGAGCGAGAAAAGGAGAATCGATCCTCTCTCGCTTGTTACTAAGAATCCTCCCTAGCCAGCATCCGATCGAGCGAGCGAGAAAAGGAGAATCGATCCTCTCTCGCTTCTTCACGCGTATCGATCACATTCCTCTGTTTGATAAGGATGCATACTAACAAGGCTGTCGGACGAGTGTAGCCTCGTGGTCGGACGATCTGGATGCTACCTGCTCGTTGGATGCTCTCCTGTTACCCTAAATGTCCAATCGAACCGGTTTAGGAGGAATTTTCGCTTGCCAGCATCCGATCGAGCGAGCGAGAAAAGAAGAATCGATCCTCTCTCGCTTCTTCATGCGTATCGATCACATTCCTCTGTTTGATAAGGACGCATACTAACAAGGCTGTCGGACGAGTGTAGCCTCGCGGTCGGACGATCTGGATGCTACCTGCTCGTTGGATGCTCTCCTGTTATCCGAAATCCCCAAACGAACCAGTTTAGGAGGAATTTTCGCTTGCCGGCATCCGATCCAGCGAGCGAGAAAAGGAGAATCGATCCTCTCTCGCTTCTTACTAAGAATCCTCCCTAGCCAGTATCCGATCGAGCGAGCGAGAAAAGGAGAATCGATCCTCTCTCGCTTCTTACTAAGAATCCTCCCTAGCCAGTATCCGATCGAGCGAGCGAGAAAAGGAGAATCGATCCTCTCTCGCTTCTTCACGCGTATCGATCACATTCCCCTGTTTGATAAGGACGCATACTAACAAGGCTGTCGGACGAGTGTAGCCTCGCGGTCGGACGATCTGGATGCTACCTGCTCGTTGGATGCTCTCCTGTTATCCGAAATCCCCAAACGAACCAGTTTAGGAGGAATTTTCGCTTGCCGGCATCCGATCCAGCGAGCGAGAAAAGGAGAATCGATCCTCTCTCGCTTGTTACTAAGAATCCTCCCTAGCCAGTATCCGATTCAGCGAGCGAGAAAAGGAGAATCGATCCTCTCTCGCTTCTTACTAAGAATCCTCCCTAGCCAGTATCCGATCGAGCGAGCGAGAAAAGGAGAATCGATCCTCTCTCGCTTCTTACTAAGAATCCTCCCTAGCCAGTATCCGATCGAGCGAGCGAGAAAAGGAGAATCGATCCTCTCTCGCTTCTTCACGCGTATCGATCACATTCCCCTGTTTGATAAGGACGCATACTAACAAGGCTGTCGGACGAGTGTAGCCTCGTGGTCGGACGATCTGGATGCTACCTGCTCGTTGAATGCTCTCCTGTTACTCGAAATCCCCAATCAAACCAGTTAAGGAGGAATTTTCGCTTGCCGGCATCCGATCCAGCGAGCGAGAAAAGGAGAATCGATCCTCTCTCGCTTGTTACTAAGAATCCTCCCTAGCCAGCATCCGATCGAACGAGCGAGAAAAGGAGAATCGATCCTCTCTCGCTTCTTCACGCGTATCGATCACATTCCCCTGTTTGATAAGGACGCATACTAACAAGGCTGTCGGACGAGTGTAGCCTCGTGGTCGGACGAACTGGATGCTACCTGCTCGTTGGATGCTCTCCTGTTATCCGAAATCCCCAAACGAACCAGTTTAGGAGGAATTTTCGCTTGCCGGCATCCGATCCAGCGAGCGAGAAAAGGAGAATCGATCCTCTCTCGCTTGTTACTAAGAATCCTCCCTAGCCAGCAACCGATCCAGCGAGCGAGAAAAGAAGAATCGATCCTCTCTCGCTTCTTCATGCGTACCGATCACATTCCCCTGTTTGATAAGGACGCATACTAAAAAGGCTGTCGGACGAGTGTAGCCTCGTGGTCCGACGAACTGGATGCTACCTGCTCGTTGGATGCTCTCCTGTTACCCTAGATGCCCAAACGAATCAGTTTAGAAGGAATTCTCGCTAGCCAGCATCCGATCGAGCGAGCGAGAAAAGAAGAATCGATCCTCTCTCGCTTGTTACTAGGAAGCCTCCCTAGCCAGCATCCGATCGAGCGAGCTAGAAAAGGAGAATCGATCCTCTCTCGCTTGTTACTAAGAATCCTCCCTAGCCAGCAACCGATCCAGCGAGCGAGAAAAGAAGAATCGATACTCTCTCGCTTCTTCATGCGTATCGATCACATTCCCCTGTTTGATAAGGACGCATACTAACAAGGCTGTCGGACGAGTGTAGCGTCCCGGTCGGACGATCTGGATGCTACCTGCTCGTTGAATGCTCTCCTGTTACCCAAACTCCCGAATCGAGCCGGTTTAGGAGGAATTCTCGCTAGCCGGCATCCGATCGAGCGAGCGAGAAAAGAAGAATCGATACTCTCTCGCTTGTTACTAAGAATCCTCCCTAGCCAGCATCCGATCGAGCGAGCGAGAAAAGAAGAATCGATACTCTCTCGCTTCTTCACGCGTATCGATCACATTCCTCTGTTTGATAAGGACGCATACTAACAAGGATGTCGGACGAGTGTAGCCTCGTGGTCGGACGAACTGGATGCTACCTGCTCGTTGAATGCTCTCCTGTTACCCAACATCCCAAATCAAACCAGTTTAGAAGGAATTCTCGCTAGCCAGCATCCGATCCAGCGAGCGAGAAAAGAAGAATCAATACTCTCTCATTCCTCCTTACTAAGAATCCTCCCTAGCCAGCATCCGATCGAGCGAGCGAGAAAAGGAGAATCGATACTCTCTCGCTTCTTCACGCGTATCGATCACATTCCCCTGTTTGATAAGGACGCATACTAACAAGGATGTCGGACGAGTGTAGCCTCCCGGTCGGACGAACTGGATGCTACCTGCTCGTTGGATGCTCTCCTGTTACCCAAACTCCCGAATCGAACCGGTTTAGGAGGAATTCTCGCTAGCCGGCATCCGATCGAGCGAGCGAGAAAAGAAGAATCGATACTCTCTCGCTTGTTACTAAGAATCCTCCCTAGCCAGCATCCGATCGAGCGAGCGAGAAAAGAAGAATCGATACTCTCTCGCTTCTTCACGCGTATCGATCACATTCCCTTGTTTGATAAGGACGCATACTAACAAGGCTGTCGGACGAGTGTAGCCTCGTGGTCGGACGAACTGGATGCTACCTGCTCGTTGGATGCTCTCCTGTTACCCTAAATGTCCAATCGAACCAGTTTAGAAGAAATTTTCGCTAGCCGGCATCCGATCGAGCGAGCGAGAAAAGAAGAATCGATCCTCTCTCGCTTGTTACTAAGAATCCTCCCTATCCAACATCCGATCCAGCGAGCGAGAAAAGGAGAATCGATCTTCTCTCGCTTCTGCACGCGTATCGATCACATTCTTCTGTTTGATAAGGACGCATACTAACAAGGCTGTCGGACGAGTGTAGCCTCGTGGTCGGACGAACTGGATGCTACCTGCTCGTTGAATGCTCTCCTGTTACCCAACATCCCAAATCAAACCAGTTTAGAAGGAATTCTCGCTAGCCAGCATCCGATCCAGCGAGCGAGAAAAGAAGAATCGATACTCTCTCATTCCTCCTTACTAAGAATCCTCCCTAGCCAGCATCCGATCGAGCGAGCGAGAAAAGAAGAATCGATCCTCTCTCGCTTGTTACTAAGAATCCTCCCTAGCCAGCATCCGATCGAGCGAGCGAGAAAAGGAGAATCGATCCTCTCTCGCTTCTGCACGCGTATCGATCACATTCTTCTGTTTGATAAGGACGCATACTAACAAGGCTGTCGGATGAGTGTAGCCTCGTGGTCGGACGAACTGGATGCTACCTGCTCGTTGGATGCTCTCCTGTTACTCGAAATCCCCGAATCGAACCAGTTTAGAAGGAATTCTCGCTAGCCAGCATCCGATCGAGCGAGCGAGAAAAGAAGAATCGATCCTTTCTCGCTTGTTACTAAGAATCCTCCCTAGCCAGCATCCGATCGAGCGAGCGAGAAAAGAAGAATCGATACTCTCTCGCTTCTTCACGCGTATCGATCACATTCCCTTGTTTGATAAGGACGCATACTAACAAGGCTGTCGGACGAGTGTAGCCTCGTGGTCGGACGAACTGGATGCTACCTGCTCGTTGGATGCTCTCCTGTTACCCTAAATGTCCAATCGAACCGGTTTAGGAGGAATTCTCGCTAGCCGGCATCCGATCCAGCGAGGGTGAAACGGCGAATCGATACTCTCTCGCTTCTTCGTGCGTATCGATCTCATTCCCCTGTTTGATAAGAACGCATACTAACAAGGCTGTCGGACGAGTGTATCCTCCCGGTCGGACGATCTGGATGCTACCTGCTCGTTGGATGCTCTCCTGTTACCCTAAATGTCCAATCGAACCGGTTTAGGAGGAATTCTCGCTTGCCGGCATCCGATCCAGCGAGCGAGAAAAGAAGAATCGATACTCTCTCGCTTCTTCGTGCGTATCGATCACATTCCCCTGTTTGATAAGGACGCATACTAACAAGGCTGTCGGACGAGTGTAGCCTCCCGGTCGGACGAACTGGATGCTACCTGCTCGTTGGATGCTCTCCTGTTACCCTAAATGCCCGATCGAACCGGTTTAGGAGGAATTTTCGCTTGCCGGCATCCGAACGAGCGAGCGAGAAAAGAAGAATCGATCCTCTCTCGCTTGTTACTAAGAATCCTCCCTAGCCAGCATCCGATCGAGCGAGGGAGAAAAGGAGAATCGATACTCTCTCGTTTCTTCACGCATATCGATCACATTCCCCTGTTTGATAAGGACGCATACTAACAAGGCTGTCGGAAGAATGTATACTCCCGGTCGGATGATCTAGGTGCTACCTCCTCGTTGGATGCTCTCCTGTTACCCTAAAAGTCCAATCGAACCAGTTTAGGTGGAATCCTCGCTAGCCGGCATCCGATCTAGCGAGAGTGAAAAGGCGAATCGATCCTCTCTCGCTTCTAACTACGACTTCTCTCTAGCCAGCATCCGATCCAGCGAGCGAGAAAAGTAGAATCGATTTTCGGTTTGAATTTTTATGGCAACGTTCAAATTAAAATTATACGTTAAAACGATGGGGAAAATTGTACGATAAATTGGTATAGACAAAGAATAACGTTAAAAGATCAATAAATTGATGTTTAATTTAATATCATAAAAGAAAAATAATTAAAAATGCACTTACTTACGTGATTGAAACATTTCGGTTCGGGTTATTTCTGCTTATATTCGAGTAATGCAAGGCAGCATTTTAAAAATAGTTATCTCAGAAATTTATTTATCTCCACAAGTCATCGCTCCACACATTCTGGCGCCCCCTGTTAGCTTCAGATCAGTACAAGGGAGGAACCGGCACCACTTTAATATAAATACGCTTTCTTCCGGTTGTTGCTTCTGTTTCATTTGCTTCCTACCTTCCGTGTCTGCTTCCGCGGACTGTTTGTAACTGAACTGTGACTGAAAGTAGACAACTCATCTCGTCGTCTTTACACCCCTTCTTTGCTTCTTTCCAGTAAAATGTGATAGTCTAGTTACATGTTCCTTTCGTTCTTCTTTTCTCTCTCTCTACTTTTCTTTTTCTTTTTTTGTTGTGGGAAAACGAGCTTTCATTTCATGTTATTCTTTTACCTTTTTTTTCTTCTTTTTGTTCTAGTTCATTTTGTTACTTTCTTCCTAATACTTTTGATATAGTTGTCCGTTGTGTGTTTTTTTTGTTTTATGTTTTTCAACCTACAAAGAGATGGAGTATGAAAGGGGGAGGGTGTGATTTATCAGGGATGAGGGAGGGAGACAGGAATTGTTTTAAACTTACTCAACATTACTCACTACTTTCGCTTTTGATGCATTCGATTTTCCGGGGGTTTTTCTTTCGATTTTGTTCCCAAACGTAAAAAGTAAAAGTTTGTAAAATCAAAATCAAGATTCGCAATTTCATTTATCCTACCGCTAAGTTTGTTTTGTTTCCCCCGTTTGCTTTCTCTGTTCGCGTTTTTCTTCATATGTTACAGTTTTTCGTCGATTCGATTGTTTAGTTGGATTTTTTCTTCTCTTACTTACTCTTTTTTTCTTCTCCATATTCTACTAAGGATTGCTAAGGACTTCTAAGTGTTACTTGTTCTTTTACATTGTTTTTCCTTCACTTTACTCGAGTTGCTGCTATTCTTGTGTGTGTGTGTTTTTTTTTACATCTCTTCATCCTTTCGGCGTGCGTAAAACTTCAAACTTTTGGATGAAGATGATGAAACAGGTGACGGGTGGGTGTGTTGTGTTTAGCCTTAAAAATAAAAAAAAATGTCACCCTCGGCAGAAACTCAGACGAATGTGCGATGAGTTCCAGCGATATGAGTCGAGTTACGGAAAATAAAATACAACGCAGGCAAAGGAGCTTCCTTCGCTGCTCAGAAATGCACCTGCCATTCTTTAGCCCCCTAATGGAACAACAAACCGAGTCTATTGCGGTGGAGTTTACCTCGATGTGGAATATTTAGTTACAACAAATGGAATTGACGGAAAAAATCTAGTTAAACATGTGTTAAATAAACATCAACTTAAGAACACCATACTGCTTGTGGTGTCGCGTCGCGGTAGGGTATTAATTGTACGAGGTTAGCTGCATTGTTTTGCGTCGACCACTGTTTTGATAAACTATACACGTAGAAAGGAAATCCATTAATGGCAAATCGTGCTAGCCTAAGCCCTTTGCCAAACATCCCGAACCGTTCGGGCTGGTTGATGGGTTTGAAAACTAGCGCCTAATTGCTGAGCGTACACGGCAGACAGAAAATGCGCAATGCAAATACTGAACTGGTAATCTCTAGCGAATCTCCTAATGGAAGATGCCGTCTGGGTGTAATGGTGGATTTCGGGAACTCCGCCCATGCCCATGTTGAACGCTTATGGACATTGTGTATGGACATCGATGCCGGGGACCGACCCGGTGCGATACAAATTAGTCTAAATAGTTCGAGATTTGTTCCAATCCTCATCAAACGTAAACCTCTTCTCATGTGTAAAGACGGTGGCGGCTCGTGTACGCAACTTAAATGGAGGATATCGCCTTGCTCCTTAATTGCGCTAATTGGATGAAATCGATCTCGATCGTGTAAATGGAGTGTGTTTGTGCATCGTTCCCTCTACCGAGATGCGCTCGTTTGATAATGATCAGTTGGCTGGAAGATGATCGGTTAGTAGCCTAATGTTAAAACGGAAATTAAGCAGTCCTCAAGCCGAATTCCTGAGGACAGTCGGAGTAGTAAACAATATATGACACATCATCATTGCAAGTTAAAAGGTGAAAAAAACGATCAGCACCACGGAAGATGGCTAAGTTAAATAAATTATCCCACCAAGGAAGTACCAGTGGTGCTGGAATGCTGGTGACTTCCGGAGTAGTATAAGTAGTAGCTGTAGTTGCCTCAGAAGTAGAAACAATGATCGTACCGATACTGCAGCACCGTAGCAGCTAAGGACATTACTAGTAAAAGTAGTAAAATAAGTCTTATCTGTTAGCGCCATCTGGTGGCGGTGTGTGTTGCTGCCGCCAGCGATTAGCTGCCGCTGTCAAACTTCCGTCTGCTGTACGACGTTGCTCCACTTGACCTTTTGCTGTTTCGGTTTGGCGGAGGCACCGGTCGAACCAGCGCTACCACCCGTCGACCCGGACACGTTGGCAGCTGGAGCGGGCTGGGCTGTGGACTGAAGCTGCTGCTGCTGATGATGATGGTGATGATGGTGATGGTGATGGTGGATTGGTTGGTGCTGCTGCTGCTGCTGATGGCCCTCCTCGTATTCGGAGTCGTCGATCTCGCACAGCTGCGTCGAGAGATCACTGTTCGAGTGGTTCGAGCTGTTGTGTGTGCGGGAATGGCTAAGCAGAGAGCTACCTTCGTCTGTAGGTGGGAAAGGAAAAAAAAAACCAAAAAGGAAGGATAAAGGGAATAAATCATAAAACGGAAAACTCTCACCAAGGGGGAAAACCGGACGACTTACCAGTTTTTAAAACTAAATCGATATCACTGGGTTCGCGACGGTTTCGGCGCGTTTGGGGGAATCCGTACGACTCGACATCATCGTCGTCCGATTCGACCAGCTGATGCCGGCCTACCTCGAGCCCGTTCAGCGGCTTCCGGCCCGTCAGTGGCACATTTTCGCCCTCCGTTTCGCTCTGTATGTTATACTTCGGCAAGTAACTGTTCGGATGACGCAGATAACTATCAGCTGTGTAGAGAGAGGGAGAGATTAAGGAGACAGGTATAAGATTTAATCGAGTTGATGTTCAGTTTTTTCTAAGGGATTTGATTCTGAAGTTCCGTAGAAATTGAATCATTGGGATTGGGGCTTGCAATGGTGGCTCTGGGTGAATATCAGTGTTAGTAAGTTAGTACATTAGGGAGACTTACGTGTATTAACTTTTAAAGGCACTGCAGCATTTTAAGATCAGTTAAAAGAAAATATTTGTTAGTAACGCAGCTATTCATGAGCCCGAGGCTCTTATCTTTTACCTGTGTTAAATCTATAATCTTCGCTGCCACTGTCGAGCGGGTTCAGGCAGGATATGGAGGAGTTCTGCTCGAAGCCCAACGAGAGCGGCTGCTCGCTCTGATCACACTCCGAATCGTCCACGTACTCCGACTCGTTATCCTCGTTCAGCGTTTCGATGTCACGCGTCGAGTCCACCGGTCCGAGAACTGTTTCAGTCGATAGATAGAAAAGTCAGTTTAGCTGCGCAAAATATTGCAACTGGGGAAGGGGGATGTCCCTTCGGCGATACTTACTCGGTGGCAGAAGACTTGCTTTCGGGTGCGACTCGTTGCTTTCGTTGCTGTGGAAGCTGGACGAGTCCGGCACTTCGCTGCCCGGTACTTCGGTGATGTTGGGCAGCGGATGGTGGCCCCGGCCGACCCAATCGGAACAGTCCCAATGGTAGGCGGCCGTACTGCCGTGATGTGACGGTGCGTCCTCGAAGCTGTGCGGTGGCATCAGCATCGTGGGCGAGTGTTGCGTGTTGAGTAGTCGACCGGGCAGTATGCCCATCTGGGCCGGTTTCAGCTGCATCGGTGACACACGCAGATGCGCACCGGGATGAGGTTGCTGGAGTTGAGGTTGATGCTGTTGTTGTTGCTGATGTTGCTGCTGGAGGAGCGGATCCGGTGAACCACCTTGGGCGAGCCGCTTCAGATCGTTGTTGATCTTGTCGGTGAACGTTTGCAGCTGGATCTGTTCGTTCCACTTCTGCTTGTGTAGTGACTCGGTGTCGGACGTGTTGGCATTTGCACCGCCACTGTTCAGATTAACCATTTGCTGGTTGCACGGGACGGTTCCTTTCCGATACTCTGGCGGTACGTTCTCGAGCTCATCACCGGCAGAACCGTAGCTACGCAGTGTGTCCAAGTTGTTGTACTGCAGCATCGCGTTACAGTTGTACAGATGGTCTGCAGCATTGTTACTGCTCGGTGTGTACGAAACCGGTCGTTGATCACGCTGTATCTCTAGATTGCTCATCTTGGAGCCACGCTTGTAGCCGGACGTTTCCGAAACCGGGTTCAGCACGATGCCCTTGTTCGCCTCGTTGTTGATCTTCTCGTGCCGACTCGAGCGACGCTTCTTGCGGCACACACAAGTAACACCCCAAACCACAACACCCACCAGCACAAATCCGATTACGCCGACTGCGATGAAGAACGCTTCCGACGTGACCTTCTTCAGTGCGATGGTGAGTGCGTTCGTGTTGAGTGGATCACCACAACTCGCCCCAGTCATCTCCGGTGGACAGATACACCTGAAGCTACCGGCTTCGTTGATGCATGTCGCCCCATTTCCACACGGCTGCCGTTCACATTCGTCGATATCAGTCTCGCAGAAAGTGCCACTATATCCGTGACACATACAGAGTGGTCCATCGTCACCTTCCTCACAGACACCCCCATTACGGCAAGGGTTCGGTGTGCAGAACCTGCCATAGTCACAACGCTTGCCCGACATACGAGCTGGACAGTCGCAGGTGTAGTTACCGAAGCCTACCTTCGAACACTTTCCACCATACAGACAGGGGGATGAAGCACACGGGTTCAGATCTTCCTTGCAGTAAGGTCCGGAGAAGCGCGAATGACACAAACACTCAAAGTTGCCTCCTCCAATGTCCTTGCAGGTGCCTCCGTTCCAGCAGGGCTGCGTACCACACACACCGAGCGGTACAAGCACTGAGGCCGCATCACAACTGAACTCAACGTTGGCGAATTGACGCAGACTGGCGACCGAGCTGGCACCCTTCATGTGCAGCGGAACCGGAATCTTTGACAGTCGGATATCATCCATACAGCCGACGAAACCTCGCTGAACGTCTTGGAATCCAAGCACGGTTGGATGCTGCTTAACTTCCGCTCCGAAGAAAATGTCGTCCGATTGAAGGTTTAGAACTCCGTTCACTCCAGGTGCGTTGCCTTGCGCGACGTGTTTCCCATCCACAAACAGCTTGGCACTATTTCCTTCCCGTTCTAGACGAACTTCGTGCCACAAGCCATCCGACACGAAGATGCTGGAAACACTCACGAGCCCCTCGCCCGATCCAAGATCGAAGCGATACTGGATCATTCCGTTCATGATCTCCAGAATGTTAAAGTCCACCTTACCCGCCGAGTACATGATGTTGCCGGTCGGTTGAACTGTTCTTAAACGCAAGCTCAGCACGAGCTGATCCTCCAGATTCTTTCTAGCGATCTCCTTCTCGATTCGGTAGTGCGCATAGCTCTTGCCACTGAAGGAAACCGGATTTCTCGGGACGTAGCATGTCTCATCGTTACACAGCGTAATGTCTCGATCACACTTTGGTCCTGCGAATCCTTCCCTGCACGTACAGTGATACCCTTGGTCGGACGAATCCGGGATGCAGGTTTTGTACGGTGGGCAGGGTGCCTTAGAACACTCGTTCACTGCATGCTGACATTTGTCACCTCCGTATCCTTCCCGGCAGGCACACTCCATGCGATGGGCGTGACGTGCCGACACAAAGCTCGTCACGTCCGTCGACACCGGGTGTATCAGCTTCGCGTCCAGCACAATCTTGTCCTCACACTCCCCGTGTATGCAGAAGTTCGGCAGGCACTTCGACTTGACCACCTCATCGATCTGTAGCTTCGTTGCGTCCTCTATCTCTTCCAGGTTCTCGTCGATTACGCGCCGAATCTCATGGGCAGCATAAAACCCACCCGTTTGACTCTTTCGCACAGTGAACAGTACGTCAAGATCACGATTGGCGTTCCGCTTCTCCCTTGGCCCGTACTCCGGCAGGTGCGTTACGTTTGCTAGCTCCCGCCGGACCCGATGCTGTATCAGATTCAGATCGTCATCGTTGGACGGCTGCACCGAGATGATGATGATGTCCTTGATCTTACACCCGATCGCATTCCGTACCGAGCGGATGAAGCCTTTCCGGTGGCTCAACACGAACGCCTCCGGTGACACCTTCAGGAAGCGGATCACGATCGAGTTCGCCAGCATCTCCTCGTTGATCAGCTCGACCGAAACCTTCACGATCGTGAAGGAGGCAAACTTGCCGTCGGTGACGGTAACGTTCACACGGTAATCGCCCACGTCTAGCCTTGGGTAGGCATAGATCACACCATCGTTTTTGGAGATGTTGAAGAGGTTCGTAGGCGAGTACAGTACACCGATCGTTGGGGCGAGTCCGTACGTGAGCGTATCGTACTGATCCTGGTCCGTGGCGTATACCTTCCCGATCACACCGCCCGGATACTCGTCCATGAAAGAGTTGATCGAGATGTCCAGCGGAGTGATGACGGGTGGATATTGCGATTCTTCGATCACCTTCACCAGCACCCAGGTGTCGGAGTAGAGTGGTGGAGTTCCATTGTCAAACACACGCACCTGAAGCTGATAGCTATCCCGAATCTTACTGTTGAACCGTGTGGCAGTGCGTAGGATTCCGTCCTGTTCGATACGGAAGTAACCGCCCTCGTTGCCCGACCTAAAGTCGAACGTGTATGGAGCTGCGTTCGGTGCCGTATCAGCATCCGTCACATCGAACTTCAACAGTGTGTGACCGATCTGTTTATCTTCCTGGACGACAGCCGTGTAGTTTTGCTGTGTGAACACTGGCGGATTATCGTTAGCGTCGGAGATCTCGATGTTCACGAGAACATAGGCAGTTAGCGTCGGTACACCGTGATCGCGTGCCTGAACCTCCAGCACATAGTTCGAAATGGACTCACGATCGAGAGTTCCCGCAACTGAGATGTAGCCGGAGTCTTCCTCGATCGCGAACTGCTCCATACGGTCACCACGCTCGATCGTGTAGCTAACCCGACCGTTATCCTCCGAGTCTAGATCGTTCGCCCGTACCTGCAGAATACGATCACCACGCTGAGCGTCCTCCCGAATCCGTGCATTGTACGAGTTCTGCGTAAACTGTGGATGATTGTCGTTACTGTCCGTAACGGAGATGTTAACCGTGGCCAGATTACTGAGCGGTGGCGTTCCACCATCTACAGCTTGAATCGTGAGGAAGTAGTCTCTCGCTCTTTCGTAATCAAGTGTATCCGCTAGCGATAGTATGCCGGTTTTGTTGTTGATGGTAAACTTCCGATGCTCGTTGCCACCGATAATCGAGTAGCTGATTTCCGCATTAATGCCGGTGTCCTTGGAGGTGGCAAGCACCTTCAAGATTTCCGAACCGATCGCATTTATCTCCGGCACCGAAGCGAAATAGTGTTTCGACGTAAACTCCGGTGGATTATCGTTGATGTCTTGCACGTTGATGATGAGAGTGGCTGCGTTCGAAAGTGCTGGATGTCCAAGATCGATTGCACTGACGGACAGGTTGTACAGAGCCTTCAGCTCACGATCGAGCGGTTTCGCAAGGGTAACGATACCTGATTCAGGTGCAATACGGAAATGGTCCCGATAAGAGTCCAGGAATGCGTATTTGATCTTCCGATTGATGCCTATATCCGCGTCGGTGGCGTGGATCTTCGTCACTAGCGTGCCTACTTCCGCGTCTTCTGGCAGTGTCACACTGTAGGGGTTCATGGAGAACTCTGGTGGGTTATCGTTCAGATCGGTCAGTGTTAGCTCGATTTGTGAAGAACACTCCCAACCCGGATGATCACGGTCCTGTACGTGCGCCATTAGGCTATATCGGGAGTGAGTTTCTCGATCCAGCTTGCGGGCCGTCTTCAGATGACCGGTGTCTTTGTCCAGATTGAAATCTTCCGCACCGTTACCGGTAAGGTAGAAGCGCAGTCGACTGTTGGCCGGTTCGTCCATATCGTTGGCTAGCACCTGCAGTACATGCGTACCAGGTCGGTCACCTTCGCTGAGCTGCTCGCGGTACCGATACTTCAAGCAGTACGGTGGATTATCGTTCGCATCGAGCACTGTGATCGAGATGTTAGCGGTCGCCGTATACTTGCCATCGGTTACTATCACCTTCAGCTCGTACTCGGCGATACTCTCACGATCGAGACCCTTCACAACGAACACCTCACCGCTGTTCTTGATCTGGAACTGTGACAACGAATCACCGGAGATGATGTAGTACTCAACAGCCGTCTTCAAATCGACGTCCTTATCCGTGGTGGCGATCTGAAGCACCACCGTACCGGGCAGGGCATCCTCACTAACACTCGCCTTGTAGTGGTTCTCTTTGAACACCGGTGGACAGTCATTGTAATCCTTCAGCCGTATGATCACCGTCGAACGGGTTGTGTGCTTCGGTTGTCCATTGTCCGTAGCAAGCACCTGGAACTTGTAGTCCTCTCGCTTTTCCTTGTCCAACGGTACCAACGTTGTGATCCACCCGGTGTACGCATCCACGTCGAAGATGTTCACGATGTCACCGACGTCGGGCGACAATGCATACCGAATGTCACCGTTCGAGCCGCTGTCTGCATCGCGCGCTGTTAGCTTCATAATCGAGCTACCCTTTTCTATGTTCTCTGCCAGCGCGAACGAGTATGGGTTGCTTTCGAAGATCGGTGTATTATCGTTCTCGTCTTGTACGTGGAGTATTATTTCCGTGACTGCGGTAAGAGGAGGACTTGAGTCTGTCTCCGCCAGAATCGCGATCAGATGCGAGTCCCGTACTTCACGGTCGAGTGTTTTCGCTAGTCGTAGCTGTCCGGCATCGTTGATGGAGAACTGAGGTTCTTCCAGCTCGTCCGATAGGATACGATACTTGGCAGTTACATTGCCGGAGAGCCGCAGACGAGTGATCACGGTGCCTGGAAGGGAACTCTCGGACAGGAACAGCTTGCGGTCCTTCTTCTCGAACAGTGGAGGATTTTCGGCAGAGCTCATGATGTAGATGTCAATCGGGACGTCAGAGTAGAGAGACGGTGTTCCACCGTCGTGAGCTCGTATGAAGAACTGGAACAGTTGGTTCTCTGCAAATCGGCGATAGGGTAGTGGACATTTGTAATTCCACATAAAAGGGTTGTTAATTAATGCAAAGCAATATATTGAAGACGTCCTAATGCTTTCATATAAAATATTTAAAATTTGGTGAAGGGAATACTCGACTTACCCCACTGTACAGCGCTCTTCTGCAGATACAATCCACCCGTGTTTTCATCCACCCCGAACAGCTCCTTGATGCCACTGTTCTGCGAGTCAAAGATGGTGTACTTCACCACCGCATTCTGGTTGTCGTCCGCATCCACTGCCCGCACGCGGTAGAACGTGGTGTTTACGGTTAAATTTCCCTGAATCAGCGTTTTATACTCCCGATACTGGAACACCGGCTGATTGTCGTTCTCGTCGCCGACCCGCAGCCTGACCGTGCTGAACCCGGCCCGCCCACCAGCATCGACGGCCATTACGGGCACGTCGTAGTTCATGCGCTCTTCCCGGTCGAGCTTTTTCTTCGTCACTATCTCACCTTTCTCCTTATCGATCGAGAAATACTCCTGCATGTCGTCGGATATGATGGAGTAAGCTACCCGGCCGTACTCGCCAAAGTCCTTATCCGTTGCCTTGACCTAGACGCGAAGATGTGAATGGGACGGGAAAAGGAAAGCAAAAATATTAAAGCTTGCTGCTTCTTGAACCTGGAACAAGTGGTGTTAGTCGTATCGATTGCTTCCCAGAATATAAATCGTTTTAACTTAAGGCGAAGGTCTGCTTGCTTGCTTGCTCATTTGCCAGTAGTACAAGGAAACGTCCAACGGCACCATTAGGCGAAGTGGAATAAAAAATACACCAGTAATGCTTAAATTGCTCAACCATCGCCCTCCCCGACAGTGTGGTTTTGACCGTGAAAAGAAGGCAACGGAAAAAACCAGACATTACCACAGCAAACAAAAATAGAGGAACGTTGGTTGCCGATGCACACAGCCAGAATTCACTTTGGCCACAGAACCACAGATTCGATTTTCCCCGAAGGTTAGCACAGCGCGCACCCACATCGGTTCGTTGCAGTCGTTTTGTGGTTGGGGCAAATAGAAAACCAATATTAAACTGGTCTGTTGGTCAATGTTGTGCAACAAAATGTATCTATCCCTCATGACTTTTGGTGGGCGATTTTTCCCCGCTGTGGTTTCATTTTCATTAATGAAGGCCTGAGTGTGTTTTTTTCCCTGCTCCAGCTTCTTCTAGTGAGGGAGTGGTTCATGTGCTTAAGAGCACTGAGCTAAGGTTCAGTAATTGTACGTTTGAATTCAAAGCATTATCCTCACGGAAACACCTCACCAAAAACAAAAAAAATACAACCGAGAATTTATCCAAAAGGAAAATAAATTCACGACTGCACCGGCAAGCAAATAGAGTCACAGTCTTGCGTTTCAGTGGGGCACAGGGTGTCGAGTAACAGTTTGATAGCATACATTTAGGCGTTTCTTGAAGGCAATCCCCCTTTGCTGTACCGAGCTGTACGATTCATTTCGATCCTCCTTGCCAGTGGCAGAAGCAACCGTTTTTCCGACGCTTAGCATAAATCAGCATTTTTCTCGTCATGCACACCTACGTGAGCACACACACACACACTAGGCGTTTTTAAATGGTTTTCTAGCAGCAGGAAAGGAAATGGTGCAGAAGAACGACTACGACGACGACGATGACGACGTGTGGCTTAATTGCGTCCAATTTGCATTCTCATTTTCTTCGGGTAAACTTTTGTACAGCCAGCGTACTAATGCTCGAAGTCAGTTCCCGGAATGCACAACCGGGTTAGGTGAGAGGAACGAAAACAAAACATACAGCAGCATACACGAACGAACGCGCCCACATGTTTCGTCGTACTGGTTGGTTGGTTGGTTGGGATGTGTTTGTTAGAGTGAAACGTGTCGGATTTGGTTTGAAACCACTATTAAATTGCTTGGATTTTGTTTTTTTTGGGAGGTTTGAGCTGATTGTAATTTCCTTTTCGTGTTTGCCCTGGGGAAGGCAGTTGCAGTTCGGCTGAATTGCCGAGATTTATGTGTAGCTGTACCTTTGAGAAACAGCTACTAATTTTATATCTTTATCGTGTACGGCTGCATCATGTGCATTGATTTGTGCTGACTTGGGAATGAGAGTGGGGTTATGAAATGGGACGGCTATTTGAAACTGTTTCGAAACATTTGCAACGTCTATCAAGATGCACTAGTGGCACGAAAGCCAAACACTTAATTCAGTTCAGAAAGTTCACCAGAACAAAGTGCTCCGGGGGAGAGGGTGTTTTGATTTCAGGCATTAGCTTAAATTTTCCCTCTCCATTAAATGTAGGCATGAGACTGTTTTGGCTTGGTGTGAGGCATGATCATGAGCAGTTGGTTGCAGCAGAGAAAAAAAAAACATTAGGAACGATACTTCCACCTGCTCTGCCGGCTGCTCTGCAAAACAGCGCCTAAATGTATGCAATCTGAAGTTACTCGAAGCTTCTGCGTAAGCAATGTGGAAATAAAATCAATATTTTACTTCAATCCGAATTTTCAATGTTGAAAAAGGCAAATTTTACACGTTCCCATGAATTAGCCAGTTGATGCATTCGGTTAATCACTCTTGGCTTCGCCACAGACCGTAGAACAATTGCGAAAGCTTCACATGGTCTATACCGTACACGATGCGCTTCATACGGGAAGTGTTATGTTTCCCGCACCGCATAAAACCTTCCACCATGCCACACGCCCTGAGCAAACAGAGTTCAAACTTCAGCAAGGGAACACGCGTTGTTTCCGTTGTTCTAATTTGAATCCGGGAGCTTTTAACATAAATTAAAGCAAACGTTGAAACACAACCGGTGAAACACGGGGGATTTGTAAGGCAGGCAAAACCACCGCACACACTTACACACATAAACACACACAAGAGAATTGAGATAAATTAGGATACGGTGGTATAGTCGAAAATGAGATACACCCTTTGCCCCCGGGGGCACATGTTTTTCGGGAAAAGTACCCCCACTAAGGGAAACACTCCGGTCCGGCTGGTTTTGGGGTGTGTGATGGATGCTTACCGTTGTGACGAGCCGTCCGGCCAGCTGATTCTCGTCCACCTTCGCATCGTAGAACATGTGCTCGAACACGGGATTGTGCAGGTTGGCCGGCAGGATCGTGATTTTGACACGCGTGAAGCTGGTGTACACGCCATCGGTTACCGATACGTTCAGGATGGAAACATGCTTCTCGGCAAAGTTCTGCATGTTGACCAGCGTGATGATGCCGGTGACCGGATCGATACCGTACGTCTGCAGCTCGTTGCCCTGGGCAATCGTGTACACCAGCCGATCGTGATCGATGTAATCCGGATCGGAGGCCGAAACCACCGTCACGAACTGACCGCGGGATGCGTGCTCCGATAGGACGCACGAGTAGGACGGTTGTTCGAATTTCGGCGGATTGTCGTTCATGTCCATGACTAGCGTGAGGAGTGCGGGTGGAGAAAGCGGGTGAAACAGAGTGGAAATGTTAGCGAGCTTTATCATACAGTGAGTTTTTGACAAAATATTTGATTAATTTCACTTTTGAAAAAATAATAATAACATGCGCCTAAAAGTATGCAACTTTCAAGAGAAACGCTCATTTAAATATTGTTTGTTTAAAAAAAATCTTAATTAACGTCTTAATTCATGTTTGACGCTTTTTTGCGAAAATTATCACTTTCAATCATTCGATTCTTTTGCTACACAAGTTAAGAAACTTTAAATAAATATGATCTCAATACAACAATATGACCTTGTCTCAGGTTCCACTCACTTGCGATATCACTTTTTGTACCGTCACACACTGAATGCGTTCTTCCCTTAGCTAAACAGGATAGCATCAAATCAAAACAAATGGCGTTGACTTACCGGAAACCCAAACGTGTGCCGTCGAGCTGAGACTCGGCACGCCCTTGTCCGACGCGACGACGGTAAAGTGATGGTGGCTGAGCGTTTCGTGGTCGAGCGATTTCTTCAGATAGATCACCCCATCGGCCGGATCCATGTGGAAGTGCTCGGAGGTGTTTTTGGAATCCGTCTGCAGTGCGTAGTTGATTACCTGGTTGATGCCTGGAGGCGAGCGAGAAAGTGCAAGAGAGGTGTGGTAAGTAATTTGTAACCGGTGCCGCCGACATGCTTAATTAAAACGATGTACAAGTAAAGCACCTTGATGCTTTCGCTTAGAGCATATACGGCGGTGCGGTTTGCTGCTCTGTGTCGAAATAAAACGATTGAATGAATCCTTTAGCATGTGCTCCAAGTGTGCTCCGTAACCGTGCAGTGTTGGGAAAAGGTTTTGTTTTTGTTTTTTGTTTCTCCTTTTTTGCCACCCTACAGAACGACGACGCCTCGAGCAGTGTCGGATGCGAACCCCAGCAAACGACAACCGGAGTACAACAACATTGGACTGGGCTGGTCCCATTTCCTAAGCACACAGCATCTCAAGTACTGCTGCCTCGGAAGACGTCCTCACACGTAATGGTGGTGCGTGGTCGAGTGTGGCGTTCTTCAGAGTCTGGTCGTGGCGGCGTTGTGTCGTTGTGCCCCAACTCCATCTCGGCGCTGTTGCGGTGTTGCGCGTTCGAGAGAGTGATGGCGCTGGTTCTCATTAGATAAGTACCCGTAGCAGCCAGAAGTACACCGACATGTCGATGATGCTTCTGCACTGCTCCAACCCCCCGTTACGGTAATGATGATTATATGGTGATAAAGGAAGTCAACCAAACTGGTTGCCGCCAAAGGGATGCAAACGAGTGTACGATTCTCGCCACTTAAGGATTTATTTGAAACGTGAACGAAGGTAAATGACTTATGTGAATATGGTCATTGGATAAAAATAACGATGCAATTACAGATGCTTTTAGAGCGGGCTATTTGAAAAGGAAAATTTTTCGTTGAGCAACAAGGTTTTTGAATATTAATTATGTGAAAAATATGTTTCTTTTGAACAATTTAATTTTTCAAACAAGGTTTGGACGCTCGAATAGCTATGGTAGTGCACGGAGCACTTCCGAGACTTCATTAAACTGAGCAAGTCTCAACCATAGATATCACCTTAATATGCGCTCCAAAAAAGAAACAAAATGAAAAAAGAAAATCAATTCCCGGACAGGTATTAAATCGATGGAAACGTTGTAATTGACGTTAATAACCGAGGACACAGACGATACGGTGATAGCGAACTTCCGAAGCACACCCGGGAAGCTGCCAATCATAATAGAGCAGATCATTCGCTCCCGGTGGTCATTTTGAACGATGAGATTCATCAATCATCGTGAGAGAACCGTACCACACAAAAAAAAAGTATTCGGATGGGCATGTCCCAGCTGTAAGTTCTTACTGTGTGAGGATTTTTCCTTTTTTTGTTGTTGCAGGGACAGTAATAGAATCCTTAGGACATAGTGAAGCTCCTGTACTAAGGTACGATAAAGTGACATTCCCATCGGCTAATAGGACTCTATTATTTGTTGAAAAAGTCCACCCTAAAGGAGAGGCGAAGCTGAAAGATCCAATCTATTGGCCTTTTTTTTCTCGAGGAATTCTTACTACACACGTGCAGTGTGGCTCTAGGAGGAATTCTGAGGCAGCTGGCACACTAAAGAGCTGTGTGGAACAATCTACCGGGGACATCTTGCCTGGTTCAACTTACCGGTGTCGTTATCCTTTGCCTGCACCTTCAGTATAGCCGTACCGAAGGGTGCCCGCTCGGACACGGTGATGTTGTAGCTGTCCTGCTCGATTTCCGGCGGACAGTCGTTCACGTCCTGCACCAGCACCGACACAGGTACCTCGGCCGACACGCCCGATACGCTGTCGGTGGCTCTAATTAAAAGTTCATAACTCTGGCGCCGCTCGTAGTCCAGCTCGTCCACCACGTAGATCGCACCTGGGTTGTGGAATGTGGAATGCCGTATGGTTTGGGGCACGATTTTATTACATCCGGGAGAATGTTGTTGGTTGCAGCACAGTTCGTTGTAAGGAAGATATCATCGTCACCATCATCATCATCAGCATCGTCGTCGCCACATCGTTGTAGAGTACGGTTCACCAGGACACCGAGGACACGCGGCAAAAAAGATGAAACGAAACAGGCGAAAGAAACACATTAAATATTAAGATTAAAATTTTTCGCACAGTACAGTGCTTTTTTATAGGATGATTATTTGCAGTCGGTCTCCTGCGGAACGGTGGAAGGTGCAATACGGTTTTCATGCCACTTTGCAAGGCCACAACACACATAAAACAACCAATTCGCGTAACATGCCGTGGTGCCTGGGTTAGCTGGGAAGGTGAGCGGTTGAGTGAGCGCAGGGAGTGTGTGACTTTTCCTCGGTGGACTTACATTTCATGCGAGAAGGTAGTGCATTGGGTGGGAAAAGAAAAGAAAAACTCCGAACCAAACAGGTGGTTAAGAATGGGACGCAAATAAACGCAGCAAAAGCCATATTTCCGCATCGCAAACGTTGCTGAAAAATGCAAATATCTCTTTTTGCATTTTTGATCCCGGTGGAAGTATAAATTGTATTTCGACAATAAATATCACCCACAAACACACGCGCGCATGCAGCGAGGAAAATGAAGGGAAAAGATAAGTAGCACAAGTAGGTGGAAATTAACATTGGCCCATAAAGTGAGCTGAGAGCGGCGTGCATTACGATCGACACTGGGGCACACTTTGGAATTGAGGCGATAAAAGTGAATTTATAAATTTATAAAACCCAAGCAAGCAGAGTTAGCGAGAGGTGGTGAGGTTGGGAAAGGACATGTGAATTAAAATGGTGGTCACGGTAAAAAAGGTTCATAAAGGTAAAAAGCATGCAAATTCGTCGAAGCGTTTTTTCGAGGGTCACACAGTGCGCCTACAGTTATGCAACGTTTCGGATGAATTGAAGCAACGGATATGCGTTTTTGGGTATTTCGGGAATTTTGGATGTAATAATACTTTTCATAAATATTTCAATCTGTTTGTGTAATGGAGAGGAACGTTTTTAAGTTTTTCGATCTATAAAATAGAACTATCGAAAAACTCAGGAGGGAGTTTTAAGTAAATAAAGGAGTATTATCAAGCCAGTTGTAGAATTGTGCAATCATATAATTGAATGTTGGATTGGGATCTGTAAGACGGCTAAGGGCTACATTGAAGTCTTCCGTGGATATTAAGCCAAGCCTGTGACACATCTCAATCAGGCTGTGTAATGCCGAAGTGTCATTCATGTGTCATGTCATGTAAACGCCATGTTATTCCCATTTGACCAGGTTCGATGCGAAATTTTGGTGGAAGTTATGGTTTTAATTATCACATTCGTAATGCACAGCTAACTGCAAAGTTCCATGGCATTTTTTTCCAATGTATGCAAGATTCCACTATATGATTGCAAGGTTCTACAATCAATTGAAACATTCTCCTCAATGATTCAAACAATCCATTATATGTATCGAAACGTTGTGAAGATTAGTTTTAGATATATATTCAAAAATTAATAAATGTTAAGCCTTTTCTAGTAAATTGCATACTTCTAGGCGTATGATCTACGATTTTATTCTGTGAAATTTTAGGGTTAAAAGACTTTTTATCTAAGCGGTCTATTACATTTTTTTGTAGTTTTTTGTGCTTTAATGATAACGTTACACTGTTATTCGTACTAGAAAATCCACAAAAACACATGTTGAGTTGTGTCCGGAAACTATATTTGTCATGCGGAAATCTACATTCCCTAGGCAAAAACTAGCAAACAAGTAATGCTGGGCGTTAATTGTTTTCATACCAACACACAACTTTACCGCCCACCGGATTGTGGCGACACGATTGAACCGCATCACACATCCGAAACAGTCCCCACAGTGCTTCCTCCGCCGCTCCTGGGTACTCTTTCCCTCAACACACAGCCCGGTCGCCGTCCGATGACCCAAGCCAAACGTCTAGCCTACATTTCGGTAGCGTAGTTTCACCGAAAAGGCACGTGAAAGCTGCCATCCCGAAGGTGTTTATGTATTATCATTATAGCAAACGCATCGTTTGCGGTTTCGGGGAACCGGTTTTCGGGCGTCCGTTTTTCCCGGTAAAACCGCTGCGAAAATAATGGATAGCGGCTGCGTTTTAGGCGTACCGTTTTTCCACACGATGCGTACGTGATTTTCACCCCGCGTACGTGGAAAGTGTGTTATTCCAGCAGGAATGTGTTTCAACAATAGTGCCGGGGTTTGGTGGGATGGATGCGCAGGAAAGCAAAGGTTGGCTATCGGGTGGCTTTGGTTTTGCAAATTTCCAACGCGTAGTGTGTATTTTTGGGGGATAATTCCCGCTCGTAATGCAGTGAAATTGACATTCAACCAAATCGGTTACTTCATGATTTTTCGAAACCAGTTTAAAACGTTTTCATCGAAAAACTTATCACTTTCGCTTGACCTCACCCGTGCGGTATCGTACGGTATTCGTATCGATGTATTAATGTGTGTTTCCATACACTCGAAAAGGGCGTGATTCTGTTGGCGGGCTAGCTACGGTGGAAGTGATTACCCAAAACTAATCGCCAAACAGATACGAGGTTTCATGCTCATGAAAATATTCCGGAATTCTAATTTCGATTGCGTTTGAATTTCCGGAACCCGCTTCACCCGCTGGCGGGGAAACGGTTCACCCGGGAAGCCATTTAAAGCAGCTTGTTCCCCGAAATAAATTAGAACCAACCGATAATTGGTGCTTTACTGCTCATTCCAGGTGCGGGCGCGTGTGGGCAGTGTGATTGCAGTTTGATCGAACCGGACGAATCAGTTTGCATAGTTTTGTTTGACAATTTTGGGGCCCGTTTCCGGGTGTATGTGTGTGTGTGTTGAATTTGTAGCACAGGAAGTCACGTGCATGGGAAATTATTTTAATGAGTCTACGGCTAGGGATTCGAAGCATATCAAAGTTGCGGCGAAGCATAAAACATTCGATGCTAACGTCCAGGAAATTAAACTTTTTTTGCGGTGAGATTATTAACGGGTAGTAGTGTGTAAGAGTCACTCGAATGCCAAATTCGTGTAGGAAGAATATTAATACGAGCTTAATAAGATTTAAAACAACATTGGCTTTAGGTCTTACTCTTCATGAGTTTAGATCGATTTTGAAGCAATGAATAAATTTAAATAAATTTAAGCGATAAGCATTAAAAGGTATTCAAATTTAAGGTGTAAAATATTTAGTGACTTATATAAAAAAAATCCGTAGCAATGTAATCAGCCCTGCGTACGGGGAGTCGGTCTGAATACGATTTGAGCCCAGGCCCTGCCGTGTGAAGACTGGCGCCTAGATCTCATAGCATTATCTTATGTTTCATTACTAATTTAGTTGCAATTTTTTTATACCTCATGCTTGAACAATTTTAAACAAGATTGCTAGGAAATGAACCCAAAATAGAGTTTTAAAAAACAATTCGGTTTAACTACCAACCAATGGATAGTCTTGCTCTGCCTTCATTGTATCTCGATGATCAAAACAGAAGTAATAGAAGAGACTTAAAGTGTAATTAAAATTTCTCGTTTATTTATAGGGAAAAACTTTCCCTATCGTTTTCATAGGTGTGTGTTTTTTTCTTTCATGCGAGCTTATTATTCCCAAAGCGAGACCTTTACAGGGTTTCCGAGAAGAACTAACGATGTGCGAGCCATTTCTGGGCAAAGGCTAGGTTGAAGTAAACAACTGCCAGGTAGAACTGGCGATCTGTTGCCCTTTCTGGACTATGGCCAAGTTGAACTAGACACAGGCTAGGTTGAAGTGGACGATGGCCAGGTTGAACTGAAATGTCAAATTTGAAACAATTGCTGAAGCGTTCGCAAACGGTTGGGGTAACGCTTAAATTTAAAAAATATTTAAAAAATGACCGGTAAAAACCATATTATTTGTAATAATTTTTTTTAAAGGATATGAATAGAAGAGAACGCTTCAATTGCAACGCAGCTCGTATGTAATTATAAAATTATTATTTAATGCGCTTTGAGCTTTAGAATTTGCAATGGCTTGCTTCAAGATATTATATTTATTGAACTCACCTAAATTTAGCGTATATTGCTTAATTACACTGCACTTGGAAAGCAAAAATAACATTACAAAAAAATTATTTTTGAGCATTGAAACATGCTCAAAGAGCTGTAAACAATAATTTTATAATTACATACGAGCTACGTTGCAATTGAAGCGTTCTCTTCAATTAATATCCTTTAAACAAAATTTTTACAAATAATATGGTTTTACCGGTCATTTTTTAAATATTTTTTAAAATCAAGCGTTACCCCAACCGTTTGCGAACGCTTCAGCAATTGTTTCAAATTTGACATTTCAGTTCAACCTGGCCATCGTCCACTTCAACCTAGCCTGTGTCTAGTTCAACTTGGCCATAGTCCAGAAAGGGCAACAGATCGCCAGTTCTACCTGGCAGTTGTTTACTTCAACCTAGCCTTTGCCCAGAAATGGCTCGCACATCGTTAGTTCTTCTCGGAAACCTTGTAAAACGAGGCTTACGCATTGATCGAAAAGCGTGCAGCAATGGCACAAAAATCCTTCCAAATATTCCAATTCATTCCAGTAGAGCGGACGATTTTATGTGATCAATCCCCGATCGTAATACATCAAACGAATGAGCAAGCAACTATGTGTAAACAAGCACACTCACATGCATCCATGAATAACCTACAAGTTACTTCTTATCAGTGTGCTGTAAATGTGTGCGATGTTGGCTGCTTCTTTGTTCAAATATTGGAATATTTTTCACAGTTTAAATATAGCATTTTCCCGGCCGGTAATGCCACACCGAGGCGTACCAGACGCGTGAATATCAGCATTTTTACACAATGCTTCAATCGATGAAATCATTCGTCTGTTTTACCACCAGAGCAGTAGCGGAGCAGAGAAAAACCCGGGGAAAATCGCACCGATGCTCTACGCACCATCCGGCGACCAGCACTGGCGGCTGCGTTTGAATGTCGATTAAATCTCGGCTGGAGCGGGTTTGGCTTTGTTTGTTCTGTTATTATACGCGTCCGTTTGATGGTTTTACTGATTTGCCTCGCAATCGTAAAAGTGATTCCGGATTTTAAGGGCTTTTTGAAAGGTTCGAGGTTCGGCTTTTTTTTTCAACCTTGGAACACATTTTCCGAAACTGATCGGCCCATCATTTTCACACCGAAAAAACACTTTTCTGTTTGGGGCATCAGTGTGAGCTTTTATTGCAAAATCAAACGGAAAGAAAGCAAACGCATAAATACATATTTACGCACCGGGTGTAAGCTGATAACGTGGTGAGCGTGATTTCGGCCTTTGTTATGGCGCGATTTGTTCCTATCCCCGGGGCACAAGCTTATCACAACTACGCAAAGAAATAAATATTAAAAACAAAAAGGGGAATTTCCAGACTAGCTCGGACTAGAATTCTAAAACTGCCCGCCACGAGTGAGCACAAAATATTGTTGGAAAATTCTAACCATTTAAGCACACGCTCGAAAGCTTACTTCCGATCGAATCCACTCGGCTGGGGCACTGTTGTGTTGGCTGGGTATCGTGTGAGCTTTTATGCACCGGCGATAGGTTTCAGTTAGCAAGCGATAAAAACGGGGTTTTCCCACCCAAAATCTCAGCCGGGTGTGCTCAATAAACCACGATTTGCCACCACGCAATAATACCTTTGGAGGCGAAGGGTGAAAGAAAAAACAACTACACGGCGGGACAATGCGCCGTTCGACGAACCCACCACTGTACACCGATAAAGCGAACGGGGGAAAAGTTAATTCCGGTGCAATCCCGAGGATCATAAAATCGCACAATGGTTAGGCGCACAAAAACCTCATCCCGAAATGGGGTGAAAAAAGCTCTCTCTAGATTCTAGTAGTGTTTGTTTGGCGGAAGTGGATAGAGCGTTAGGTTCGCTGGATCGTGCGAACCTGGAGGCGCGAGCCTCAATAGGGTGGGAATTATTTTTCATCGATGATTTAATATTGCTCCGGATGGTGGTTTAGGCCCGGGGTTTCAACGTACGCGCGATCCTATAAATATCCTTTCTGCGAGAAACAATCGCGGGGTTTTAACGTGAACAATAACCTCCGGTGGACACAACAGTATCCTATTAGTTTGGCCATAGTGCACTATCGCGCCTATCGGTTCGAGCTACACTACAATACAGCTCCCATATTGGTGACTGTTGAGCCTGGTGTGGCTTCATCAGGTTGATAAGGCGTACAAGTAAGTTTTCCAATCGTTATTTTATCGTTACGTGGCATATAATTTGCAAAAAATCTGAATGTCTATTATACATTCTTGCTAACTGGGATAATGTGATAATGTATTTTATATTCGTGAAATTATATTTAAAGTATTCAAATGAGTTAATAACTTTTTTCTAAAATAAAATTCACGTTAAAACGTTGAAACGAAACGGACTGCAACAAGCTTACATTTGTTTTGACGAATGCACCTTTGGTTAGGCAATCTGCATTACTGATGAACTAAGTAAACGATCCAGTCGTAGTTTTAATTACTGATGAATTTCGCCCGGTGTTGGCTTCCATTTCAAGTGCAAATGGAAAAATTATTTGATATTAATATGCTTGCTCACAGAATTGAAAGAACATGAGAAAATCAACAATTGCATTTAAGTATTTGCAAGCATTCGCCACTCATTTAGTGTAAAATGAAATATTGAACGAGTAAGTAATAAAATAAATAAATCAGAGAAAGACAGGAATGGCAGGCTGAGACCTCTCGAAGTTGTATTGCCAAGGAAGAAAAAAAAAGTAAAAAAATAAAAAATAGAACAAAACATTCAAAGTGATTCATTAAGGCAAAAGGCTATGACCAATAAAAAATCTCAAGCCTTACTTAACAACTGCTTCCAGAAAATAATCCGAACTAAACATAACACCCAATTTCTTTTTAAAATGTTGAACAACCGATAAAATATCAAACCATCCATACAAATCTCCTCCAGTCGATCCCATGCACGAGCGAAAAGCTCAACCTGCACCCCAAAACCTCCACCGATAGCTACCAACGGTCGAAAATAAATGCAATGGCGACAGGGTTCCACGAAAAACTAGCACCGTGCGTGCGACCGTGTTTGCCTCCCGCGCGTACGTATGGCCAGCTCGCATGCTTTATTCCGTTCCTATCCGTTCTGATCTCCCGCTAGGATTTAGCGACAAAAACGTGCTCCGGGGTGCGCTTTCTAGATTGAAGCTTCGGCGTGAGGGTGGGCCAGTTTGTGTTTGAATATTTCAACACCTTAACCGAGTGTTTGGCGATTTTTTTGTTGTTGCGTGTTTTGCTTAGTTTGTTCGTTCCCTGAAACAGGGACCTGTGTGCATGATGACGAACACCAATCCCGACGTAAATATGCTCTATTCTCTCGTTAGAACCAATAACACGCTTGGCCCGGTGAACAAAAACTAAAGTCTTTCAGAATAGATAGCGGCTAGCGGATCGGTGCGGATAGTGAAATAATATTGTATCGTACCGGCATACATAGATTTCGAAATGACATGGAATGGGTTGGGATTGTTTTTTTTTCGCATTTGGAAATTGTAAAGATGAATGTGCTTAAAATAAAGTCAAAGCTTAAAATTACTTTCCCTGCGCTCGTACGTTCCGAGCTCAGCTAGAGCACCACCGGCTCTTTTATGGTGTGTGTGCGAAGGTGCATGAGGTGAGATCGAAAATAAAAATACAGCAACAAAATAATTTATGCAATTTTCCATCAAGAATGGATAATGGAATGGATTTTGATTTAAAGTTTTCTGGTTTTTTAAAACTGTCCAACGTTTTTTTTGGTCCCCCCTTTGCTCTACCTTTGTGGTAGAAACCGTATCGGTTTGATAAACTTTTAAACGTGTCTCGTTGGGAGAAGAGTTGAAACGGTACGTTCTGCCGTGTGTGTGACAGGGAAATAATGAACAAGCCAACAAGAAGGATGAAGTTGGCAGCGAAAAGGGGGTTAGATTGAAGTTATTGTACGTGGCTTATGGTGAAGGATAAGACTTCTTTTTGCATTTGCGTCCGAAAATTAAATTTTGTATGTATTTTACTGGGCAAAAGTGTGAAGTGAGAAGAAAGACATCGGAATAATAAACTATTTATTAAAGTATGTGAATTGCCAGGATGTATATGGATAAGATGTAGATAGAATTTAAATTTATCACGGTAAAATAATTTAAATTTATCAATACCGGTTAATTAAATGGACGATAGTTAGAATTTAAGCTAATTTTAATACTGTGATACGTGAATAAACCCCTGAATGTAAGCAATGCATTTTCCATTAGAGTATAATATTGTGCGGGTAGAATGAAAATGATTTAAAAATGGTCATTTATAAACCATTAGGATGAGAAAAATTTAAACAATAATACTTAAAAACAATTATAGCTAAAAAATGTTATTAAACGCCTACAAAAACCCCGAATGACAACGCACGTGTGTATACTTGAAAAATATGTTTCGTATTAAATGGAGCGTAATAAGGGAGCGCAAACACAAAATGTGAAAAATCTGCAAGCGAAAACTTTACTTTGTGCCACAAAACAGATGAATGCAACAGTTACAACGGATCGGTGTGCAAGTGAACACTCTGATAAGCATATTAGTGTGCGCTGTGAGCCTCCTACTTGGAGCAAGTGTAGTGTAGTGTGTAGGGAAAACCGAAACACGTATGTGAATAATGCACGACACAAAACTATGCAGCTAGTACATAACACACATCGAGACGAGTGAAAGAGAGAATGATTAAACAAACAAAACACAACACAACAAAAAGACACAGAACGAGCAATGAGATTTGATGCTTAAAGTGTGTTCAGTATTGTTTTTTTTAAGCTCTGCTTTAGACTTCTTGTTCGAACGAATATACTCACATGGTCCATTGGTACTGTCCGGAGCTTTAGGGCACGGACATGACATGAGGTGGGCAAAAGGGTTGGCGGTAGAGAATGAGAAAAATATAGTAGAAAAACGGAATAATCATTTGGCATCATTTGGGGTGGGAAGAAAACACATGTTGTTGATGGCTGTTTTCGCCGCCGTTTTCCGCCGTTTGCGATGCTATATAAATGCGGATCAAACGCCCGTGAGGGTCCGATGAAGCGGGGAAAGAATTTGCATTTGCACTACTGTTTGGATGATGGTATGTTTGCGAAGCGCATGAAACATGAATATAATATTAAATTTTTATCAACCGGAGAGCAATCGGGCTATAAATGGTATTTACAACAGGAGCACCATTCCACCTGTTCCGAATGGTACGGTTAAACGAATGGGAATTGTGCTGGAACAACCGGGGAAAGCACACCGACACCGAAAACAACGCTGAAATTACCACGATTGTAGGACACCTCTCGGCAACACACGGAAACATCACTTTATCATGATCCGGTGTGGTATTATTTATATGCAAAGAGCATTATGTGTGAATGATGTATCAATTTCGGTGCCAGCGTACGGGATGAAGATAAAGCGACCAGGAATCCAATTACAGCGTGTAAAGCAAAAAAGCGTTCCATTACCTTCCTTCACTTCCGCTTGATACAGCAACGTGCAGTGAGCTCTTAATGCGCCACATACTTTAAACTCTCCTGCACTTGCGCCTAAATGTATGCAACGAGTACTAATTTTGTTCTATTTTATGCGGCCCTTGGAATCGGTCCGGTACCTAGCCGAGTGTGTAAACATAATTAATCTTGCCCGGAAGCATTCCGCGTTACTGACCGTAAGATTAGCGCGCTCGTTTATGTTTTGCTTACGAGAAATGCTGCTTTGATGATGATGATGCTGCTGGTGCCACTGCTGCCACTGCTGCCGCTGCTGCTAGTAACCGTTTATAGTGTTGGTGTTGATGTTATTGTTTCCAAATTAAACAAACCAATGCTCGGTAATTCGTTACCGTGCGTTGTAATTATGGCACATTCCGTTGGCGAATAGCGCGCGCGCGCCCGCCACCTTGATGTGAAAGAAATGTGCATTTGCCTGGGGGGAGGGAAATTGTTTGCCCACACCGTTAGTCAAATGTGGCCGAGAAATTGGCTGCCTGCCTGCCTGCTAATTGTAGATGGAATGTGTCTTTGAAGTGTTTATACGGTAGCGTTTGGAAGAAAAAGCTGGAATATCCATGCCATAATTACAGTCTGGTATGGGATACAATTCATTCTGTTTGGAATTCATTAGCATTAGAGGTATAAAGCTTCGCTGGGTGGAAAACGATGACGAAAATTCTTCTAACGAAAGAGAAGAATTTTGGGTCCAATTCTCAGCTGATTGTGTTTAGTTGAGCTTGTCAGCTTGTGCATGGTGCATTACACCTTTCAATTAAGGAGAAAATTTGATGATTAGGGAGACATTTAAGCTAATTTATGCAGAGAAGGACGTGAGCACGGCACTTCGATTTGCACATTCTTGATTGATCGTATGGTGTATGGAAAATTAGACATTAAGTTCGATATTATTTCCAACCATCAAGATAATCAAATCCAAAAGGCTGTTATTGTGCAACTATGAGCTTATGGGGTCTTGACCTGTCATGGATGTCAATAAGCGAGTCAACGCAGTCAGCTTGACAGCTATCACTCTGTCAAGTAGGATTGACCTGCTTCTATTGCTCTATTTTTAATATTAACCTGTTTAAACCTTTAGAGACCTTTGAAGACCATATAACCCTAGGCTTTCTTGACTTATTTTACCCGCAGCTGTCAGTCAGTCACTCCTATTTGATCTTCTATTGCTTCACTATTGAAGTAAAGTTTTACTTAGTCTATCTATACTCAAAATGTCACATAGAAGCGCCTAAAGTTATGCAATGAGCAGGTCAAAATCGACTTCTATCTAATACCCCCTTAAATTTCTCATTAGTTTGGGATGGCTTGAAAGTCCTGTCAAGTATTCTAGAAAAGTAACATTCCCCTTCCAGTTGTTGAAACTCAAATTGATTATTTGACAGCATTAATAAATGGACGGCTCAACAGTTTAATAAAGGCCGGCTCTCATGCCTTCACATCTTTCCCACGCATGACCATAAATTTCCCAACTCACTATCGATGCGGTTTACTGATCTGTCACATAAATTGATTTTGATAAGAGTATCCAATCGGAGCGAAGAATTTTCTTGCCCATGTTTTCTTTCCCGAAAAAATCTTTCAAACTGACCGGAACAAACGATACGATACTGTTTGTCAGTTGTTTGGGAAAGATTTCTGTCTTTCTTTTTTTTTCGCCTCTAGCCATTCATTCTTGTATCGTTATGGTCACTAGACTTTGGCTGGTCAATGTGAAGGTTTCGTTGTGTTTTTCTCAAGTGTTCTTCCTGTTTTTTTTCTACATTTCCGGATCGTATATTCTTTGGCCCCCCTTGCCCCCTCCCCACGTATCGTTGTGGAAGATTTGCACAAACAAGCCAAAAACGATTTAAAGCCAAACCGGCGGAAGAAAGTCAGCATTATGGAATAGGTGGGGTGATGATTTTTTCTTTGCTATCTTTTGATTGCTGTTTTGATCCGGTTCCGTACGGCTGAGCGAGGCAACTTAACCGGAAAATAAGACATTGTTACGGAATCACGAACAAAAGGCCACTATCGTGCTGGGTTGCGTATGTAGGGTCGAATCTGGTCTGTACAAAGCCATGATGCTTTCGGTTCGTTTATTAGTCACTGGACGGTGTTCAAGAGTAGCTGGGGCAGAACATAATCACTCAAAGCAACAGTAGGAAGAGTGAGGAAGCTAAAGAGTAATTTTATTCCTCCCGAAGGAAGGAGAATTTTTATTACGCCATGTTATGGCTGGAATGTGTTTCGTGAAGCGATTCATTTCTACTTCGCTTCAATAAAGTAACGAATTCAGCACAATGTAATTGTTTGTGCACACTGAAGCTTCCAATAGTTTCCTATTTAATTAAAGGTTTAAAATAGATGCTGAACTATAACAACTGAATCCATTCCTGATTAGCTAGAAAACGGCGATGAAAGCTCGTTTCGGGTTTTTTTCCCGTTCCAAAGTGAATTGTAGATAAGGTTCACAGCAGGATGACTTTCTAGAAGCAATAAAATTCGATTCCAATAGCTACAATTAGGTTCGATAGGATACAACTTACCCAGATAAGGACAGCTTTTCCACCTCACACCAGAGAAGATGTTCCAAGAAAAAGGTCAAATCCTTGACATTTCGTTTCAACAGTGCTCGCAACCGAACGTTCGATGATGGCAAAAGCGGTGAATCGCACGTGTCGTCTGGTGTGCACATGCAAAGGTCAAGCCGGAAAGTGTACGGGTACAGTGTACCAACAGGCGTGAGGTAGGTTCGCACGATGTGCATCACACGCACACATCGGTGTGGTGTGTTTGGCAATGCATTTACAATTGCTGTAATGAACTTTTACCCCCGCCGAGGAAAGGACGTCTCAATTATGGACGTTTCGCAAGAAGCTGTTCGAAATTGAAACCAATTCCATCGTGATTCGTTTCGGTGGAAATGGTTAGGACGGAGAAGCTGATAATCTAAAGCTCTTTAAAAATGATCAGTAAGTGGAAAATGTGTGATGCTGATGCTGATTGAAAATTTAATAAATAATTGATTTTTGGTGTTGCAATAACTTAGCTGAGGCATTATTGTAAGGTGTTCAATGTATGCTATTTAAGGCGCCCAAATGTATACATATACTATTTCAAGTCTGTCTTTGTGTGATGAAATGTTAATGCTATTCTTAAGTTCTGGTCAGTCTTTTGTCCCTGTAGTAAATTCCTCATCCTGAGAAAGGTAATTAAAATGATTGATTGTATGCATTTAGGCGCATTGCAAGACACGATGCAGCAGGAGTACCCGGCCCATACTAGCTCGAGGTTAAAAAAAACTTTATTTTGACTGTAATTACTGGCTACCGTAAATCAAGAATAAGTCCAAAGTGATGAAAATAAATAATGATATCCCTTTGACATCCGAACAATAAGACCCAATTATATCTGGTCATATATTCAAAAGCTGCGTGATAACTGCTCACAAATACCATTTTCCAGCACTAATTTTACGAACCTAAACTACAGCCAAACTACACCAAAACAAAATATTTAATTGCTTGTTCCACGGGCGCTCTCGCCCATTTCATAGTACTTGTAGGCCAAAACACAGCGTTCAATAGGTAGGCAGGCAGTTTGTCAGCAGGAAGTCGCAACCGATACGGCGAGTAAAACAAAACGACCGACTAGCGCGCGATACCACAGTCTCCTAATGACCGGAAGTTAGTGCTGGAATTGGAAACGCAGTAAAAACCTGCCTGTGCCTGTCCCACTTCGCTACTGGGCGTTTTCAGTGGTTGAAAACATATTTTATATTGCCTACATTTAGGCGCCGTTAGTACACTGGTGCCAATTAGTGAAAATATTGGTTGCGTGTCGTTCGTTTCTGTCAATGAAGGAGAACGTCTGGCACAGAAAACGGAATTGATAAAAATGCACCAGCATTCTAGCAGCCTTAGCAGGGAAAATTATTGGCCATTTTGTTCCTTACTTCCGTTGCAGCATAAACAAGGGAACGTGATTTGACACGTTTTAGGGCTTCGCTTTGTAAAGCGTACGTGCAGCAAAACATTGAATAATCAAAGCAACAAAAAAGGCTCACTTTAAGTTGTGAAATGTTTGTCTCGGGCAGCACCGATTACCTAGCCATTGATTGAGGTAAGTGATGTGGGTGGAAAGGATGTCTTTTTTTTGTTGCTGTTTTGAAGCGAATGGGCGAAAATGCCATTCCACTGACTGAAACTTCAATCGCGGAGCATTTATCGTGCGCTATCTAGGTGTTGCCGGTTCATTTCGTTGTAGACGTAAGGATCGAGTAGCAGCAGCAGCAGCAGCAACAGCATTCCGACAGCTTCAAACTTGTGAGGAATTTAGCTCCGGACGAAGCATCTGACACGGTGTAGCAGAATTTGGGCACATCAGACGACGGCAGGCAGCTCGCGTTCGGGACAAAAATGTAACTACTGTTCGATGATGCGAGTTTATTAAATTCTACCTCGCGAAAGTTTAACAACAGAGAGATAGAGAGAGCGCAACAGAACGGATCTTGGCGAGTTGATACTCAGAACCTTCAGCAAAAAAAAAAACCTTCTCTACTGAAGCAACGCGATACCGAGAACGGTTCCGAAAGCAATGAGAGTGTTTCATTTTGTCTATTGCTTTTAATCGACGTTAGGAGGGTTTACTTTTTGCCGATGGTTTCACCGTACGCCGAAAAGATGAAAACAAACCTTATAACAAAGATGATCGCCGAGAGAGAGAGAGAAAGGGAAAATTGGTGCGGTCAGCAAAAAAATCCACCTCGAACAAAAGCGTCTTTTTCCATTGGATATTGAAGTTGTGAAGCTCGTTGTTGGGTGAGAAGTTCGAACAAAGCTTAAAAGGGAAACCTCGGCGAGCAACACCCAAACATTGGAGCGGAACGGGATGTGGTATGTCAAGGAAATTAATTCTCTGGAACTGGGCTGTGTCCCGTTGCATGGTGCATTGGTTTCCGTCCACCGGAAACCGGATTCGAATGAGCAAGTGGACACGAGGAGACTTCGTTCTTTTTTTTTTTGGATGTGGCTGTGTGTGTGCTTATTCTGGAAAGTCTTCTATCACTTTCAGCATTGTGAAAGCTGCTCGCGTTCGCTGAGGAATGTTCGAACGCTTCTTCTTGCAGCCAACACACACATCCAGCATCCGGGGTATCGAAGGATCAGAATTTTGCTCCAAAAAAAGCCACCCTCCGGTGGTTCAATACTAATTTATCGGATGACAGTTTGGGAAGGGAGTGAGAGGGCGTTCTTTTTTCTCAGCTCCTCCATCGCCACAAAAATTTGTGGTACGGCAAACCTGGCAAAAACTCGGCCTCGCTGACTTACCTGTGTTGAAATCGACGGCAAACTCCTCCATCTCATTTCCCTTCACGATGCTGTAGATCAGCTTCCGGCCAAGCGGACTCTCCGCCTGAATCGCCACCGACAGTGGCGAGTGTAGCTCAATGTTTTCCGCAACCGTGTCCGAGTAGAACTGCTTGCTGAACACCGGCATCGATTTATCTATCACCTGTGTGTGAAAAGGGAGAGCAGTGTGCCGTAAGTGGGTGGTACGAGAATGGCGGAAACCAGCGGAGGCGATTCAATCGAACTCTCGGCTCTGGAGCATGTTTAAGTTGAATTCAATGATCGGTACCGTAAGCTGGGTCAGTTGGTCGCACTCCAAGAAAAAAAAAACTGGGAAAATAAATTCAGGTGCGCGTCATGTGTTTCAAGTTGCAAAAGGAAGAATTTAGGTGAAGGCTGTCCAGATGGAACCTCCGCATTTTTTTATCGCCCCGAACAAATGCAAATGATATGCAAATGCTAGGACCGGTAATAATTTAGAGCAGAAGATAATGCCAGATTGAATGCTTTTTTGCAAATCGCTACTGGCCATCGGAGGGACATTAAAGTCCTTTCCGTATTGGAAAAAAAATCTCTACTTTAAGTATCTCTTCTAGAAGATAAACATTTCCCCTTACAATAAACACTCTTCGCCGACAAATCTGACCATCCAAGTACCTGCAGCACTAATCCGATAGGAGCGGTCGTCTAATCCAAATGATAAATTTGTCCGTGTCGCGCACCATCGAGAAATAATGAAGCACACTTTGCCGGACAAAACGCAAAAAGGTGAATGCTGTGCTGTACGGCGTGATATCTTGCCGCGCCGGAAATGGGTGAATGTTATTCATAGGTTCCTTAATGCAGCATCGGTCTATAGGCAGGATATACCATGATTAATGATTGCATTCAATCAAAAGCGAGCGAAATGTTACTATATCCGTACGAAGGTTCTCTCCGTTTTTACGTACACACAGACAGACAGCCGGCCATATACCTTACGCCCTTTTTTTTGCGTTGTTGATGTTTAGCCAAGTAGTCCCGGACGGCGCCATAACCGTGCTATCGGGCATCATGCTACTCTACGGAACCGCTCGAATGGTTGATCGTTTCCGACCTGATGAAAAGGTCGCTGCCAAAACCCGGAAGCGTACCTTCCCGTGTGCTGATGATAAGCGACCGGCTGGGAGAGCTACACAAGAGCTACACACCCAAAAAGGATTGTTGTTCATCCGTAGCCAATGGACGTGTGAACACGTCCATGATTCATGAAGCCGTTGAAGGGTTCTGGAGGGTTTATGCGGAAAACGGGAAGCCGGAGCAAAAGAAAACAGCATGACCACTTAGGTTATGCTACAAAATGTTATTCTAACCGAGAAGCCCTGCCGATGGTTGGATGGATGAAAACAGGACGACGGAAGGCAACATAACCTCAACAACCGGGACAGACACAATGTTGTTGCTCTGCGAGACCCGGAGATTTCTGACGGGTCGGGAGATCTCCGGGATGGGGGGAGTTCATGTTGAAGAAACGGTAATAGGTTCCTCTTGAAAAACTTCCTGATTTATTAGGGTCTATGGGCAATCTTGTCGCCCCCCTACCAACATCTTGAACATGGTATGAATGAACCGATTGAACCAGCTCAATGAGCTCGAACGGATACGATTTGCTTGGAAGGAAGATAGCGAAGGGATACAAATTCTTACCTTTACATGTACGGTAACATCCGTCGAGCAGGGTGTGATTCCACCGTCGTACGCCGATATCAGCAGCTCGTAGTCGCGGTTATGTCCCTCGAGCGTCTGCTTGAGCGTCACCTCGCCCGTCTTACGATCCACCTTGAACAGTTCCCCGTGGCCACGCTTCATCTCGTACCGTACCTCACCATTTTCGAAGCTGTCGAGATCGAGCGCATGCACCTTCGTAATGACCGAACCGCGCGGATCATCCACCGACACCACGGCGTAGTACGGTAGGTTCACAAACATCGGACAGTTGTCGTTAATGTCCAGTATGGTGACGTTCACGATGACGTGTGCAACGCGCGGTTTTTCACGGTCCGGTTGCTGAGAGCGAGCCTCCACAATCAGCTCGTAGTTATCGCGCACCTCCCGGTCAAACTTACGGCCGGTGGTTTGTATCGCTCCCGACGTTAACCCGATCTGGAACATATCGGTCGGGTTGAGGATGCTGAACTCGATGTGTTCGTTCAGTGTGGATCCCAGCACGTTAACCACGGCTACGGTACTGATTTTCGTACTATTTTCCATGATAGAACCTTCGTACGTTGGCCGCTGGAAGATGAGCCCGGAGTTTTCTGACGTTTCCACATTGACGTTTACCTGTGCCACCTTGGCAAACTTGCCGTCCGAGACGCGAACCGACAACCGGTACGAGGTGCCGATGCTTTCAACGTCTCGCGTCGTGATGATACCGGTTGTGGCGTCGATAGCAAACACACCGTCCCGATTACCCTCGATAATGTCGTACCGCAGGGTGGAATTCTCCGAGCTATCTTCGTCGGTTGCGTTCACCTGCAGCACGGCCACGTTTGCGTACGTTGGAAGCAAAAGCGTTACGTTGTACTCGTTCTGCGTGAAGCTAGGTGCACAATCGTTCACATCCGTAATGTTGATGCGTACCTCCGCCGTTAGCTCCGACGTTAGACGCGGTTTGCCGAGATCAGTTACCTAGAGGGAAGGCGCGAGTGAAGATGCGAGGTGTTATAACCATAATTTTAATAGCACACTCCCCGTTCCTTACCTTTACGTGAAAACTGAAGAACGGAATCTTTTCGTGGTCCAAAAACATTATCGTCTTAATAGCACCGGTGCTCGAATCGATGTGGAAGTACCGTCTCGGAAGCATATCCAGGATGTCGTAGTGCAGCAGTGCGTTCAGTCCCGAATCGTCGTCCTTGGCTCGGATCACCAAGGGCAGGGAAGCATTCACCAGATGATTGTGGTTGCCGGTAATAGCACTACCAGCACTACCGTTCGCGTTCTGCCCCAACGTTTCCGACAGTGTCAACACCAGCGAACCAATCGGAGCAGCTTCCGATACCTCACCACGGTACACCTGCTGCTCAAAGTACGGCACGTTGTCGTTCTTGTCCAGCACGTTTATAATCACCGAACAGGTAGCCGACGCGGACGCCATGTTTGTAGCTCGCACGGTTAGATTGTAGAACTTGGTGTGCTCGTAGTCGAGCAAATCTTTCGTCGTGATGACACCGGTCGAAGGATTAACGAAGAACATATCACCCACATTGCCGCCGATGATTTGGAACAGCAGCGAGGAGGTACTTCTAGCTTCGAGATGAATCACGAACGTTCCGATGGGAAGGTTTTCGTAAATTTCTGCCGCCGGATCGTCCGATATGAAGCGTGGCGGTGCGTTGTCTGCCATACTGATCATGATGTGTACGGGGATCTGGGAGGAAAGCGCTGGCTTGCCACCGTCGGTAGCTTTCACCTGCAGCATGTACTCCGAAAGCGTGCTAATGTCGAGCTGCTTCACCACACTAATCACACCCATGTTCGGATCGATACCGAACACATTGCCAATGTTACCACTGACGATGGTGTACGTGATCTGTGCGTTGTCTCCGATGTCACGATCGATCGCGTACACCTGAACGACTTGGGTGCCAACTGCGGCCGTCTCGTACACCTTACCCTGCACGATTTTGGTGGTGAATTCCGGTGCGTGATCGTTGTGATCGTGTACGGTAATGATAACGGTAGCGTAGTTCCGTTTGGCCGGCGTTCCTTGATCTTTTACGATTACGATCAACACGTGTTCGGCAAGCGTTTCCCGATCAAGTCGATGGGCCATCACAATACTACCGGTAACGGAGTCTACACGGAACAGCTTCAAAGAAACTGGATCTCGTGCCGCATGCAGACTGTAGAATAGTTTCTTATCCTCATCCTCATCGGTTGCGTGGAGCTGGAGTACCTCCATGCCTTCCTCGATGTTTTCCGAGATGTCTACACGGTAAACCGACTCGGTAAACTCGGGCCGATGATCGTTAATGTCGATCACGGAGATGTACAGCTGGGTGTAGACCGTGTGCACTCCATCGGAGATCGAGATCGTGATGTTGTACTCACGCTGCCGTTCCCAGTCAAGGTACTTGGCGAGCAGAACATTACCATTATCACGTCCAATGTAGAACTCGTTCCGCTCATCACCTCCTGTTATTATGGGAATTTCATGTAAAACACTTTTTGCTTGCGGAATATTAATTTTATCTCAACTTACCAACAATGTCGTACCACAGCTGCTCTCCATCGACGTCCGATGCTTGTATCAGTGTTACCAAAAATCCCGGCACATCGCTCTCCGTCAGCTCGACGTGCTGATCACCCGTTTTCACTACCGGAGCATTTTCCGACTCCAGCGGAACACCGACCACAGCAACCACGACTCGTGCCTGCTGTGATCGCTTAGGCACTCCGTGATCTTCCGCCCGTACCAACAGATCATACTCGGTGTCCACCTCGAAGGTTCGTGCCGCATAGATGACGCCGGTGTCTGGGTCAATGCGGAACTTCTTGGCCTTCCCTCGGCCCGGCTTGATCGAGTACGTCACACGACCATTCTCACCGATATCTTGATCCGTGGCAAGTACCTGTTTGGAGTGGCAGAATGAAACAATAAATATTAGTGACTATTATGCAACTCTCAGCGAGAAGGAGGAGTTTCAAATTCAAAAAAGCACTACATTAGTACATCAATTATTTAAGCAAGCGTGTCTCAGCCCATTCCAAAGATAGCTACTCAAACTGTACCGTTCGCTTTGCTGCGTAGTCGTACGTGTTGTTCCTCCTTTTGATGTCATCACCGCACAATGCTTGACATTTTCATACAGCGTTGTCAAACAATTCTCTCTGCCCCGGCCACCCTTTAGCCCTCGCACGCGAACCAAGCTCGACAAAATTGCGATTCTAAATTGATACATTCTCTTTCATATCCTGTTTGTTTTTACTCAAGTCAATTCCAAGCTCCACTCCGCGACCGAGTCGGAGTGTACGTAGTGCGCTTCATATCGGAAAATGTATTCTATTCGCAAACAAATAGCAAACATTTCAGCGTAATAGAATTTATCCAGCAAGTCCTCGCCGCTTTCGACTCGAGTCAATTTTTTCTCCTTCCCTCTTTTCTCCACCGTTCTTCCCTCTTCCGCCCAGGCACACAGCGTCCTCCGAACGCGGACGCAGGAAAACAACGCGAGAGAAATATATCGTCCCGGGCGAAGATTTAACACCCCCATCGAGTGTTTGTGTGTGTGGGGGGGGGGGGGGGGGGAGGTTATGTCTGTTTTTTTTGCCTTGTCTGGCCGTTCCCGGCAGCTCGATGTGTCTGCACACATCGTATATGCATACGGGTACCCCGTTGATGATGTTTTCCCCTCAAACACCGACCGGGACTCCAAACGGATGGAGGCGGATAACGAACCAGCCGCTAGTCATTCGTCATCATCGTCGTTACCGGTGCTGCAGCCATACCATACGGTGTGGTGGTGTAGTACAACCCGGAAGGAAAGTGTCCTGACATTCGACGCCACCATACTCCTGCAGGATTGAGTTGACTTTGCATCGCTTCCTGCCTGTACAGCTCTTTACCAAACACTTCCCACTTCTCTCCTGAAGCTAGCACCCAGTAATATGCTATTTGCGCGTGTTTATATCGTACTTCCCTCTGAAGAATACAACATCGCTCAAACCGGGGGGTTTGCACAAAAAAAAAAAAAAACCGAGAAAACTTCCCGTGCGGCCAACAACGAGACAAGGCATTTTCCTTTTATGGCTTTTGTATGTGACTTTCTCGGCGGTGGTAACATATTCTTCCGGCACTCGTTTCGCAGTTCGGATGGGTAAGGTACTTACGGTTTTCCAGGGTTTTTTTTTTGTTTGCTCGTCAGTTCTTCCCGTGACAATGTGTGCCCTCCCCCCCCCCCCCGCCACTCATCTGTCGAAACCCTAAAGGCATTCTTGGTGGAATGTCACCGTGCCATTCCGACACCATCCGACTTGAGGGTGGGTGAGTAGATTGCTCTCCCGTCATCGGACGTACATAAAATCATAAGTGACATCATTTCACTGCCTAGGCAGTTTGGGCCGATGGCGTTTCGGGTGGAAGCGTATAATGGCATACATCACGTTCCACGTGTTTAGCCCTTCGGGATCGGGTTTCGGCATGCATATTGTCTCACCAGAGTGTCATGCGTTCTGGTGTGGATTCAGAACAAGAACAAAAAAAGAAAACCGTACGGCGACGAAATTGCATATTTCAATCCCCCACTATCCTCCGGGAATAGTAAAAGCGGAATTTAACACCCGCCATCTCCACTGGGCACCAGGGCGTCGACACCTGCTGTCTATGGGGCACCGGCACCAGAAAGGTGGAGAATACACTTTTGCAAATATTGTCTTATTTATATGGTAAGCTTTTTATTTGCGACAATTGAATCCGTTTACTTGCCCCCACTTCACGGTTCTTACGGTGTTGAGTTACCTTCCGGGGGGTGGGTCTGTAAATTGTCACCGTTAGCGATAAGAATGGAGGATAAAGGCGGTGGTTTATAGCGCCGGGCAAGACATTCGCGTTCGCGGTGTCGCGGAAGCGGTTGTGTGATGGTTCGGTTGGTTTAGATATGCATAGAATGCCATTCCATAGTCAATGCATTTTGAGCAGGTTTGCAAATGGGTGCAGTGCCCGATTTATGATCACCGTAAAGATGTCGGATCTTAACGGGGCTTTCCAATTTATTTTTGCACCCGCCAAATGCAATGGAAAAGGGAGTGAATGCAGGAGTTACTTGGTTATGGTGCACATGGTGTGTGTGTGAAGGAAAACACTCTAAAATCATTTTGTAACAGATTCATATAAAGATGCAAATGATCATGAAACTGTAACCACAACTTCATGATGTATGGAAGAAATCTAGGACATCACTTAAATATACAAAGAGAGTTACCGAGGTGTTACGTTGAAGTATTGTTTTATTATTGTAAAAAAACGATTGCAACTCATACGAGAAGATTTCGATGCCAACTTTGCAATGCAGAACTTCCTGGAGAAAATGGCAACACAACAGCTACCATCTATTCTTAGATCTGGAAGTTATACTTTGACAACATAAGCTGAGGGAATGCAGGACAAAACCATGAGCTACAACCCAACCAACGAGGCTTATTTTCATTGTTGTTATGTTCATGGCCAAAGTCTTATTGGAAATATGAGTAATATTTTCAATCAGAAAGAAGCGTTCCACAAGCGAGAGCTAGAAGCTGTGTAAGCCGTTTCCCTATCAAATATCATTTGTACGCGGAGTACGCGGAAAACTGATAGCAGATAGTAGCATATGATTTCAAAACTGTTTGGCTAGAGATTTACTGGAGAATAAAAAACTGAGAAAAGAAAAGACAAAGTGCCTGTCTTGAATACTTGTAATGTTCCAGTATTTCCACCAAATTCTAAGCAACGAGCTATATCCAAAACTGTTAAAAAAGTGTAGAATGTAGTGACCAACTGCTGATCCTTATGACTTCTGTAAACTGTATGATGAACTCAATATTCTACAAGAAATATCACCATTGCTAGCCCAAGACCTCTTAAGGTGGTAGAGCCAAAGAAGAAAATGAAGTATGTCACCATAAAGACACCGGACAACTTCTGTTTGTCGATAGGTCTCGGGCCAGCCGTTGCTGGCTTTCTGTGACTTGACTTCACCCGTTGCTAGATAGTCAGTCCTGCGTACTGGGGAGGCGGTTCAGGTGCGATTTGAACCCCTTTAATCGGTAAGACTGCCCTCGTTATCGCCTCGGCCACCGGACTTAATACTCAATTAATATTTTTATCCTACTCCATCTCTTTCTTTTTTCTTTAAGCATACTTTTACTGTTGTTGGAATCTTGTAAGGGTTTAAGCTTATGGTAATTTGATTTTAAAACACTCTCCGTCGGTTGTCATGACGAATAAAGGGAAGTAAATTTATCTCTTAAAAAGAAGGACCCTCCCCCCGTCCGTATCGACTCCAAAACCACCATCAGCAAGCGAATAAAGCCGATGCCGAGGAAAGCTACTTTTCGATAATAAATACAATATATATGTGATGTAAAGCGGTCCTTAAAAAGGGTACCCCAATAAGCCTATTTTCCTAGCGCAAAAGGGTAGCAGAACTTGAACACGGTTCAAGCATATGTTCCCGGTACCGGTAAAACCGGGAAGGATTGGTCCACTTAGGGCAAAAGTAAACAAACAGAGAACGGAGAGATTTTCGTAAAAAAATCGTACATGGGTGTGTGTGTGTGTTTGTATGTGTGTGTAGGAGAGAGTTCACAAAAATAATAAAAAAAAGGAAATCATTTTTGGCTTTTCGTACAAGCGTTTTCTTTCACCAGCTGTTAAGAAGCCCGGCGACCGGACCAAGCACAGGAGACTGTCATTTTTCATGCATAATTTATTGGTCCTTCCGTGCCAAATCCTCGTTTTGATTGACACTGATGGAGGCGCCCGCAAAATAGATGCCAACCCGAGTCCCGTGTGTACACATACACACACACACACTAGTCACCGTAAAAATAAATATAAAAACAGGGAAATCGCATAATAAAAATGAAAAGTTAACTAAGGTTAGTGAGGCTTTTGAGTTAAGCCTGGGTTGTAGAAGTAGCCATTTTTTTTTTGCTATATTGCTCCAGAGCACTACACACCACCCGCCACAGGACAGGGAAATAGTCCATCCCGGATTAACGTTTCTCTTGGGTGATTTTTTTTTGTTTGGTTTTCGGCATCGTTCCACTAGATTCGAGCGGCTTAGGCAAGATTGACGTGGGCAGACTAAGGGCACATAAAAGGTTCCATCTGTCCTGCGGTTCGCTCCGATGCCCCAGATAGGCAAATATTTAAGGATCAAGGACAAATGTTTAAAGTCAACAGAGGGCAGTTTTTATCTGACTTTAGACGCGGAAATGAAAGTACCGAGTCGGAAAAAAATGGTTTCAGCACATAATTCTCTTTGCTGAATTTTACCTTTATAATTAAAGTATTTAAAATGGTGTAGAAAAGATAATATTTAGCCTCTTACAAAAAGCAGGAAACGGATAAATGAAGCAGCTGAAAGACGACGACCTGGACTTTTTACACCAGCGTCAGTGAATATCTCAGTCACAATTGATGCTTCATCGCAGAACCTGCCAATCGTCTGGAACAGAAAAGAACCCCTAATTGAGGTTCATTAGGAAACGAAACAGCAAACCGTAGTAAACCGTGTTCGCATGCATATGCGTGTAGCAAACCATGCACCACCGTCCTTAGCTGCGGATGAAACGTTAAGAAACGTTGACGCCGATCCTATTGGCGTACTTTTCCCACATCGTGGAAGTTGGACGCGGGCAGAAAAGATCGGGCATAATTGAATTAATCAAGGCACAGTTCCGCCCAGACACAAACAAACCAATACCACATAACCCGGGGAACGCAACGGCACCGGTGCAAACGGAACGAAGATGAAATAATTATGCTTTTCAAAACACTCTTTCGCTTGCAGAAATGGCCGGGGCGTGCATATAAGGCGCGTATGTGTTGGCTTTGTGCTTTGCCGAGGGGTTTGAACAATGAATAAATTGACTTATTGTCAGGAGAAGTTGGGCCACGAGATAAAGTGAATTAAATAGTTGTGCTTGGCGTTTAGTACCACCCTCACACACGGAGACGCAGAACACAGACAGTGTTCGTCTTAATGCTTCGAGGTGTTTGCGCGGCTGTCTGGAACAATCTACATTATGTTCGGCACTTTGCTGGGTGGAGAATTAAGACGGAGATTTTAGCTATCATTTGCTACAAAGTCAGATTACCTTTACAAAACAGTCTGTAGCAAGGCACCAAGATGTGTTCACCGGGATGTACAACCATTCCATTTTTGACAGCTAGCTAGTCGGTGATAGACTGATGTCACTTAGAGGATATCCTAAGTAAAAAAATCCTAAGAAGCCTCAATTCACTCCATGAAAAACGCTTAGTTTAAGCGGTAAATCTCACTCACTTACTTCGCGGTTTGGTCTGGCCGTTCTGGTGGACGCATCAATGCCAACACTCCATCTACTTCCCTGTCCATGTAGACGGCCAAAAAGGACTTTACAGGCTGATTCGTCCGGTGTCATTCTCACGACGTGACCAGCCCACCGGAGACTAGCAAATGTAATTCGTTGTCCCGAATTCTGTGCCCTGGTTCGTTAAATTCACACTTTAACTTCTCACACAGCTTCGTGGGTCAAAGTTGATGGTTCTATGGTATTTAGGGAAATATTCTCCTGGACTTGAGCTAAACTAACTCTCACTTTTTTGGACAATGTTGATTCATTTGCTGTTTAAGTCGGTCGGCAGTGCTGCTTCAGTTCACCCCAGAGTTAAGATCCTCCCAATAGAGTGATTTTAGTCACGGTAGCGCACTCTGGGACTTTGAGCCAAGAAGCATTCTACAAAATGCAGAGCATAAGTTTTTCTGGCAGGAATAACCACTAGAATTTGTTTGTGTTTTGCGCCATCTCACTTCGAACAGCAAGTTTTCAAGGGTTTAAAGGTGTGTAATACCGTTGAAAATGCTAAGTGTTTATTGAAACACTCTTCAACTATCTGCTTTTACGTTAAATGTGCAGCAATGCGCTTATATTTGGAGAAAACATTTCATCATCACACATTACGCTGCATGCTCGCTCGCTCGAGATCCGTTTTTACATTCAACCAATAAAATATCCGTCCAATGTTTTCGCTTCCGACGCATGCAGTTTACAACCATGTAAACCCACCTGGCCATTAGCATGTAACCGTGAGGGTAACACCAATATCCGGATCCGGCGGGATGTCATTACTCCTTTTGTCTTTTGAAGTAAAGCACACAGCAAAACGAAAAATGAAACGTACATTCACACACACACACACATACACACACACACACACACACACACAACAGGTAACATCACAAACCTGTCGCCATGGTGGTTTGTTTGCTAAACGAAGGAAAGCACACGGACACGGGTTCATCGCTTCATCCGCCGGGATCACCGGGTAGAACATGGCCGTGTGTGTGTGTGCACACGTTGTTGTAACGATTCATTTCATTAGGTAAACAGTGCGGATTACTGTACAATGTACGGTCGCCGACAGGGTGACCCCGCGCTCGGTTAAGGTTAAACGGCGTCATATTGGCGTGACAAAAGCAAAACAATATGCAACAACCATTGAAATAGCGCCATTGTACGGATGGTCGTCCCATGTTGTATTATGACACGGGGGAAAAAGGGGGGGAACCACGGGCACGGAGCGAAGGATTAACGGACGGGGAAATGTAACCGAGGTTCGATGGTACCCAGCAGCAGCAGCAGCAGCAGTAGCAGTATTGATTGACCACCATAATATAATGGCGGCACACACCGAGCAGCAACGCAGCGTATTTTGACCATTTCGAAGGCGTCATTTCGGATGGGCGGCGAACTGCTCGAGGGTGGCGCGAGATGAAGTAGGTCAAATCAGTCAACCGTAAATCTGTCATAGAAATAAATGTCAACGCAGCAACAATGCAGCCCGGGGGCAGCGCACAATAAGCGACCGGTTAGCGGTTTGACGAGCGTTACAAATTTGTGCACCAGAAAATGGTGCCACCCTACCAGGATGGAAGATTCGGGTGTGAGCAGAGCCTCCTCAACCAGTTCCCGCCAGATTTCCTCGCTCCCGTTTGCTTCCGATTGAATATAAATGTTTAATCAATGCAGATTTGATGTACGTAATTTGAGCACGGGTTCCGTTAATTGGATGTGATTAAAGCCGGACGCTTTGCCAACGGGTGTGTTGTGTTCTTTGGGATTAGAGCAAGGTGTATGTATTTAGAAGGTGGATTTTTATCGATTTGACAGGGCGACATTTTAGTCGAGTTATGTCAGAGTTTGTTTACAAAAACATATGGTATGGGTAACAAACATGAACAAACAGCCTCGATTCTCAATCCCTTGAGCAATTTCGCTAATTTATGGGTCATCTTCGCATATCAAATGTGGTTCCACAGAAGATTGACGATATTTGGTTGCATTTTTCGTCAAAAAATCGCAAGCGATACCACCACCGGCGCCTCCTCCGACGCTGCCATCACTCTTCTCAATACCCTTCCCCTCGATCACCACGGAACTGTTATGTCAGGTCGAGAAATGTCAATTTGCTCTAAACAACTCTACCTTCTATATCCATATACCTTGGATTAGAGTTTTGCTTGTTTTGTTTTTTTTTTTTTGGTGACTTTTGCTGGTGGAGGGTTGTCACAGTGGCGTAGTCATATGTCAACGGGACGTAGCGCATGATGACACTGCATCGGATGACATGTGCTGTCGTGCCCGAGTTCAATCAAAACTGGCATATAAATAATAAAACGATCGGCCTCATATTTCGTTTTCGGCCGGTTGGCCCTCAGTGTCCCGATGATTGATCGTCAGCTGGAGAGCCGGTGAGCGGGAGCAAAATGTAACGATGACTTCACAATTGGACGTCAAACAAAGTTCGAATTAATTTTTCTTTCCCCGGGGTGACAAGGCTTCACGCAAGTAGAGCAAGTAATTTCACCCAACGTCAGTATCGTTTTAAGTCACCAGGACGCGAGTGGATTGATTTCCGCAAACAAAGCCCTACCACTTAACGTTCACCGTTTGCTGACCGAAGAACTACTACGAAAAGGGATTTATTAGAAGTGGAGTGTTTGTTTCCTTCCTGCTGCTGTACGGAAGAAGGTTGCAAGGACCGTATTGATCGCTAGTTTTCTCTGGCCTCCGGACACACGCGTGGTGTGATTGTCGAGCAGCAGCTGTTACACGATATAGCTTAGCCGGCAAAAACCAACACCCCAGGAATCCACACAAACTCGCCAACCGCAAGCTATTTGGGTTGGTTATCCGGCATTTTAAGTATGGATTCCAAACGCATTTTCCGAACCGAGGTACCGTTTCATACAAATCGATCGCCCTTTTCCGGAGAATTGAGTGTGGCGACACATACACACACTCCCAACTCCCAACCACACGTACGAACAACTTGGTCCATTACTTTTTCTAATTCATGTCAACCAGGGCTAGGGACAAAAAAGGGAAAACAACACCTTCAAGTGCAGCACAGCGAGCAAAACCAATCAAGCACGACCGATGGAAAGTCATCAGTAAGTTCAGGTTTCGGAATTGCTAGGCGAAGCGAATTGGGACGACCGATTGCAGCAGGGCACACCTGGTTCAACGATTTCTTGAGTCGGTTCTCCGCAAGTGAACCTTTTTTTTCCGGGTGTGGTTTGGGATACGATACATGCACTTTACCGACCGTAACCGGATCCGGTTTTCCTGATGTCTTCTTGCGGTCGTTGGCGACGCCATCCTTTCGACTGGTACACCGTGCGTATCTTCGAACGGGTAGTTGAGTTGAGCACCACCAGGAATCAGGATGCGTGGTGGATGGAGTTGACTGAACCAACTACGATAATAACGGGCAAGACGCTCGGAATCGCAATTGGGAGGGTCCTCAGAATAGTTGTCCACAAAAACCAAAGCTGACACTGATGGGATATAAAATGTGTGGTTGATCATCCTTTTTTTACGAAGCCAAATCCAGTTGGTTGGTCTGGAGGGAGTCGGCAACTAGCCTCTTCTGTATCCAAAGTCCTGCCCGGACAGTGTACTGTAACTTGGAAGGTTTCTGGTTTGCCGCTACATTCGCATTGACCAACGGAGCTTAAGAAAACACACAAAAAGTCACACACACACACATCTCGGGGTAATTCCGTTCGGAAGAAGCTTATCAAGTGGAGTGGTGTGTACCCCGTTTACCGGCAAATTTCATGCTACGATTACTTCCCTCATCAGCAAGACTAGAACTATCGCCAGAAGAATGAGCGGGATTGTAATCTTCGTCGCCTGTTGGATGCAGGCAGTTTCGATCGAATAATTTAGTCTTCTTACGAGCAGCACTAATCGAATCGCCGGAATCGAGACCTCAAACAACTTTCCTGACTCGCTACGGTGTCACATACTTCCGAAGTTAATAAGAGGGTTACGTGGCAAAAAAAAGCACCAACGGTCCACTTCATATCGTTCATTGGTTTGAGTCTTCTGGGGAGGTTGTTTTTTGTTTTGCTTCATGCGCATATTTCTAACCTCCCACTTGGTAACGGTGGCAGTGGTGAAAGTTTATGACAATTATTAACCGTGTGACAAAAATTGTGATCATTAATGTTCAACGGGTAGCAAGAAACTCACTTCGAACGAGAGCTCATTTCACAGCAAAATTGTGTTGTGTCAGCAAATTTGCCCCGCTGGTAAACAACATTTATGGCGGTTTCACTTCTTCCGAAGACACCGCATATTGATAAGCACAATAATAAACCAAGGTGTAAGAAGGTGCTTGGGGAGCTATAACGTTCCGGTAACTGTCGTATCTTTTTCCCGCAAGAACGTCATAAAACCTTCGCCCTAATGTCTTAATTCTTTTGAGCTCATTTCATCTCGTAAAATTGATGTCCCATGAATCGGGCGGGCAAAACATAATTAATGTGTTAGAAAACAGGTGTATAATTTTCTTAGATTCTGGAGGTACATCGAGGTGAATGTATTGGTGATAGTAACAACTGATTAATGAATTGATATCAAATCAGAGAATAGGAACGCATTGAAAAAATAATTAAATTCCAACTTTCATACAGTTAACCGTTAAGCACTTTGGATATTGAGTCTCGTTTGATGGACGAATTTGAAACATTGATGCATTATTTGCGAACTATGATTCCATTTTAAAATTACTAACGACTCAAAATGTATCTGGTCTTTGCTTATTTAAATATAATTTGTATAAATATATTTGAAACAGGTAGAGTAAATCAGAAATTGTATCGTTGCCTTCATAAAAACAAAAAAAAAAACTAAAAAAAATTGCCTACTTTTAGGCGTAGCCGATATGTGATAATGTGGATAGCATTTAATTAGTGGAACGATTGATGATGATCTATTGTAAGGCTTTTTTTAAATAAACATTAGAAGATATACAGTGTATCTCAAGTCATAAAACAAGCGATCCAATGTTTAAAACAAGGTACAGTTTGAGAAAATTAATCAAGAATACTTAAATTGTGACTGAAAAGCTCTGAAAGAAAGTTTCCTTTTACTTAAGGAATATGAGTGGTATCGTATTTGAAAGAAAAACAATAATAAAGAAGACATTGGACAGTGTAACGAGTTTTTTTCACAATAAAAAAAACTGATACTCAAGGGCAGGGAACGTACCAGGAGCGGTTATAGTACGCAAGGCTACATATTGCATAACTTTCGGCGTTTTGTGCAGCTGATTTAATGTTTATCGTATTTTTACCGACTCAAAATTGTTGATGACCCAAGGAATGCCATATTTTAACTGAGATAAAAAATAAATAATTTAAAGCTGTAGCAATAGAAGATTTACCATTAACTAAGATACACTGCGAAACGGGGCAAGAGCTCTACAAGCATTATCTAATAAAAAATGTTTTCTATTACAGAAAATGTGCATTACGCTAGCAAAATACATACGGAGCATAAAATTCCTAGTAAGAACAACAATTAAATAGTAAATTAATTTAAATTGTGTACAATAGAAAGTAGAAGCACCCTGAAAAAAGACAAGCAACAACTAAAAGAAACAACAAACGACAGCGAACGAGACAAAAAGGCACCAAAGTGACAACAACTAGATGCAAGATCGCCATCATTACCCGAAAGACGACTTGTAGATCGTTGAAGTTTTTCTCCGGAAACGATTCCCACGTGGCCGCATCGTCCAGCCCGACGTCCGGATCGGACAGCATCGGTTCGGTCAGCTCCAGCTCCGGCGGTTCGTACCCACTGCTAGCGTAATCGTTCTGTGCGAAGGCAAAAAGCGGGCACGCAAGGTGCAGGTTGACGGGAACGGGCGTCCGCGTGAGGGTGATGAAAGTGGCGCAGCCGTTAACGTGATTTCGTAAGATCAAAGCGTAAGGTGTCGTTCGTGTGAAAAAAATAAGATATATCCACAAATGCCACATTTCAATGGTTTTGGTAGAGTCGAGACAGAAACATTCGTCAATATGATGTTCGAAGAGTGGAGGAAGGAATCAAGATTGCAAGTTTTGAAGGCGAAGTTGTTGTGTCGATGTAGTGTTTACCGCGTGTTGCGACGGCGTCGCCAGTAGGTGTGTTTGTTGAGATCGTTGTTCGTGGAGCGTGGATGTGATTCACCAGAAGCACAGGTGTTGGCGAGTTGAATAAAAAAGACAGAGAGACGGTGTGTTAAAGGTAAGTTTTGTGTAGCATGTGCTGCCATATTTAAAAGAACGTAAACCTAAATCACATTCCAGCCGGCAAGGCAATGAAACTTCGTGCAGTGAACCAGGCAAAGGGAAAACATTCAACAAATAGGATGAACATGTTTGCTTGCGTTTTTGATGAGAACAAAACAATGCACATGACAACGAGAGTTTGTAAAACAAGGTGATGAAGAGATGATGATGAATTTCCCGGTCGATGATTACTGAAACTGAACGCCAGATGAAGTTTCGCGGAAATAGATTGATTTTCTCTAATTAGTTTAAGATTTTGCATAAATCATCTGGTCCCACTGATGGACAAGCCTGTTGCTGCACATATAATAGGTAACGTAATAATCGAGCAATCATAACAATTCAACTCCCCATTTCCATTTCACCGCATCGCCTTCTCTCGAAGGCCGACAAACGTCAACACAGTGCTCACACTCGCCACAGCCACTGGTCCGAACGCTTCGACACTTAATGTGAAGTGACTTAAGTACATTTTATGGATACACACACACACGGCACTTGCCAGTTGCCATTCTAATCCCCTTTCTGACTGGCATGCCTGGCTGCATTAGTAATTAATTTTCCTCGGACCTACCATCGACAGCACAACATTACTGTGTCCCACCAGGCACACCCACACACCTGTGACGCCTGTGAGTGCTATCATTAAAACCCATTTCCACGGACCCGGGCTGTGACCTCGCCCGGTTCGGTTGAACCTACCGACGGTCCGTTGTTCACAGCCGGTGTTGGCCGGCATCATAAGGATCCTATTATGCGCAGATCATAATCATCGTCAAAAAGCAATCGTGATTCGATGCGACCGGCGGCAAGGATGCAACGGAGATGAATAGACACGCTGTCAGCAGTGTCATTGTAACCGTGATTATCACCTTCATTGTCATCGTCGGCTTCGGATTCCACCACCATCGCCCGAGTGGGTTGGTTTGCTGCAGAAAGCAAGCTGGAGCTGGCAACGATAACAACAGCAAGTCAAAAAAAAAAGGAAAACGAACACTGGAACGGAACCGTAGTACCATCGATATCTAGCGGCCATCCTGTTTCCACAACTTCGCACAACGTTATCAAGTGAGGAATGTTGGTTAGGGCAAGCAAAAAAAAAAAAACAGAGAAGGCAGACAGGAATAGCGTGCACGGTGGCCTTCTCTGCTGATGTTATGCCCCTCCAGGGCCGGTACATAAAGCTTGTCCTGCAGGATAGTTGACTTTATGGAAATGGAAATGACAGTCGTTGTTCCGCCATTCGGGTTGGTCATTGACTTGACGTAGTTAAGCCAGACCTAATGGTGTTCGATCCAATCGGGCTGTTGTGAGGGAGCTGTGTCCTGCTAGTAATATTCAAAGTAGTAAGTCGATGTTGGAGTTGCTGTTTTCGTTAGAAGAATATGGATGGACAAGAGGGCAGGAGTTTTCTGCTTCGCTTTTTCGCACCAAAGAGCTATCGAGAAAACTATTTCAGCCGCACATTCCGTTTCGCACGGCTGCAATAACTTCGTTTGGGGTTAAAACAAAATTGTAGAAGAGTTTATTCGTATCTCCGGCAGTTCTGTGAAGGTCTGAGTGAAGGGTTCACAGCGCCAGAAAATATGTAATGAAGTTTGGATAATCGAGAAATACCCGATGAACATCCGATGAGCTTCAGGATCCTCGATTCAACTCTAAGCAGCTTGCTGTACAATATCTACCTCATCCCTAAAACCTTGATGACTAAATAAAAGTTCGAGAAACACACGTTGCATACATTCAGGCTCTCAAAAGACATGCAGGATCATCCGCTGGACGGTCATGCAGGTTCATCTTATCTATCTGATATGAATCACCTCCATTAAAACTCTAGCAGCGAGCTGTCTAATTATCCGAAATATGCAATCATCTTTACTGCCTTATGTCTACTTAAAACGCATGTTCCAACATGTAAGTCCAAACATGACATCAAGATGTTTGTAAAAAAGTGTTTCAATTTCAAAAGAATATATCGTTATACAAAGCGCCTGAAAGTATACTATCATACGTATGTTGTCTAAATGCATAAGGCCAACTCATCATCATCTAACAACCTTCAAAAAAGTGAATATCGATTCCCAAAATTAATATTGCATACATTCAGGCTCGTACCACCTAACACACAATCCAGAGATAATCGCGGGGAAAAGAAAAATCCTTCAAAGTAATCAAACGTCACAATATAGCAGCGATTATAACGCTTCAATAGCGATTACTTTTCCTAACAATCGATCCAAAACTATAATCAGCCACACTCTGCCCACAGTCACGCAATGGTCTAATAAAACAAGACAGATAGGAAAATGCCATGTGCCTGACAGTCATTAAGTACCGGTTTCCCCTTTTGTGTGGGAGCTTATTTTCGGGTGCTTTCCAACAAGCGGCATGAATAATGTACTTGTGTGTACCTCCAACACACACACACACATCGAGTAGGTGGTATGTTGTACCCATCGTACGAAAACTTCATCACGCGGCTGACATTTGTGAGTAAATCAATTTCAACTAACCACAGCACCTATCGCCACCAGAACACAGACAGCTGAGGTGGGTTAAACGGCATGGGCCGGTCCTGCTGGCTAGGGTCCACCCTGGCGGCCTTCTTTTCGCTGGTGAGTAAATTTAGAATTTATAACGCATAATTGATGTTTGAATAATAGAACCAGGAAAGGTAACATGTCACGAGCTGGATGATGGGGAACCGTGGGTCCTAAATAGGGACCCAGGAACATACACGATCACCCGTAAGCTTTTGCAGTGTTGGAGTTAATTTTTTCTTCACTTTCTAACGCTCAGCCAGCTCTTCTATTCATCCCAAACGTGACGTGTTGGCTTGTAAAACATGCGTAAAATGATGTGTACAGCATCGTCGTTCGTCGCCGTCGTCCCTAGCATAATATGGTTGCGATTTCTGGACAAGGCGGCTTTGTGTGCGTATGCCACCCTCGGTAGGCTGTTGTGCTCACGATAAAGCAGGACAGCAGGAAACACATATATTATGCAAAACTGGCCCACTGTTCTCGCTGGCAAACATTGTTGAACCCTCTGTGAGCCGGTGTGCGTTTCACTGATTTTCCACGGCGTAACAAGACGGACGCGAAAAGCAGAAGAAAATATATATTGCCCACGGGGAGTATGTGTGTGTGTGAGCGTTCGTATACACTCACTTGTGTAGACATTTTGCATAATTTAGCAGCATTTTGTAATTAACGACCAGCGTGTGTATGTGCACCGAAATAAGAAGGGGGAAAGAAAACATGGCGGTTGGAAAGTCCTGAGAAGCTGGTCGAATCAGAGCAGCAGCATATTATGTTCGGTTGATTTATTTTCATTATGAGTTTCATAAAGGAAAGGGAAGAAGCCGTGACCGAAAGCCTCTTTCTGGTGTTGAAGCTTTACGGCACAAGGAAAGGCGTTCTAAAATAAGCTTCTCCGGAAGGATGAGGTAGGAACGCTTCCAGCAAAAAGAAGGCCCACAATTAAACCACCCGAGTGCTTATTTAGTTTGTTTTCGCTTGCAATTATATTTTGCTTCCTGCTCTTTAAAGAGAGCGCACACTTTAACGCAGTAGTTTCAGCAGTTTTTCGTGCCGATAATTACTCTCCCTCCGATTAACGTGGAAAATCAACAGAAAAGAAAAACCATGAACTCCACGTGTTCAAGGAAGATTAAGTGGCAGCAGCAAAGCCCACGAACCGGTACCATGGATTCGACGATCCGGAAAATGACTTCTCTTATCATAATTACTACTATCACCGCAACCACAACCAATATCCGGCCGCATCAATCTTCGATTTGACCAAGCGCACTGATGGAGGCGCCCAGTACTTCGTTCGAGGAAATAAAGTAAAAACAAACTTGGAAAAGCCCACAACAGGAACTCGAACCTGCGCTCCGGAGCAGATTCTTGGAGTTGGGCGGTGGCGCTCGGTGTGGAAAGTTTTTCCCCATTCTGCTTTTGCTAATTGAAATTCAACTGCTGCAGTCGTTCGGTGCGTGCGGAAGCAGGCAGCAGGCCGCTTTATCATTCAATTAATCAAACCAGAAAGAGTTTTATTCGTACGGCTCTAGCCAGCGAGCCAGCCACCAGCCTCACGGTCATCACTTCATCTTCTTCACACGCTTGCTGACGAGGCAACGTTATACGGGCTGTGGGAGTCCGGCTAGCTTTGTCCTTGTGCGAGAAGTTGTGAAGAAAACCCCCAGAAACAGCAAATGAATAAAAATGTCACCAGCGTGGAAAGTATGTGTGTGAGTGTGTGTTTGAGTCTGTTTGTGGTAAAAGAAAAGCACCAAAACGAGATGGAAAACAGAAAAGTGTTCCCGAGGCGAGCAACATCAATAACATCAAACGATAAATCATTCGCTGTGTAGGAGCTGATGTTTTATCCTGTGTGTGTGATTTTTTTTTCTCTCTAGTTGTTTCTGCCTTCCTTCTATTTTCCTGGCACCCGTGCCTCTTGTTTGTTGTACATCGTTTTATACAGCTCATTACTTAATGCGTGTCGGGTAGTCCGCTTTCGCACGTGTGCGTGTGTGTGTTTATATGGGGGCACGATTGCAGAGGAATTAATTACCTAAAGTTGATTGAATTATTCATCACCAAGACATGAAAGTATGCGTCAGCGATGGTTCATACCAACCTGTTAGAGGGAATTGATTGTTTTTGAGTGCAAGTTTGCTAGTGGGTAAGCATTTTGATATTGTCTAGAAAGACAAGTCAATAAATTGATTTCCTTATTGAAGTGAATGTCAGCTCAACATTATCTGTAATAAATGCCTCTCAAACAAAAACGATTTCATTTGAAACATTTTTGCTATAGAAATCACAAAAAAATGTTTTTGCGGCTAAATGTAGGCTTCTCATAGCAAACCACCTTGAACTATGCAATTTTCATCTCAAATTGGCTGTTCAAGACAATGAGCAATGATTTCGCAAAGTTTCATGGTTTTTTATGCTTCAAACCTGCCAAAAATCTATTAGCAATTATTTTGGCAAAATTTGTTAACTGGGTAAAAGGACGTCATAATATTTTATCAATTTAATATCTCACAGATGCATCCTTTCCATCTATCACAGAGTTCATTTGAAATCAACTGTAGGCGTCAGGGATTAATGTAAGAGTGCAAACATTCGATTGCCCGAATCAACCGGAACCGGAAGCGATACAAACCGTAGCATTGCATCGTGCGACGCTTATCTGCCAGCCGGAACCGAATGACACAACTTTCTGCACCGAGTGTACAGAGCAGAGCTTTTCTGAACTATCCGTGGAGCCTGGCGTACACGAGTGTATGTGTTTGTGTGAACATCCAGCAAACAACCAAGCCATGCCTCTATTAAGGATTGGCTCGATGTTCGTTTTTTGCCAGTCCAGCTACGGCGCTACTACGCTGGTCGCTGGTACGGCTGGCAACTCCTAACGATGGCAGGTCCGTCGCCCATTAGACCCGGATGTTATTATTTTCTGCTAAATGAGATTTTAATGAGTGAGGCAAACCCGGCCCACAGACTGTCCTGGCTGGCATTCGTTTTGCCAACCGGACACGATGATGTTCCCAGATCGACCTCGAACACCGGAAGAGGTCAACACAGACCAACACACACACACCTTTTCGAAAGAATTATCGAACCACCGAACGAGAATGTTTAAACGTGATTGAAATTAAATAAAACGTGCTAGATGAGGGACAAAAAAAATCAAACAACCAAACGTGTCAGATTGTTGCGGTAAAACTGGAACAGAAGTCGGCTAATTCGACAACGAGTCGAGTATCTCTTTGCCCTAGAAAGTAGGGACACTAATGCCTCGAAAAAAAGAGACGGAACGATCGTTTGAAACCTAATATCAAGCCACGAGAAACCAACGGCCTACACAGCACGACAGGCAGGAGGTTTAGGCAATTTCCAGCACCGCGAACGTTGCGGGCAGTGGATTTTCTGGGTGAAAATTTTGGGCACCTGCTTACCGACGCTCTTGAAAAAGGATTAACGCTTTATGAAACTAATCCCACATTCGCTTAAAATGAAAGCAGCTTTTCCAGCGAAAGCGCTTGCTGTGCTATATTGCACGCGAAAAAGGGCACGGGAACAAAATTTTTACGATCCAATCGGTCGGGTCGGCTGGCTCGTGCTCTGTTCTATTTTCAACCTGCCCGACCGTGCGCCTAAATGTAGGCAATGCGGTGTTGAAAACTCTCGAAAATCCTCTACCACGCGGTGAGTTATCACGTGGGTCCAGTTTTAATCTGCACTCGTTCTGAGGACGGGCAGAGATCGCACAAATCCGCACCCCAAAAAGCGCCGTGTTATGAACCGAATGGGTTGCGGATTTTCTGTGAAACCGGTGAAGAAATAGAGAGCCGAAAAAAAGACAGATTACGAAATATTATGCACCCACAATGACAATACCCCGGCAGAAGCCCGCTTAATGCTTTCGGACGACAGATGGCGGTACCAGCATGCATTAACGTACCTAGAGCTGCAGTAGATTTTTCGCACAAGAAAGCACTACGATCGAGCTTAACGTTCGATGGATGGACGGATTCGAATATGTGTGTGTGCGCACACACACACACTCAACCCGATGTCAGCATGTCAGGAATGATTAATAGATACGGGGTCGTCCCGATTACGCGCGCGAGAACTAGGGCATGCAGAAAACGGGATGAGCGCTAGCTGTGTGTGTGTGCGGGTGTGTGTTAAATGGATCCCTGGCGGGTGCAAGTTTTATGTTTCCACCTGTTTTAATGTGTGCGTGTGGTGTGTTGTGCGTGAATGAATGGTGGATGTGTTTAATAAAAAAATAGGGCGACGAAAAAAAAAAGGTTTAAACACCCAACATAAAGGATGCACTTTGACGATAATTATTTGACAATCCGCTCACAATCACACCGCATTCCCATTATGGTATGAGCTGGTTTTGGTGGGTTCTCGTGTGTGTGTGTGTGCCGTATCTTGTCATGAAAAGTACGGCCTAGCGGGATTGCGAAACAACGATCGAACGGAACAACAACATCACAGCGAAACATTCCGACGTGAGGGTAACCGAAAAAGGGGACCAAACAACTGAACCTACCTGAAACAGTGGTTGATCGATTTTGGCATTGGCCGGTATCTGCACTTTGTACATTTTCTGATCGAACTCGGGCGCATGGTCGTTAACGTCCTCGACCTGCACGACGACGCGCGTCGTCGACGATAGCTGCGGCTCTCCGTTGTCCATCACCAGGACCTGTAATTAAAATGGCATAAAGGGAAACCGTTAGTGACGAGCAAACAGGGCGATGGTGGTCTGTGACTGAGGCTTTGGGAAAATAATCTGCCACCGTACGGTGGTCGGTAGCTGGACCTGTGGGCAGTGCTGTTGTCCTTTTTTTCCCCGCGCTTATGAATACTTGGTCGATCGGTGGGAGGCAAATTAATTTTGTACCCAAATGATTAATGAGCAACTACAGTGCTGGTTGGAGAGCAGGAAGGAAGGAAGGAAGGAAGGAGAAGGGTAAAGAACGGAAGCGTGAGAGCCTGTCACGTCAACGATTCTGAGATTGTGCTTTGGGTGATTTCCTTCTCGCGTTTTTTTTTATCAACGTTGTATCGTCGTCAGCCAGTTCCTGAACCGTTGCCGGTTGAATGATGGTGGATTATTTGCGATACCGTGTAGTGTGCTGGTTGATATCCTGTCAAAACCATCACACCACACGCAACGAATCCCGTGTTTTTTGGAGGCGTTGGAGCTGGAATCTAGCCCAGTTGGTAGGATAGCGATTGTATCATTAAAATCGAACTGTAGGTGTAATCTGGTTTACCACGAACAAACGATGTTTACCCATGGGCGCCGAATGGGGATGTTTCTGTTTGTTTTCGATGAAGGGAAAAATGTTAAATGTTGGGTGGTCTAAGAGGATTGAAAGTTCCAAAGAACTAGCACAGAAAGGAAGATGACGAGGAAAATTGTATTCTTTTTCCTGTTCATTTCTGATATAGGCGGAACGCCTGAAGGTATGCAATCATCGTGTGTAAGTTGGTAGTGCGTTTGTGATGATTTGCAATTTTTTTATTATTATTAACGTAGCAATGTGTTACGTTGGCGTCCGAAAATCAAGGGACAATTAAAACCTAAAGATAGTCGAAATAACTTCGAAAGGTATTTTATCAAGTATGTGAAAATACGATGTTATCTGCTGATGAGCAGCATGCATATTATCGTTTGTTTTCAGTAGAATAATGAATGAAAAGGAACCAAAAATATCCTTTGAAGAATGTTGAAACTTCGCTTATTTATATTTCAAAAAGAAAATGCCGACGAAATTGCAGTTAAATTGGATTAACTAATTGGGAGGTGATGTTTTCAACAGATGCTTCAACGCTTAAAGGTATGCAATCGCAATTTTTGAAATAGTTCAGTTAATTACATTTTTTACTAATTATTATATAAATTTCCTAACATTCCTATCCATTTTTGATTACCCTGATAACTCTAAACCAAGTAAAAAACGGCCTATGATACTTGAGCCTACTTTCCGATTCGGTATGTTGTTAAAAAGCTTTAACAGATTTATTTGGTGTACAGACTGTGAAGCGAAACTAGTCTCCATTAATGCTTTTCACTTTGACTTTACAGAAATATACTTCAAAATCTCTTCAAATGCTTCAAGAACAGTGCATCAAACAGATTACAGTGAGATGATTAAAAATGGATTAATATTAATGGGCCAATTGCATACATTTAGGCGTGTGCATGATGAAGGTGATTTTTTATAACATTTTAAGTTTCAGCATTTTTTTCTATTCCAGTGGGTAGCTCCTGTGCCTCAATGTCAACAAATGCTCTACAAATTAATTAGAACTTACCTCTAATATGTGCTCTGGTTGATTTTCGCGATCCAGTTTTCGTGCAGTGGTGGTTATGAGTCCTGTAAAGAAATATCAATTTTAATTAATAACTCAAGTTAAACCTTGACATTCAAAACAATACAAATGCCCCACCCATTCCATCAAATTCCATCAAGTCATGAAATTAATCTCCCAGAGCGACTTTAATAAACCACCCAAACGCAACGGCACCAATTTTAATCCTTTGGCGTGCCGAAATCGAAACCAAACCCCGTTCTCGTGCTGCCCTAAGCACGTCGTGTCCGCGGTGCTCCCAGAACGGCAAATCACCTACTATTTTGGTTCACCTTTAATCTTAGCCGCCAAAGGGCAAATACATAATTCAACACTCCGATCCGACCGGTGCCGGCTAATGTAGGTAGGTGGGGATCTCGGTCGTCATTTCCATCGACAACGTTTGAAATGCAATCCTTCTTTTGCGAAAGCGAGCAACGGAACCGTTTGGAAAACACGAGTTGCCGTTGCCGGATAGGGAGCGCGTTTTCCTTCTGAAGTACTCATTTCTCATCCATAGCGAGCCGTATACGATGGTGTACGTTAGGCGATGTGTTTTAGTGTGCCCTTTTTTTCTTTCGCTTCATTTCGATTACGTCGGTCGAGAGCGAAAAGATGGTTTGAATCATCCGTTCGATCAGGTGGGTGTGCAATGATGCTCAACCCGTTCTCCAAAAGGGGCACTTTTCTTCAAGAGGTTGAAGAAAAACAGGGGCGAAATCAAAAACAAAAAACCATCGAGTGCGGGTTATGTATGTGTGTGTGTGTGATTGGCTGGTGGACAGTGAATTGAAGTGAGGCTAGATTGTATTCCACTTCAGATTCAGCTCCTGCAACGAATCGTCCAACCGTAGAAACCGATCGACTCACTCAAACCCCCTTATTGCTTTTACACGATGCGAAACGTTTCTTGATGGATGTGCTGCGGAATGGTTCCAGCTTTCCAGTCCTTGAAAATTGCGCTCCCCATTCCACTTCATCAGGCTCTTCTCCTTCTCGCGGCTGGTTGTCAATTACAGTCTTCGCATCGTCTTCCCTTTTGCCGCGTGGGTAAAAGGTAACGTCTTCATCGATTACGACGAGTTTTCCGTGTCAATGCGCGCCTTGCACACATACACACACAATAGGCATACCGGCACATCGTTAACAGACCACCACCACCACCTTCACCCTCAAGCACTCATCAACCTTCTCGCATATCCCACAAAAGTCTGGCCAGGATCGATCAATATTTATGGTACCATCGATATTGTTCACCTTCCCCGGGTTGCTGGCTGGTGTTGACTTTTATGGGAAAATAATTGAATTTTAAAAGTGCATTTTCTTGTGCATCACGCAGACGCTGGGTGTATGTTTGGGTGCCACGACGTTCCTGCTGCAGCGACCGTGATTTATTCAATGTGTTGCTCGCTACTTTCAGCTGATGGTAATTAAACCGTGCACACGGGCAGGATCGCTTACCGCTGGTGCTGTTGATGGTGAAGTAACCTTCCGGGTTGCCGGACGTAATGCGATAGGAAATCTGCTGCAGTGGATCAACGTCTCGATCTTCGGCAACCAGCTGAAGCACCTTCACGTTCGGTGGACTGCTTTCCGGCACCGACGGATAGTACACGGCATCCTCGGTGAGGGGCACGTTATCGTTCTCGTTCTGCACCTCGATGTACACCTGGGGGCGAAAGTGAAGTAAACGACAGCGTGCGGGTTATTTTAATCGGTATCGGTATTGAAACTGAAACATAAGATAAGTAGAAGCGGAAAGGGGGGGGGGAGTGAAGCTTTCACAAGGAGTTTGCTTGTGGGTTGAAGTCTTAGGGCGGATGTGATAAAGTGTGGCGGTAACTAACCTGTACGCAGGAATGCAGTGGAACGACGGCTTGGTCCTGTGCGCACACCGTTAACCAGTAGCTTGGCTTCGTTTCCAGATCCAGCGAGGCAAGGGTACGAATGATTCCTGTGGAGGAGAGTAAAGAGAGTGTAAGAACGGGAACGTTAATGAGGAACACACTTGAGTCTATGATTACAGAAATGATTACTTTGCAACGAATTTTGAATGGAGCGTTTAATTGGTTAGAATACGATAATTATTGATATTGGTTAGAATACGAATATATTGATTAAAAGTGTTGTGTTTGAAGATAAGCAAAATAGTGCACAAGACGTTAGTATGGACAAGAGATCAGACCGGCTTTGATTTTTTCTCATTGAGTCCCTCCCTAAAGGTTCTCGGTGTGCTCCGTAGCACCTAGCGCTACAAGGAAGCCTGAACTAGATTTCCGAGACCTCTCTAGGTTGTAGTGCCACATAAGAGGAAGAAGTAAGACATCAGGATCAATATTCATGTAGCAACCTGCATCTAAACAATAGAATCCAGACCTTGAAATCCTCCTCGTCTAATTATGAAGTATTCAATTGCAACTAGGATTCCTCGACCAAAGTCGCTAAGGTTGACCAATTTTAATAATTTGATCCTTGTTTACGCTTAGATGTTTGTTTACGCTTAGACGTCAACCCATACTTGACGAAAGCTAGTTTCGTCAAGTTTATGATAAATGAAATATTTCTAGGATACAGTGAGTAGGGATGAGTGTCGCTCGCGTGGGGGGCACTCATAAGAAAGTTTATAAATAGGGCAGAAAACACAATTATATTTCTCTTCGAATTTGGAATCTGAACACGACGCTTGGTAAATATTGCAACCAACATCGATCCAAAACTCCGCGAATTCTTCAATCCTTTTTTGCTAAAGTAACCATTTATTAATTTCTGTAGAAGATAAGCTTGGAGTTCCCAGTATAAAATATGCGGTTTCCTAATGGAAAAGTAGAAAGTAACGGGAATGAACTACTGGTCATACTGATACTCCTTATCGTGTTTATTCATCAAACATTGGAGTCCTCAAAAATTCGCTGTTGCAGATGAGGTAGATCAAGAGTTCATGCCAGCTCCTTAGATCGAACTCAAGAGCTATTATAGATACTATAGCTCAACTCCAATTACTTTCCTCAAGGTCACAAATGCTCTAGAGATTGATCGCTCAGCTCTTGAGCTTGCTGATGACTAAATTTTGTCCATGTATTGGGAGAATTCCATGACAGTTTAACAGGGACACTAGACTTGGGGAAGACATTAAACCATTTTATGTAGGCTAAGAATAACAAGCTTAACAATCAGATTAACAAGTTTTTTTACAAATAAAAAACTCGTAAAAGTAAACTATAACCATTTTCAATCCTTCTTAAATTGCTTTAATTTCCTGTAAGCCATCTTTTTAAACATAGACATAGAAGAGTTTGAAACGCAACAGTAGAAACAATTTACAGCAAAAAAAAGTGAGAAAAAAACTCCCATAAAAGAACCATAATTGCCATCATCACTTGCATCACCATTAACGTGCCACAAATTTCACCCAAAGAAATCATGATCTACGGCTACGAGCCATCCTCACTAAGCGATGAGCCGTGAGCAGAAACAGGCCCACTTTATGGTCACCGTTCCCAACTGACCACTTTTATGCCTGCGACAGGGAAGAGCAGCAACCGTTCCCGTAACGTTGTAAAATGCTCATTAAATCTCGTTTCACCACCGCTAAAGGAAGAATACTTGCGCACCGAACAAAATGGCGGTGTGTGTGGGAAATTCATCTTCCTAATCATTTGCGGTCGTTTTGTTGCGAGGCCTGCCTGGTGGGACATACGATTTTTCTTGCCTCACCTTTTGTGTTATGCTTTCTTGCTGCCTCATCTAACACCTAGCCAACCAACCACGGCGTGTTTGTGTGTGTGTCTGTGTCGCTCACTGGAAAGGGGGAGGCTTCTTTTTTCACCGAAACGCTAATACCACACGACCCAAAACACAGTTTGAGGCTTCGCCTCGGCCACACATAAAGCATGGGAAGAAGCATGGAAATGTGCCAGGACGGGCGCAAAGAAAACGTAACAAATGCTTGCAAGCATAATCTTTTGTTTCCTCTTTCTGTCAGCTTGTACGGGGGGCTTTTTTTTTGTTTGGCGTCCATTTTGCTCCCGAACCAGAAGGTTTTTGTTATGTGCCGAGCCGGCTTTCGCGCTCAACTGACCAACTGGAACCGGCCGGACGGGAGCGGTTGGTTGTCTTGACAATCTGGACGACCGTCAGGACACGGTTATCATCGAAACATACTTCGGTCAGAAGATGAATGTCATTCCGCTGACAATGATCGCCCCATCGGACCGAGGTGGAGTCGGCGAGGACCGGGATAGCCGGGACGGGTCGTCCGAAATAGGGGCCGATGTTCTTCACCCGGGACCGGAGAATGGTATTTTCGGGGGATTAGTGTGATTACAGTGTGCCAACTTTGGGACAACTTTTCCCAGCGTGGTCGCGCGGGGGAAAAGCGCCGCGAGGGAGTCCGACGTGCGAGTATGGAGGCGAAGTCTTGAACGAGACGGCAACACGATGATAATGATAATAAGTAAAAGTCGCTGACGGCTTCTTAGATTGACGGGGCTTCGGCGAAGAATGTGTTGTGTCTCGCTGGACGTCTCGCCGGCTGTTGGATGGAAGTTTGGAAATGAACGACACTCGTTATGCTCGCTGGAGCGATGATAATGGTTTGTAGGGGAAGCGAAAAAGAAAGGCCCAACAATAGCTTGCAGACAGAAGGCGCTTCCAGGATGTTTAACGCACGGTTCATAAAGGTTCCGGTATGAAGCTGGCATGAAGGACGGGTTGAAATTCGGGAAGGCATTGATTAAATTGGTAAAACGGACAACCTTCAATCGTCAGCAGTCTTTGGTGTTGATGTGTTTGAAATTGAAAGGCGTAGACCATGAAATGCTTTGAAGCAGTGTTTTTTTTTTGAGATAGTTAAGACTTTTGGCGAAGAAGACCTAGTTTGACTCGGTGAGAATTGATCCAAATCGGATCAAAGACATTGAATAAAACGAGAAGGAACAATTTGTTGTTCACTTAAATTGAGTTTCTCGTAAACAGGTTTCCGGACATACAATTCTATTTTATATTAAAATGCTTGAGTATTGCCAGGGTTCAAATCCCATCCAGACCGGTCTCCCCGTACGCAGGATTGACTATCCAGGTGAAGCCAAGTCACTGAAAGGTAGCAATGGCAGACCGAGTCCTTTGAAGATTTCAGTGCCAAGTAAATAGAAGAAGATTTCTATGTTAAAATTATTTTTGATGACTACAGCGCCTAGAAGTATGCAATGCTCTTTTCAAATCAGTTTATTTTAAGCTAAGGAGTGCAAGTAGAATGTTTAACCCTAACTGCTCCATAATATACGTGATTTTAGTAGCTTTTTTATTGATCCTACCCCAAAGACGCTTATGTAGTAGGATGATACATACATTTAGGCGCTCGCAAAATAGAAACTGAATTTTTCAGATGATTAGTTTTTTAGACATTTTAGTTTGATACATTTAATATAGAATAAATGCGATATTCAACAACACCGTTTGAATGAATTTGGAGGAATTAGTTCGTCTCTCAAATAGAAAACATTATTAACAAAAATCTTAACATACATCGACAAAACAGCTCCCAAATGTATGCAAAATCAATTTCGAATCACATAAGATGGCTTTTAAATTTAAATACTTGTATGCTAAGGCTTACTTTACACATTTATGGAAACATTCATCATCCCAGCTTCCCATTACTCAACTCATGCCGATGGTTCCGAAAAATCAGTCCATAGAAACGATGGATGGCAAGCCTACGCAAATTAGTCCATGGCCAGAAGCACTGCACAAAGTTCCTCTTGTGCTTCCGTTCAATTGGACGTACCACTTCCCTATACACTCGAGAGTTCTTCAAACACTGATAACCTCGATTGATGGCTACAGTTTGGATGGTTCCCGGCCACCGCCACCCGATCAAGAACCGCCCAAGTCTGCCAAGTCTCAAGACATTTACCCCCGATTCAAAATAGAAATTTGGAAATTTTGAGCGCCCCAGCTCCAATTCCGATGCAAATGGAATCAATTAAAATGGAAAACAGCCGTATCGGAAACCCGCCACAACATCTCCACCGAAGCTGAATTATGGATGGGGTGAAATGAAGTTTGAAATTTTCCGAAACATCTAGCCCAGCATTCAACAGCATTCGGGTTTGGTGCGCTATGCGCTGGTAGAGGATCCGGCGCCGAACCGGTATCGATCACACCTAATTAAATTAGTGCTCCGGTTTCTGTTTAATGCCTATTTTATGATCTTTCCCCTGGCGGTTTAATCGACCGCCGGCCGGAAGCGAACTGGCCCGATTATACCGACCCGCCCGAGGCCCGTACCGAGGTCAAGTGTGGTCGATTGTGAACTTTTATGTGGTGATGGTAGGTTTTTTTTTTCTTGGGAAAATGGAAATTGGAGGTCCTCTACACCCTCTCCAGCTCCGTACGGTGAAAGAGTTTCGGTAGTTTCACCGTCAAAGGTGCATGATGTTCCGATATAGAATCGAAAACATTTTCACTTGATTTTTATTGTGCCATTTCGCCGCGAGGGATCCTGGGGACGCCGGCGGTAGTGAGTGAAGTTGGAAATGATGAAAAACAGAGACCGGGAGAAGTTTTGCACCACCATGCAGCCACGGGAAATGTGGAACAGGGAGTAAATAAATTAGGCATATTCTATCTTCATCAAACGAGCCTTCCCTCGTACTACCCCAGGGGCCGCAACTTCGGACCAGGACAGCAGATCGAAAGCAGAAACAAAAAGCGAAAATTGACGCCGAAAGTTTTCCCTCCCCTGCGTTCGCCAGCACTTTTCCACCGCAGGCAAGAAAATACAGTGTGCTGAGTGATAAATTTCTCAATGCCGTGCAGCCCCCGTGCAGCCGCCCGACTCTGCTTTAACGCGTACCGAGTGCCGATGAAATCCATGCGCCCATAGATAGGCAATAAAACGTGTTAATTACCCGCCGTGGAGAAAAACAGCCTAGCACACAGTTGTTGCTGCGATGGTGGTGGTGGTGGTGGTGGGAACTGGAGGTGGCCATGAGGTGTAGAGAAAAATGTTGCAACATTTGCGGGTTGCACGGTTGGGTGAAAGTGCTTAATATGAGCGGGAGAGCATCATTAGTAGCTAGTGGTGTGAAGTGTTCCTAGCTCAAGTCGCTGCATCACTTGTTAGCGAGGAATGTGTTCGGTCGAGGTGTGATTATTAATTCCACATGCTCCAGCTCGGTTTGATGGACTGTGTTTGAGGTCGTTTTTCAATGACTCACTCGCTCCAATTTATTTCGGAAAGGCGTTCTTTTTTAATGAATTAGTGAAATCGAATGGAGCTTAAATGTGCTTCAATGGATGCAATACGAATTGCAAATCCATACCTCAGTCGTTTCGATCGCAGTCGATCTTCAAATCCCACTCCGTACAGGGGTCTTAATCCCAGAATATAAATCCAAATCCTTGGACTAAGTGTGATGCATCATGCTTATTTTCTGCACTTTTAGCATGCCACTTCGCTCAATCGACCGACTCATTCTTAACCCAGACTTCAAGAATGATGACATCAAACTACATTATTATTCAAGCCCGTATACTTTTATCTAATCTCTGTCAAAACCTGATCATAGCCCAATCGATTCCTAATTTAATCGTAATTGAATCCCAGATAAATTACAATCAAATCTCAATCGAACATCAATCGAATCCCAGTCAAGTTCCAATCGAATCCCAAACTTATCTCAATCGAATCCCAATCCTTATCCATATCGAATCCCGATTCGGATTCAAATCCGTCATTTTGAATCCAATCCGGTTCGAAACTTTCACTTGATTTTGTCTTTAAATCCTCCCAGTCCCGAAACTCCCATCACTAGTTTGAAATAGTAAAAGAGGCAGCAAAAAACGCCTGACTGTATGCAATTCGCAACTCAAAACGAGCAAATTATTTCAAAACCAATTCGTTTTTGAATAAAAATCCTTTTCTGCACATTTCTCCTCCGCAATAACGACTTGCTCCACTTCATAGCTCGAACAGAATTGCTCAAGACACATTTGCCCTGGGTACAGGGTTTTATTGCAAGACCTTTCCAAACCGAGAGTCATATTCTACACGACGCACTCGTGCGTGACACTGGCATTCACTTTGTTCCCATTATACCCATACGTTATGTGCTTTATGTTTCGCGTTTCCACCGCACATCCTCGTGGCGGGGCTGACAGGCTGGCGCAAACAATGCAGCAGCACCAGCAACAACGACAAAAAAAGGATACAAAGTTAAGCAACAAACGCTGAAGAGAAGAAATAAAACCTTAACACATCCTTTAGAATGGGTGCTTCCTTCCAAAATGCAGACGACAGACGCTTCCACGCTCGTCCCGCCGTTTTCTTCATCAACCTGTGCACCAGGAAACACCGCAAAACAGACACACACACACACAGACCGGTGGAAAACAAGCAGCACAATGGCACATGCTCACCGACCACCGGTAACAATAGCTTTGCATTGGTCTAATTGTAGTCCCAAGCGAGCTGGAAAGGAAAGTGCCACCGACGATGGTGGGATGGGCGGTCGGAACAAAAGTTTCCGTCGTGAATTTCCCGGGCGAAAAACAAACAGACACACAAACACACATTTATGATCCTTCGCAACAGCATTCATGTCACTTCACTCCTTTCGTGCATGGCATTGGCCGAGAAAAAGCCCCCGGGGTAAAACAATAGCGCCGGAAAAGAGAGAGAAAACATCAGTTCATGGGAAAGCTAAGGATGTCGTTGGTTGGTTGGTTGGTTGGTTGGTGTTTCCTATTTCTTTTGATAATGAATGATACTCGTCCCCTTTCGGATGGGTGTCTCGCGCTGGGAAAAGCTTTACCCGCGACATTTTGCCCGTCGGTCGGACGACGCAGTAAATACCAAAACTTCCGAAGACACGTAAAGGTACGGATGTAGTGCAGAGGTGTGCTTGCTCAAAACCGAACCGAACTGCTTCTTGATGCACAACATTGAAAATGGGAAAATATTAATTAAAAAGTGCTACAACTTTGCGCCGGCACACCAATCGATCGAAAGTTTCGCCGTGCTCGAAAGTTGTTCCAATTAAAAGTAAGTTGTTGAAGCACAACAGCAATAACGGCAGCGAGAGGACAAATGAGAAGACACAGGGTGAATAGTTTGGAAAATTACTAAACGAAACAAAATTGAGGGAATGACGATAGAGTTAATTAAATAGTGCGTGCGTAATAAAAGGACAAAAATAAAATTAATTGAAGCGATAAAAATTCCTCATTGATGAACTATCGTTTTTATTATATTTTTTAAATTTTTGATATCTGTACCATTAGATAACAGAAAAATGAAAAATAAATATGTGAATATTTATCTACTTTGTAAGTAAATTTATTTCTCTTGATTAGTGTATGTTGTAGTTGCGATTGTTTTAGTATGTTGTTTATGTTGTAGTTTTTAATTATTGCTAATTCATTTGTTTTTACAGGGTTTTTCAGTTGATAAGGCAATAGCATCCATTTGCTAATAGTTGATAAGGCAATAGCAGGCTCCTTAGATGAAATGACAAACAAAGCTAGATGATATGGAAATGGCTTCGTATGACAGGGAATACATTTCACTTGTATTGTAAATACATACGTGTATAATAAATACATTGGGAAAACATACGTATTTAATACATTTTACAGGGTGTTTCAGTTGGTGATATGGAATGTTCTCAGATGATATTGACATAGTAGCCATTGATATTGCACGCACTTACCCGAGCGCTGAAAGGACGTGTACAATATCAACGGCTACTATGAGAAAATCGTCTGAAGACATCACAATAAAAGGTATTTGATTTCCCTGTCATAGGAAGCCGTTTCCATATCAACTAGATTTTTTTGCCATTTCATCTAAGGATCGTACAATAAAAATGGATGCTATTGCCTTATCGACTGAAAAATCCTATATTATGCAATTGCAGTTTTTTCTTATTTTGTTCCTTTGCATTTCTTTGCTCATTTATTCCGTTTAGAGTTTGTTTTATATTTATTATTTAATATTATTTCATATTTTAATGTAAATATGAATGTTTTAATCTATTTTTTACATTTTATAACCATATTTTATGTTTTACGTTTTTAAAGAATTTTGTAAGTTATAAGAAATTGAAGTATAAAATAAGGACCACATGCTGAACCTACGTGAATTGATTTATTTTCAGGCAAAACACAAACAAACATGCTACCTATGTTACGATCGATTACCAATTTAATTACATGCGAGTTAAATCCTTACGGCTGAAATGTGAGCAAGTGACAATCCAGTTTCGAAAGGAGTGACCTTTTTACAGGCAACACAATGGTAAACCAGAATTAACTTAATCATTTCAATCGACTCGTTAAATGGAGCCACTTCTGTACGATGCCTCATCGTACACGGTGCTCATCCATCGCACACGCGCACGCACAAACACCTTTCTTACAACTTGCTGCTAACCAGAAAACGGTTCCCTCCGTCCTTCAGTCACTTACATATCCTTTCACGCTTGGTTACCACCAAACCATGCACCAGGAAGCGAAAGGATTCCACCGTTTGGCAGAAAACCCCGGAAGCAAATCGGTCAACCACAATGGGTACGTGTAAGCGGTGTGTGTGTGTGTGTGTTTTCCTTGTGCCTTTTCCTGGACTGGCGCTTCAAGGATCTTCCGCATCCGCGTCGGGTTGTAAGATGCCGGACGTTCGCTTCGTTGTGTCGAACAATTTATACGGCCGGCAACGAGCACGTCGGATGTCCGTCCATCGTACCGGGATATGGTTTCGGACCTGTCGGCGGTGACCATTAACTTGCTGCCTATTCCCCGTTCACCGAGCTTAAGCCAAGGAAGCACAACAAGAAGGTCTTCGAAGCGCTGTCATCGAAATGCAAACAAACACCGGGCGAGAGTAGAATGTGATAAATTTAATTAAAATTTTACCAGAAGTGAAGATTCTGCGCTCGGGCGGTGATGTTGTCTTTTGCCGCGCTAGAAACGACCGGTCGTCCTTCGGTCAAAGCTCACCTGAACACTTGCACCAGACGCTCAATATTCTTCGCGCCTATCTGTCCATCGTGCATCTCGCAAGAAGAACCCAATCCTTCCCAGCAGAAGGATCTTGCCGCACCAGAATGGGCCACCCATAGGCTAATCGACTTCTCACAAGGGATCTTTTGTCTTGCGTAGGACGCGGTACGGCATTCAACTTCCGGCCCGGTGCAATATTCTGATAGCGCGGCAGTGTGGTTTGAATACCAACAAAAACCATTCCCGAATGCAAATGTAACTGGGTATCGTCTGACGGAGAAGCGAGAAGCGGGAACTCTTCCTTCCCCCCCCAAAAGCGAATCAACTGGGAAACTGGTTTGAAACAATGTTTGCTCATCTGTAGGTTAGATTGGATCGTCAGTTGGCTAGTTGGCTCGTGCTAGCAGCACGCTGAAATTAGATGCATTTTGAGGCATGATTTCAATTGATTAGGCTTAATGCAATCGCTCGTCTCTTCCAGGATGTCTCGGCTCTCGCAGCAGGCAGAGTCGATTGTTTGGAAGTCATTGCTACATACAGGGAAACGGTAAGATTGCTACATTGTAACAACCGATAAACAACGCATTGTAATGGAAGGATACGTTGCCTTGGAGCGTTCCAGTTTTCGGAAAGGCGAGTCACTTGTAGGCGCCTAGCAAGGGTGAAAATGTTTTTCTCTCCTCTTAGTGGATTAAACTTTTCGCATTTTCATTGATTTTAAGTCCCGAAGAATAAGTGCTGCCTGATTATTTGATGTCACCTGAAACGTAATGTAGCTGATATGAATAAAAAAATCCATGAAAACTCACAGTAATCTTATTTATTCAATCAAACTTCACTATTGCCTACATTTAGGCGGTTTTACACCATTTTTGATAGTTATGTGACTGAAATAAAAAATTTGTAGATTTTTGTACTACAATTGAAGGCATATTGTCAAGATAAAAAATGAATTATTTACAATCTCTTAACCACGTCCACGTAACAATCGTCTGTTGCATCCTATTAAAAGAAGCGCCTAAAGTTATACTATTCTGTAGTCAAGTAATATCTATAGAACGATTTGATTTAGGTTTGAGAGGATTATCACGATGACGATTGCAGGATAATGAATGAAACCAATGGGAAATATATTACTTCCTTCTAATCACCATAAAATAAAAACCCCAAAATATACAACAATTTCACTGAGCTCATTGTTTTAATTACCCAGAATCGTCTAACGACAAACATCCTGTGATTAGTTTCATCAAACAATGGCCCTTTTAAATGTCTTTGTTTATCTGTAACAGCTTGCCTGCAGTTGCGTTCCATACCAAATGGGCCAGACTAGTTCTGCAGCATTCCGAAAGCTCATTCATTCTGTCAAAATCCTGCGGTCAGACAGTGTGTGTGTGTGAGTGAATGTGGGCGATAGTGTCCATGGAACGGTTTTTCGCTACAGATCAAGCGCCCAGTACACGCACACTCCCATCATATGCGGTTGATTGATTTCGCAACATCAAACCTTGATGCGTCCATTCGCTCACGGGGCCGCCTCATGAATACAGGCCGTCCACAGGCCATCTCGAAAACGGCTCGAGCTGGCATTGGAAATGTCCGATGACATACACGAGCACGAGCAACTGAGGCTCAAAAAGCATTTGAATATTTTCTATATATTCCAGCCGTCGAAAAACGATCCGGTCGAGCGTAAAGTATGCACGTCGAACTAGCCCAGGCTTCCATAATCAATGAAGTGCATCTCGCCCTAGCCAGATGCCCTCCCTCCTTTTCAACGAATGTGCGGTAGCAAGGATGCAATTCCGCATGCATTGTGTGTATGGAAAATGTTTGAAGTACCGGCAAGGGGTTTGTGCTTAAAAATCGATTCACTGAACCGTGCACCGCGCGGGCGGAGGTTCGGAGGCCGGTGCCGTGAACAGGACCCGGCGTGATGGACGTTGCCGGAACGCTTTCCTGTTTTTCTCGGTTAGCACAATAATTGGCCCGGTTCGAAGTCAAAAGTGGGTATTGCAGCTCGGTGGTGTGCTCCAGCCTCGTGTCGAGTGTGTGCGAGTCCGGCCATTTCTCGTGTACGGCCGGAAATTGCAGAAACTCCAGGCACACACACACCAGACATACCGGTGCATTGGTGGTGAAGGTGAAGGCGAATCCAGGAAAGTCTACTTTCTTCCTTACAGTTCCATAGGGCCCGAGAGTGAGCAGGAGCCATTTTTTACCTTTACCTCCCCCTGGAGGAATTATTGATGCGTGTGCATGGACAAGATCGGAATCGTACACGGCAAACGGTCGGGTCCAACGGTGATCGGGTTGGACTTGGACGTCCCCGGACCAACCACAACGGCCGTATCTAACTTCCGAAAGCTTATGGTCTTTGGAGGACTCTCTCGCTGACTGCGTTCTGTGCGCTCGTTGCTTATGAATATGAAGGCCCCCTTTCGGCATCATGAAAAGCTTACATTCACAATTTCTCCACCAATATGACAGTATCCCGGCTGATTTGACTTTCAACCATCATAACGAACGTACGTCCTGGCCAGCCACTCGCTACCGAAGGCCGAAGAACGAGCGGCGTTAGCATATTTGGACTGTCATCTACACCTGCTCGAACCATCGGCTCCCCTTTTTCCAGTCACAGTTGGTGGCATCGCCAGTCCGTCAAGCTTTTCTGCTCATTTCTGTGCTTAAAATCAATAAAAACACGTTTGCCCTCAAGCCCGGCGGCGACCGACGAGCGGCTTTGCGAGATTGAAGGACGACGGTAAAGGTGCGTTTCCTGTTGGGAAATCGTGAGTCGTCTCTGTCTCGCTAGAGGTAAATATGTAAATCACAGCCGAGCGTCCCTCATGTTGGCAGGATTACATTTCCAAGGCTTCACATTCTTGAGATTTTTATCGCCGATAGCGAAAGCCGTTTTTCAACACCTTTTTTCCAGCTGAAGATGGATGGCTCCCACTCTATGTGAAAAGTGTGTGTGTGTGTGTAAAAACTATGTCTTAAGCATACGAACAAATGGTAAAAAATGTATCACACGCCCAAAGGTAAAGGTGAATTTTGTTACCATTTTGTCCCGCGCGCACACCCGTTGTGATTCGCCTGCGCCCGAAAGATAGGCAATTCGAAACTGCGAACCAAAAAAAGCCCTTTGAATAATGACACACACTCCGGGGGTGGCCATGGTAGTGGTAGTCGTGATGGGAGATTAAACCATCCGCCACCACCGTGAACAACCACCCGGAGCTCACCAACAACATAAAAAACCATCAAGCAGCCAACTCCCATTACATCAGGCCACCGTCAGCAGTCTAAGCTGGCTCGTCACAAATCTTCACTCGCTCGGCTCGGTTTGCCTGTGGTATTAGAGCTCGATGTATCGCCTCTTCTGTTTTTGCCTCTGGGGACATCGCGTCCAAAAAAACGCGATGTAGATTCCATTTCGAGTTCCCCGGACGGTGCATTTCAGCAACGGGTGAAAGGTGATCCTACGCGCCTGATGAGCAGGCCCGAAAACCTGATGTGCCAAACACGAAAACTTGTGCCGAAGCTCGCTCAGCCCGGATGTAAACGGGACGATTTCGCCGCCAAATCTGCGCCTACGGTGACCAAAAGTCCTTGTTCAGCCATTTGTGCAGGATGTGGAAGGTGGGGCGACGGCGGAAGGGAACGGGTCCTCAGGAGGGTGTGAAAGATTTGGATAGCAGAGAGCTGATGGTATTCGCCCATCGCTCCACCTACCATCTTCAACTCCACCCCGCGTCGAATTAGAGTCTTCGGCCGTAAGGGAATAATCCTTCCGCGGATGGATTTGCATACATTTCGTCATCGTCGCGGTCTGGTGGATTGGCTCTGGAAGTAACTTCACCACGCTCGGTTGAGCTTGCGCGTGGGTCAAAGCACTCACACGGATACACGGGTTTCGGTGCCGGAAATGCGCTTGCGACAGCGAAAACCACACTGAGACACACACGCGCCCGTTACGACCATTCGAAAACAAAATGGAGGAGGGGGAGTGATGGGGCAGGAAACCTGTGGAAAGGGGAGGGCCAGAACCTACGCTACTTAACACGGACACACACATGAGGCTTATTTCGTCAAGCATGGATAAATATGCACGACAAGGCATGTGTGCGCTGCTCTCTGTGTCAAGCCTTCGGGCAGGATATCCAGCTTCTCCTATCGATCTTTCGCCGTAGCTTACCGGAACTCAACCCACCGGGAAGCTGTGCCACGGGGCAACGGGGGAGGATTTTTCCGGGAATTAATTCAACGTCATCGGGGCGGGGTTCGGTTCGGTGCTGCAGGGATCGCTTTTTCCGGACGACGAGCTAGACGACTGTCAACCGTGAACGGCATCGCCCGAGCTAAGCTGTCACAGGACTGCTCTCTGAAGGTGGGTGCTGGGTGCTACGACGCCAGTTGAGATATGCGTCGTTACAGATTAATCCTTGCTGGTAATTTCTCGTCACACAGGCTAGTAGGTTTACGCTGAGGCGTGGCGATGCAAACGACCGCGAGGGACAAAGGAGGTGCGATTGTCATAATCGTCACCCTGCTCGGTTGTACGGACGTTTATATGAAAGAATTTGACGCTAGATGTTTTTAGACTTCGGATGATAAAAATGACAACCACTGTCAGCCGAGATGAAGGTTGTCCCGGAGAGTGTCAACCCCCCGGCAGCAGAAGACATTTCCAAATTGTGACAGAAAGAGTTGGAAATGGAATTCTTGGAACAAAGCGCAAATTGGCTTTCCATCCGTTCAGGCAAATGCAACGATGCTGTGCCAAGAGAGTAATTGAAGCTGTGTGTACCGAGAGCCAAGGTATTAAATTTTGTGGGGAATGCTATAGCCGAGACTGTCAATTTATAGTTGCGCTGTGATAGTGAATATATAATCATGGCATAATGATGCTGTGGATGGAGCGATTTCTTAACAACAACCAACGAAAGGTTGACCTTGGAACCGGATACCTTCCATGGGAAAGTTTTAATAGGAAGCGGGCGCTTTTCAAAATCTCAGGATTAATCACTTTTGGATTTTCTTGAAAGTTCTTCTTCTTCTTCTGTGGCACTACAACCTCGAGAGGTCTCGGCCTGCCATTTCTGGCTTTCTGTGACTTAATTTTAACCGTAGAAAAGTAGTCAGCCTTTCGTACGGGGAGGCGGTCTGGATGGGATTTGAACCCCGGCCCTGCCGTGTGAAGACCGGCGCCGCTGTCGCCTCGGCCACCGGACCGCCAAAGTTACTACATCCAAATCCTTGCTGATTTCTTAGCGAGCATTTTCTATTTCTAAAAAAGAGCCCAATGTTGTGGTTCAGAAAATGCTACTATAACTGCTAAAAATGATCTTGTGAAACCGTTTACTAACTAATGATGTGCAAATTGAGTCAGAATGAGTGAATTAGTTAAATCTTATGAATTTGATGATTTAAATCATAAGGAAGAGTTATTTCAACCCACTTATCACATTACTCTCCGAGCTAACTAACCACTTCCTTGCTCTGTTTTAACTCACTTATGATTTAAATCACTCATTTGTGATTTAACTCTTGATGCCAACTAGCCTCTCAGTCACTCGCGTTTTAACTCGCTCACTTTGTTTTAATTCATTCATTCACTCGTTAGTTAAATATTGCTTTACACTTTTTGTATGGAAAACACAAATAGTATTTACTTCAATAATCCTGTCATCGTGATATCATTTACCTTTGTGATATTTAACTCATGAGTGAGTAAAACAGTGAGCTCAAATAATGTGAGAGAGTGAGTAGGAGTTAGAGAGTGAGTTTAAAGGAAGTGACTGTGATAAAACGTGAGTGAGTGAGTCAAATCGTGAATGAGTGCGATAAAACATAGAGAGTGAATTGCCGAATCGACTCGAGGGATTAACTTATTCATCGAGATTTAGCTCTTAAAGATTGAGTAAAAGATTTAACTCACTATTCTACCACACACACTCTGATTCAATTCACGTTACTGAGCGGTTATTCCCACTGTGATTTTTTTCCCCCAAAAAGGCACTCATTGAATAGGCTCCTGATTATTTATCAGGAAAATTGGTGACAAAGGATTAAACCGCTTCCTTTATTTCCGCCTTAAGATAACCTCGGGAAACGTTCCGCGAAAAGTTTGTGTTTATGTGCGCCCTGCTGCTCCAATCAACTTGATCCTTTGAGAATGTCCCCCCGGCACCCGATTCCATCACCCGGTGCCCGGTGAGATTACATCCGCAGCACTCGAAAACCAAAATCAACCCACACAAAAAAAAAACAACAAAACACAACCAACGCAAACCACGAAAAAGAGGTGGAAAAATAATAGCAGCAACAGTCTCAACACGGTGGAAGAAATTTCTGCCCAATGTCAACCGGGATCGGTGACAGAATTTAGTGTGGCATTGCTGTCAACCGTAGCTGCTGCTGCAGCGACCTCACCCAACCCACACTTGCAACCCAGCCAGCGGACGGAACCAGGCGTTGCGGTTTTGCACGACGTAAAACTGCACCCGGCTTTATTGCATTTTCTCACATCCCCACCAGCCCAGCACGCGTCCGCCCGCTTTGCTTCGGTATTTTGGAGCGTTGAGATTCTTTCGGAAAGCACCTAAAACGGGAGCTAAAGTTTACCGCCCGTTGCTTGCTGCGGACAGTTGAGGCCGGTGGGCAGGACCAGGTGGCGGCGTTGCTGTAAGCACCCTTCTGGATCAAAGCCGATGATAGGTGTCAGCGGTGGTCCGGTGCTCGCCGTTCGCCGGGCCGGGCCAGGCAGGATTAAAACTTTATCACGAAGGAATTTTTCGGGTTTTGCCTTCGGGAGCCAATTTGCTGCAGGAAGTGCCATCCGAACCGGGCTAGGGGAGCATTTTTTTTGTTTTGCTTGTTGCTGTTTTGTTGTCGGAGGAGCTCTGCCCTACTATAATCCTGTGTGGACGCTACGAGTGCAGGATTAAGTAGTGGGCATCAAAAGAAGCTGTGTGGATGAATTCCATGAACTAACGCCCATCCTTCAACTCGTGGTAGTGGTTTTATGGGGTTTTGGACAAGTTTTATTTTCGGTGTGCTTCGAAAAATTCCAGCCACGGATGATGTTGCTGAAGCATAGGGCGAAGCAGGGATGGGTGAGTAGGTGGCAAGAGTGGTAGGAGCGAGTTGAAACGTGGTCTAGAGACAGAAAAGTTCTAATCTATCTGATTCATCACGATGAAACTGATGGATTTTTTAAGGGGTAGGATTGAGCAATAAAACTGTCGATTTGTTTGATGCTTCCAAAACATGCATAACTGGCCCTGATACCTCGCCAGAGAGAGGTTTTGAAGGATCATCTGGCAGTATCAACGATCGAGAAATGTCCAAGGAAGGTAATATTGTTACGCGTTCCAACAGTTTACTTGAGAAGAAGTTCTCGTCTTATGACCCCTCTTGAAAGTCATCTTAACGAGCCTTTTTGTTCGACAGTTACTCATATGCACCCCAGGTATGACCTTCAAAACACTCAACGATGTTTATCAACACACATTCAATTATGTTACACACCCGGCAGCGACCGGCAACACATCATCCGGGCACACCTTCCACATTGGCTGCACGCCTTATCCGATCGGAAAGCCATACAAACCCGCACACCGCACACTTGTAGGGCATTCTTTTTTAATAATAGCTTACCTTCGAGTGAGAAAACATTTTTCCCCCGCTTGCTCTAATGAGGCCGTGCCAATACCCCGAGGGAAGCTTCGTAGGTTCTCCTCACCTACTTGAGATACGGCACAGCGTTGGGATTTCTTTAAATAGGGAAACTATTTTTTGTCGGCTCGTTTATCCCTGTCAAGGCCATTTCTGTTACCTCCAGGCGTGCATCGGAGGCTTGCTGCTGCTCGGGTTCGGTGGATGAAAGTGAAGAAGCAGTAACGCGCTGGGGACGACACCATTGCACCGAGGGCCATCCGGTGTGGATGAGAGATATTTATAAAATTCTTTCCCCGTGTGCATATGGCTTGCGTCTCGTGGATGGAATGCTAGACGTGCGGTCATGTACAAAACCCTGGCCCAAGTACTGCCTCTCGTAGGTAAAGTAATCGATAAATCAATGAGTGTGTGTGTGTGTGTGTTAACCATTCGCAGGAAATGAAACGGGCTAATGGGCCCCGGTTTCGTGTGACATTTAACGAATTTATGTCACGAAAATATGTTCTGCGGGCGCTGCACAAAAATTCGACAATTAGAGGATGCGTGACGTTTAAATGGGTAGTTAATGGAAATTGTTTGATTTATGGCGTGTTTCAAATTAACTTCTTGGATAGGTGCTTGCTTGCGGTTTTTCAAGAAAGCTCATTAAATATCCCTATAAATGTACAGGTAAGTCTGATAAATCCTGGTGTCCTGATTGATACGAAGGGATCAAAAATATCTCAATATAACTATTTGACACTCGGAAACATCACCAGCTCATTGTGATTATTCGATTAAATCATACACTCATCCGAGAATAATGGTGGGAACTGCTGGGAGTTATGTATTATGAGTTGATAAAGACTATCATTAAATTTCCCAGGAAATGTCCTCTTCTTCTTCTTGTTCTTTCTTGGTCGAACGACCTCTTACGGTCATGCCTGCCATTTCTGGCTTACTAGACTTATTAAAACCGAATAGCTGGATAGTCAGTCCTCACTATGGGGGAGCGATCCAGATGAGATTTGGACCCCGGTCCTGCCATGTGACGATCGGCGCCGCTGTTCTCGTAAGTGCTGATTGATACAAAGGGCTAAAAAATAGCTCACTATCACAATTTGACATTTGTAAACATCACTATTCAATCATATACTCATCAGCGAATAATGGTGGGAGCTGCTGGATGTTATATATTATGAGCTAAAATTCAATACCTATTACAAATGATATGCTTGAGACGAGTTCCAAGAAGCCACAGGAAGCAGGAACCAACGCTAAAAGACAAATAAAATTCTGGAAGGAATTTCGAAATATACATACAAACACGGCAGACCGGATTTATTTATCTGCGCCTGTCGAAAGTTCCCCACCCAGAGCAACACCGCCCGAAGAAAACCGAACAGCAATCGCTCAAATGCGAAGAAACATTTGTCAAATCACTGCAAACAAAGCAGCGATTTTCGCTCGCCATCCCCCCAAACGTCACCGTGAGCTGTGTAATTTAACTACATCCATCAGCGTGTATTATCTAGTTTGTTGCTATTCCGGCAACAGCATTAGACCGGGTGAACCCATCCGTCAAACAGCAAAGTAAAACAAAACACTCGCCGGCCACTCGCAGGAACTGCGAAGGTGGGGTCGGTGATGATCGGTGAGCCCCACGCGAAATGTAATACCCGCCCATAACTCACTCACCACGTCGCAGCGAAATGAAAAAGGGTGTTTACTACGGAGCTAGGGGAACCTGCACCCAGTCGACAACAATCAGTTCGTCAACAATCAAATCACGTTGGTAAAATGGTATCCCCCTAGTTCCGAGCCGATCCAACCGAGATCAGACTATGGCATAAATCATCGTCAGGGTGTAAGCAGCTGAACCAAACACACACTCTCTGTGTGATTGTAAATCAACCTAGAACTCTTCCCGATTTGCCTAAGTACCCGTCGCACACTATCTTTGGCGAACGAATGCTGGAGGACTGCGCGTTGAACGTTGCGCATTTTATTGAGTGTTGGACACACCGTTTGCTGTTGCTGATCACGAGTTTAGTCTCATTTCCGACACCAGGCAAACGCTCATTTCCAAAGTTTCCCCCGGGGGTTTTATTCCCCCACGCAAGCGGCCCGAAAGCGATTGAATTAAAAGAGAGTGAGCGAGTGATACTTTTGGTGAGGTTAAGTATGCCGAAGTTTGCTGCGAATTGGTAACGCAAAAAGTTGTTGGTTGCTGGTTTGCGGGCGGCCAGAGCTCATTGGAATGCAAATGCAACTTCTTCCGCATTAAGTATGCATACGATCATTATTAATCAAAGTCGGATGAAGTCGTCCCGGAACTGTCCTGTACTCCCTATCGTATATCCAGCCCGAACGATGGTTGGTGTCTTTGTGAGTTTTTCGATGATAAAGATAGTTTTTTGGCGCTCCCGGCTTCCCCCCCAGTTGGATCCAGCCAGCATTAGCAATGAATCAACAGAGAATGAGTTTGACATCTTGTCCCATCAGCAGCTTCAACACTCGCCGCCAGCCACAGAAGACCGAACGAAGGCGTCCGGTGTGGGCCACCACGGTTTGTGAGTTTTGATCGAATTAGGCGTCGAGTATCTACGGTGTGCATTATAGTTTCATCCCATTGGAGCGAGTATCCGGAGCCACTTCACTGCGGTTGGGAAGCTTGTGGATCGATTTATCGTGCTCTGCAAACGCGTCACCGTCAACGTGATTTCTTACCACTGTGTGCAAGCAAAAAGTTAAGCAAAACCCCGGTTCGCGCACGAACGCAAAAAAAAAACAAAGCGATACGAAAGAGTGATTGTTCAAAATTATTCTAAAGCAGCTAAAAGAGGGAAAGCGTACAAAACAAATGTCTCGCGATTTGTGCGGCGTTAAAGAGAAGTTTATTCTTTGCGCCAAGACGTTTCGCTCGAACACAGACACAAACTTTGTGAGCCTCAGGTCCAACTTCTTTGCCATCGGTGAAGTGCTCAGGCGAGCACTGTCACGATGGGGGTAGTCCTTCTTGTTTTTTTTTGTTTCTGAACCATTATTTCTTTCTGTCGTAGCGTTTCGCGTAATCGCGTTTGCTTCATTTGCATTCAAGTTGGCCAAAAACTTCGGCGGCTTAGGGGGGAGGGGGAGGATGCGCACCAAAGTCACCAACTTTAAAGGTAAAATTTATATAGCTTGCTGCTTTTTGTCTAGCTTTTCTAGCGAAACCTTGACAAGTTCACAGTTATGAAGCAAGTTTATGCGAAGAAAAAATTGAGAATTCTCCTTCAACATAAAAATGGCAGTAGATATTCCTGGCGGAAGTTGCAGTGCAATTTTTAACATCCATAAACCAAAAACTAACCCAGCAAGTGTATTAATTATCACCGTGCACAACTTCAAAACAATGTCGGTTCGTGTACAAATCTTTGCTCGGGGCGTGCCAACAGAAAGAACGTAGAAGATTTAGCTCAAAAGTTACATAGTCCTACCAGCTATTGCCCAAGAGCAATGCCTACTAGATTGCTATAATTTAACGCTTTCAACTCTCCACAATAAACCAAAAAAAACAAGACTAAAACAAACTTCACATGGAAAGTTACAAAGTATTGCGATAAATGCCGTAGGAAGGCAAAACGACAAAACATACCAGCTTCTTTTAATGCAACGGATGTTGGAGCAACGGAGTTGTTGGTTAGAATTACGGTGCACTGCAATGCACAAATCCAAATCACAATAGGCAACCGGGGGAACCGTTCCTGCCACCGACCGGAAGCTTCAAGGAAGGAGTGCAAAGTTCTTGTTTTCATCGTCTCCATTTTCAGGCCACTCGGTTACATCCTGTCCTTGTGTGTGTGTGTGTTTTCTCCAGCTCGTAATTGTTGGTATTGCAGCCAACAGATGATAGGATGGTGCACGATTGCTCTTACCAGGGTGTGCGCCTGAATGTAGGCAGCAACGTGTACAACAATTCTTTCTTATCCCGGGTGCTTTTGTACCATAATTATAGGTCCCGGGGCTGGGTGGAGCATGACTCTCTCTCTCTCGGTGGAGATTTACAGATCCTACCCTTGTTGTTTGGTGTGTTGTTCTGCCCTGCTCCTGTTTGCTGGAAAATGGTGTACTCCCATTAGCACGGTGCCACGGTAAGATAATGCATCGGGCGGAGAACTTGTTGGATATTTAGAAATAATCTGTGTGTTATTTGCACACCATTTACAAAGCGTTGGGCACTTCCCATAAACACACCGTGTTTCCAGATGCTATCATCGAGTGAGCAAGAGGTGAAAAATTAATCACTATCACTTGGTGCGCACGAAATCGATTTGTGTCCTGGTTTCTGTTTGCTATGCCTTGCCTTACCCTTTTGTTTTTCTTCAATTCCAATCAGCATCAGCTTGGGGGATTCTGGGTGCGTGTGAGTGAGTGATGTTCTAATTAGTGAAGGCGAACAAATTTAGCAAATTGGTCGGTGCCGTATCCTGGCCGAGACCGCTTCAATGTCACGCAGCGAAAGTTGCACCTCCGACGGTAATCTACGCAACAGTTCGGGTTTGTGCGACAATATGTTTTGCTCGCAATATGGTTTTCTGTGATCGGAATACGCTTGAGCGGGTTGTTTTTGGGAGCGAAAAACTTTTCTATTAACAATCTGCACACGAACTGAAGACGGGTGTGTCCGTGACTGCTAAATCCTTTAAGGAATAGAGAAAACAGGGAGCACCAGGCAAAACCATAAAGCTGTCTTCGATTTGTGGTTAAAGCGGGGTGTCTTAATAGGCAACAGAGGATGAATTTTTGAAGCAAAATCAGCGTAATGGATTAACGGGGTATACCCGCAGATTTTGAGTTGTTTAATTAAAATAAATTAATTCGCTTGAAAAAAAAAATTAAAAAAACAATTTTGCAAGGCAAAGAGACAATCCTTAAGGCACGTACAGTGAGGAGTATTACTATACGACCAACTATTTCTGTAAAAATAGTAAAATAGGAGGAATCGATTTATTTATTTTTTTATTAAAGTAATTGACGATCTTGTAAATTTACTTTTTTTTGAAATTGTGGTATCGTTAATTTAAAGGGGCAGCCAGAGACACAATTTGCATGTTAAAATAGATTAAGTCAATCATGATATTACCTTGAATTTACATTGATATTAATCGCATTGAATAGTCGAAGAAATGTAGCGCGATACGATAATATAAAACTATTCATACATACTATTCAATGTTCAACTATTCTTTTCAACTAATTGTACAATTCAACTATTCAAATTAAGTAAATCAAACAATTCAATTAAAATTAGAGGTGTCTTCCTAAACCTTTGAAAAATTATCATGAGCTAGCTCAGTTATTATTCAAGCAATTTGTTATTTGTTTTCAGAGTTTTAATTAAAAGCAATTGAACTAAAAACCGATTTTTCATTCAGATTTTAAGTTAAGATGTTGCTGAAATTATTTCCATAATTTAGAATGGTTATTCTTCAGATAATAATCAAAAGCTTTAGAGCTGAGAGCTGAGAGCTGTGAATACTTGGGTGGTATAATTGTTGTGTCCATCACTGTAATACTTTCTCCTGTTCGCTTGTCTTTAAAGACATTATAAATTGGAGAATATGATTGACTTTGGAACAAATTATAGAATAAATGGGAACAATACCTAAGCTTGTTTGAGAGCTTTATGAGTACTTTAATTGACACCTAAAGTTATAAGTAAAAATAATCATTCTAACGTTGATACTAAACTTAAGAGGCGGATGAGGCCTCCAAGATCCAAAAATCTCTAAAGTTAAAAGTTTAACACTTAAACTTAATAGTAATTGATAATTATTATATTTGAATCAATGAATAATGATGATTTAATTAAAAAAAAATCTTTTAAATTGTTCTGTGCCCCCCTATTCCCTTTGTTTTTACTATTTAAATATTGAAAGCTTCCTGATGTGTCCCTATGTTAATTGGAACAAAAAATTTAATCTTCCTTACTGTAATATCAGATGATTGTAGATGAAGAAACATCTCATGAAGAACGAATTTTCATCATCATCCACCATGCATTTTTTCTCCATTTTTTCTTCAGCTTTTAAATCCCCCTCCCCATGTTGTTACACTCACACTCATCAGTCTTTTATCCTTGAAAAATCGACCTGTACGCTCTAGAAAACCCCCGGAAAGCGGAAATAGCTACCCGTAGCGGATAGTAATTTAGCTCCCGGCAGGGAAGAAACAGATAACCCAACTCGAAATTAGACCGTGCACCGTACGTGTCTTGAGTGAACGAAGAGCTCTTGCATGGGTGTGTGTGTGTGTGTGTGTGAGAGAGAGAGCACTTCTTCACTTATCACTAACAAAAAAGCTCATTCTAAGTAGTGTCAAGGTAGGGGAGGTAAGCGAACAGGGGGGAAAACGACAAGATCCGGTCATGGCCGCAAGGAAGCTGGGGTGGTTCTTTTTTACGCTTTTTATCCTTATCCGGCAACCGTTGCCAAAGTCAAAGTCAGCCACAGTGGTAACGGTAACGGTTCTGCTAATGGAGCTGTTTATTAGCACCGGTGAGAGTCGGTGAGATTCGCCAAGCCGTAAGTGTAAACGTATGTACCGGACCAGCGTGTTCCAGCCCCTGAAGGTAGGCAGCCAGGTAGGCGGATGGGTACTAGTGCGGTCGCTGACGAGTAAATAAAACTTTTCTTTGTCTTTCCCTGTACCTGCTGCGTACCGTACGAAGAAGCATCGCTAATAACACCTGCACGCCACGTAAGTGGAAGAAGGACTTTAACAAGCTTCTGGGCAAATTACTCCTGCCCCAATTTCCTGGCGGCGGGTTGGAAAGCGGTGGTGCTGCTACTCTTCAAAGCTAATTTCGCGCATACCCATTTATACTGGCTGAGCTGACGGTAGAGGTTCCGGGCTCGCTTCCGGGTACTTGCGCCACTGCTCGCTAAGAACCAGCAAAGACCAGCGTGAAAGTACCACGCGAAACGGGGGAACATCGCTACTGAGCGAGAGTAGCGGCAATAATAATGCCAAGGTCATTGGCCGACCGATCTGACCCGGTACCGCCGTGTACCAGGAACGGGGAGGAAAAAGGTAATTGTGTAAGAACTTTTCTACCCTCAGAACACCTTCCACCCGGAAACGGAACACTCAACGATTTTTCGACCTTCCCATGCTCCCATTCTTTTAAGCCGTCAGGATTCGTTCGAGCTGCCTTATCCACGTGTGAGACTGTGTATGTGTGGTTTGAAAAATCTCTGCACCATTAGACGGCATAATATTGCTCCGTGTTTGACGCTCTTCCTTAAATTGGGCACGAGAGTTGCCTGCTTTTCCGCCGTGTTCGGAGCCCTCATGTTGTAGTAAAAAATGTTGAAAAGTTAGTTCCGGTGCATATTTAGAGCGCTCCGAAACGGAATGGAACGTAAGCAAAGGGGCAGGTGTGTGGATACAACTTGCCCCAATGCTACCCGTATACCTGAATAACTTGAAGTTGGATAATAATCAAACCAGAAAGTTTATCTCGTCACGAAATAATGCTCACAGTAGTAAAAAGGTACAACAAACGGTACGAGAGAGCGCGCGCCGTGATTTGGTGCGTTTTTTTGCCCCACCAAGGCCCTCCTCAACAAGATGTCGAGAGGTTAAATATAGACTTCGTTAAAAATGAGGTTATTTAAGAGAAAAAAACAACGGTCCACTGTGGAGGTGAAATTGGGCATCACGATTGTAATGGGAAGACTTTTTTGTGTTGTTGAAATTAGTTTTGAAGGTGGGCTTTAATCCAGGTTCCCTCTCGGTGCGCACTTTATAATCGGGTAATTGTATGCCTATATGCCGCTCATAAATTATCCTCAAAATTGTTTTGTTTGTGAAACAAAATTAAATCCTCCAATTTTGTTGGACAACCCCTAGTACATGACGGCACTAATATTTAGATTTGCCTTTTGAGCTACTATTGAGCCTCAATGTTAGGTTCTTATGTTAGCCTTCATTAAGGCTCAGTTAAATCTTCATTTTTTTAAAGGGGAAAAATGTTCTACTTAAGATCTACTACAATTCGAGAGTGGTTAATACACTCCGGTGAAGCTCCTCTACAATCCAAAATGCCTAAGTTGCTGTTTTGATTTAAACCTCACTGACCTAAATTGAAGCAGATCTTACTTCAAGTGGGCTCCATTGTTTTTTCCTTATTTTTCAGCCTCTTTGACCGTCTATCGATTCGACTCAAATCAGCGAAAAGTATCAACAAACATATCTCATGGTGCTCGGAACAGAAGATACACTTGAATTGTTAATTGACTGAACTCATCGTTTGCAGGTGCACAAGGTAGAGTTTGTACAGCTGTCGAAATAATACGAGTCAGCAAAAGAAAAACACAAGCTTCAAATTGATAGAACCAGATGAAGATTCAAGTCAACTTCCACTCCCAGGCTCTCTGTCTTTCCTTCCCAATCAAACAATCCGGAGACATCCACTTGAATTTCCTTTCTTGATGATTTGCTACGATGATAGCTGCCGAGCGTTTCGATTTTATCATCGCATCGATTCACAATAAGGGAAGAAAGCGGGGCAAAAAAAAGCACCAGACTACTTCATCAACAATTGATTGCAGCAAGTGCTTAGGCGTCGGTTTTCGATTCAACTCGCAGGAAGGAAAACTGTACACCGCTATGATCGCGTTTGTCATTATGAGCTCATCTAGGTGGGGGTTTCTTTCTTATCTTTTTTTTTAGCGATTCCTCACCTTTTAAACCACAATCTATAGCACCATTCTATTATCCTGCTTCTACCCGTTCCCCTTTATTCAACCGTGTGCTGCACTGTCAGCGCCGTTAATTTATGCTGAATGACTGATTGTTTGACGAGAGCAATGGATTTTTTTTTTAGGGGAAATGTGTTTTCTTGGTGCATTATTTTTTATGCTGATCAGTAAAAATTCTATTTTTTTGTATATTTTTTTAGAATGTTAATTGAAGCATGAACTTTGAAAAAATTATAAAAAGCCTATTAAATGATCAAGTACATAAGATTAAAAAAATATAACAAATAAAAATTAATTTCGAATTACTTGAAAAACACCTCTCTCTGCATATTTTATACCATCCTTCTCCGTTTTATTCCTCTTCGAAACGATCAATCATACAAGCCATTAATTTTCAAGGACATCCTCATGAAAACATTTAAGCATGGCGATTCATCCTTGGTATATGAATATCTGGAAATCTGTTCTTTCCACACCAAAAATAATGCAAAAACTCAAGCTAAAATTCTGTGTGGGTGAATGCTCGAGAGTATCAATAAAGCGAAAAAACAAACATTCGCTCTCCGAGGTTCCGTGCCAAGTTCACCTCAACATTAACCTCACTTTTGTCTCCTTAGTGCCCAAGCCCGTCCGGCCGCTCTAACGTAACGACGCCGGCGAACCGATGCGAAGGTGTATTAGTAGCGATATTTGTCCAATTCACAAACAAATTGTGTTTATGTTCCCCCACAGCGTTAACTCGGTCGGGTGGAGAAATGAAAGACCAAAGCCAAAAAAAAAAAAAGAAATACACACGACACAAACGATCAGCCCCGAACGATGGAAAGTACATCGTTAGCCGGTGGTATTAGCCCGGCAGTAGCAGGGCTTAGGGTCTTTTACCTGTTGTTGTAATTTGATTCGATTGCATTTATATTAATACCCAACCCGGTCGCGGGTTTATACGGTTTGAAAAAAGAAAAACAACCGACGCCCGAGCAACAATCGTCAGCGCGATGGAGACGCCCAGTCGCTCGTACGCTAGACGACGCACGACGCGTGACAACAACAAAAAACACGTGTCCCCCAGGTAACGAGGACGTCTTTGCTCGCTGTCTGAGCTATTGTAGGCCACCGAAGCACACCGTCGCTAGCGGAATGCAACAAGATAGCTTTGATTTGGCACTATCTGATGGCCTATTTGTTCGTGCCTTTCGGTTTCTCCGGGTGCTGGTCGTGATGGTCGTCCGCCTTTCATTTCGTTTTTGGGGTTTTCCTTTTTTTTTGTTGCCAGCTCACTTGGAACAATGGTAACCGCGTGAAGCAACTCGTAGACGCTGAGGAGCCTACGAGTTGCTTTTACAAGGACGAAAAGAAACCCGAAGACTATCCGTACATCCTCGTGACATTTGGCAATCGTTCCACGCTACAACTCAACAGACACATACGGAGAAAAAGAGACAGAGAGAGACGAACCGTACCAGGCACGATATTTCGCGGCATGCCAGGCCCAATTCAAGCAAATTACGACAACCTACCAATCACCGGAGGAAAGTTGACTGTAGATAAGGCGGTCGTCACCGAGAACGGGCAGGGCACGGTGAATCAGAAGTTTCAAGAATGATTTCCCGACCGAAAAAAAAGAGGAAGACGAATCATGCCCACCGTAGCCATTGTCGGTGAAGGGGCTAACGAATAAATTGGATCAAATTACACGGGGGCTTACCTTTTTCGGTCTCAGTCGGGTACGGAACGATCGTGATTAGCGATATGGATCCTTTGCCGATGAACGGTTTGTGATTATTTTAAGTGGTGCAGTTTTGGGGCAGACTTATTTTGATTTGCGTGAGACAAAGAGTTTGCTTTAAGCGAGACATGAAATAAAAAATCATTTTACAGAGGAAAATCTAAAGTCATGATAATAAAAATGGCTTTAATATATCCAAATTCTTCCAAAAAAGCGAGACGAAAAAGGACTTTGAATAAGGAGATAAGTCCTTAAATATTATTAAAATATTCTTTAACTCGATTCACCGCTTCGCCCCAGGCTTACATCTCAATCCACACTAAAAAGCAACCCAAAAATAGATCAACTACCCATATCATTAGTCTTCGTTGCACGGCGGAATGCATACTGCCAGGCGCGCTGGCAGTTGTTAGTGACCCACCATTGCACACCAATGTTTCCGTTCCATCTCGCGTATGCAACTACGGGCATATGTAATCCATTTCGCCCCGTACCAACCAGCCAGCCAGCCAGCACATTTATAGCATGAAAACCATCATTATTTATCCACCGCGCGGCATGTGGTACTGTGTGCTACAGTGCTTTCCGACAAAGTGGCAGAACTAACGGTAGACAGTGGTTAGTAACGGGTTGGGCTCTCTCTCTCTCTCGCGCGCGCTCTATTTCAGCTGGTCTGATTGCCACCATTGCATCGCTATTATGCCCCGTGGTTCACAAAAAAAAGCTCCCGAAAAAACTGGCGCGATGTGTAAAGGAGAGCTAGTCCGTAGCGGACACACACACACACACACAAAAATGGCAACAGCCTGAGATATTTAGGAACACTGGAGGAACTTTCGAGACGTGGCCGAGAAAACGATATGAGAGTACGAGCGTGATATGATGGGGCAGTGTTCCTGTGGGGTATCCCTGTGGTGGATATAATTTATGTCTGACAGTAGTACCCTCCACACACACACACATCCTATCCAGCCCGTTAGACGACCGGCACCGGTCAGTTTGCGTATGGTTTGAATGAATGAAAAACGCAATCTACTCAGCCGCTCGGCAGTAGTGTCTCGGGCTGCCCGTAAAGCAAGAATGGAAACGCGCCCAGAAGAGGATAACAAAGGGGGCTAGCCTTTCTCTCGCGGTAAATATGTTGTCGCCGGCTAGCATGTGGCTTGCCTCGGTACTGCTGGACATGGTGGCTCCATTTGGCTAACCGGTGGCTAACAAAACGCAGCCCAGCGTGAGGAGAGAGAGAGTCGCTGTAAAAAGTAAATAAATTACGAAATAATGATTGTAATTACCATGCAAGAAAATGAGCCTCGTGATAAAAGATATCACGGTACTCAGAGTGCATGTGTGTGTGTGTTGCTTTGTTCCAAACCCTCGTGTGATGGAACGAAAAGTATGCTGCAGTCCGTACGGAAGCTAGCGAGTGGACTGCTAATAAGCCACCATGATACATGGATTACACGTGCGGGAATAATAGAAGGTAATTTTATTAAAACACGTTTATGTTTGCGAGACAAGCAGTTCTACTCATTGTGGCTTTCTTGGTCAAATTTAAATGTTTTTATGCTTTATTTTATTAGCATTAGAGAAGGAGAGGCTAAGCTATGCATACTAATTATTCTTTGAAGGCCTTCTTTGGGTGTGCATAAGGATCTTTGAGCAGGAGAACATGTGTATAAAACAAGAATCTACAATAAATTGAAATAAATATTACTCAAAAATCCCAATCCTAAACGAACTCGACCTCAAATATTTGGCTTTCTTGTCCTGCGTTTAAAAATTGTATTTAGCGCCTAAATGTAGGCTACCGTAAGACACCATTTTGAAGAACAATCCATAACACTGCGAGACATACACCAGTTCTAACATACACCAGATACACCAGATTTGTGCAGATAGAGTCGTTCAATACAAATTGAAATTAGTTCCCTGGAAGCAAATGGTATTTTCTAATGTCTTCTTCTTCTTACTCCCACCAATCGATACGTTCTTCCAGTCTCAAGTATAGAATTTTGATAAAAATCACACATTCCAGATGCATTACTATGCTCTCCTATAATCAAAAGAGGGCTACCCAAAGCGCCATGGCCTTCCCTGTACTCAAGGGGCAATAGCGCAGGGTCTGCAAAAGCTTTCGTCTCCATTACAAACTTGCACCTACCGGCGTTCCCCATAGTTTCGGGGCGAACGGGGCTAAGGAAAGGAAGGAGTCAGCATGAATTATTCATTCCGACGATGTGCGTAGTAGTTGCCTTTTGGGTGAAACGAAGTAGCTAGCAATAAAAATTTGCATTTTATGCATACGCTTCAAGGTGGAAGTGTAGAAGCGTGTATGTATGCATGATTGGGAGGAAAAATATATTCAAATTCGGAAATCTCTCCCGGGGCACCACCGTTCGTGCGTCTGGGGTTTTGTGTTTGGAACCGAACGCACCTGCCGCAAGGAATCGATGCCGGTGACGAGAACGATTGAGCTGTTCGGTAGTGATGCAATCGATTCGGGGGAAAAGGTAGGTCAAGTTTTTTTTCTGTGCCTCGAGAGAACTTAACCACATAGTTCGACTGGTAAAAGTACATAGTATGATGGCAAAATTGGTAGAACTCAAACAACAAGAGTTCATGTTCTGAAGAACTTGCTTTCAAAAAATGAAGCCCCACGTTATTATACATCTTCCACGCGCTCTAGCTAATCGAAAACGGTATCCGGTAAGTGTCTGACCGTAAACGGCACGGCGAAAGTGCTATAATATTTAATGCATTCCGTCTGTTGCTCTCACGACGCTACGCATCTGTCGCTAGAAACAAAAATTCCAAAGCAAAAAAAAAAACTTTAACAGATTTTAAAAAACTGACACGAAACAAAATCGTTACCATAGCTGCCGAACGTCGAACGTATTAACTTTCCGCTAGATTAGATATGCAAACTGCTGATGAACAATCTGGTCCGGCACTCTGCCGAACGGCCGCCAGCCATTTGAGGGTAATTTTTGGAGCTGAAAATGGCCAAACTCGATAAAAATTTTCCTAACCAAAGCGAACCAGGAGACGCGTGATGAGATTGTCGTGCCTGAGGTTATGTTTGAAGTTTTCGCAGACACCTGGAGTTTTTAAGGTACGGGTTTTAAAGCTTTTAAATTTTGTCATCCACGCTATTACCAACAAACATGGTGGGACTACCGATGCGTTGTATATTATGAGTCAGCAGCCAAACTATTTAGACTTTGCGTTGAATCATTAACGTTTATAGCAAATAAATCTTTGATTGAACAAAGCAAAGGGCAAAATCTTATATCGCACTGATCAGATCAATCATTGCAACCGGCCATGAAGTGTTAATAACCATCTTTTCAGAACCCTGCCCAAACCAGCCGGCCAGGCTCTATACTGATTAATCTTAAGTGACCGAAGTGCGAGAAAAGTGCCCTCCCTTTCCATCCGTGCCGGCGCATCGACGGGAGTGATATTGCCTGACTGCTGTTAATCACTCACAATCAGACGAAATATTGCTCATAAATGTAGTTCCACCTATTGCTGCTCGCCCAAACGCCCAACACGACCAACCTCACACTCACACGCAACTCTGACGGGGAACAGGCAAGCCGTCGACTTTTATACACATCCCCCTAGCGTCGTAAATTATGAGCAATAATTAATGTCAATAGCAATTATGAGCGAGCGCTGGAATTGATGGAGATCCACAAAACTCGGTGGGAGCGTGGGACTGTGGTATCCCAACGTTATCGAGACGTTCACTCCCACTGACCACAGACGCCCGGCTTCCCTTCACGCCGGCCCGTACCAGCCCGGAGGGCAATAAATTTCACCGGAAACAAGCAAAACAATCATTTACTAGCTGCTGTAATCCATTCCGATGAGGATGGGGCCGGTTAAGCCGCCATCAAAGCTGGCCAGCGGAACGACTATTTTGATGAAGTCTGGCAGGTTTAGACATTTGGAATTGAACTACTTGCGGGTGGCTCAAGAAGCGGAGATAGCGGTATGGAAATGAGATGCTGCTCCGCTGACATCTAGGGCGCGTGCAAGCACATGCCAAGATCGCGTACGACCGAACGGGCGTTGATTTATCACCCCTGACCCGAGCGGCCGGTAAGTTGTGAGTGGTCAAAAGCCGGCCATCCCAACAGCAGCACAACACGGTCCGATGGGATTAATTTATGAACTGTACTAGACGACGCTGGCTATATATTTGCTATATCGGAGCTGTGGGGTAACGACATTTTGGGGCGTTTAAGTTGACGATGACCAGGGACATTCAAGAAAACATGATTATGATCACTCATCTGTGATCATGATAGTAATGATTCGGTGGGAACGCTTGCCAAGATTTATATTCCGAATGTGTGCAGAATGGAGATTGTATCTTACGATCAAAGTTCTTCCCAGGAGCTCACCAAAACATTTTCGAGAGACTCCTAATGGATAGTGAAAAATAGATGGATTTTCTTCACATAGAAGGGACTAAAACTTCCCAGCTAAAGTGAAACTAATTTCAGCTTAATTTGATCCCTCAAAGTGGAAAATTAAATCACGTAAAACTTTCACACCCCATCTATCAACCCCGCCGTGTGATGATTTCCCTGAAACTTCATCAATTTTAGTTCTATGTATCTCTCCGAAACGGATTACTTTCCGAAAAGCTCTATGGCAGTGGATGTGTGTGTGTGTGTGTGGATAGCATCGCGTACAAAAAAAAACACAAACCACAAACGCTACATACCTTCTCACGTAAGCTCAAGATGCTAAATGGCACTAATGTCTGTCAACTGGCAGCAGACACCGCAACTAACCCTTTTCGCCGGCGACAAACTCGATTAAAGAGAACAATTCAATTTGAAGAAAATCGCTTCAGCACAAGTTTTCGTACGATCCAACTATTCCAGGGTGTGCGTGTATGTTCGGGAAAATGCTTCCTTTTAGCGTACGTCCTTCATAACGAAACTTTCTGACTCGTGAAGTCATTGCTCTTAATAATCCGTTTCCGACTAACCTGCACGTTTGATGTATGTGCCTGTTTCCCCGTTCCAACCGTGGTGAAAAGTTAGGCCGAATAATTCATGCAACATGAACATCAAATGCAAACACAATAATGAGCGAATGAATTCGAGTCGCACAAATGGCTGCTAAATGCCATTCGAACAAACTTTATTCGTCGTTATCGAGAAGAGAGGAAGCAGAAGAAAAAACGTACACTACGCAAAGCGAAGTTCGTTCGGTAAAGTTTTCTTATGAAGTATGCCTCGCTCTTTTAAAGCTCGTGTAGCTTCATAGTTTTGGCTGTCTATTGCTTCGGCCGTACCAGTACCATAAATAACGATAGCGGAGCGATAGCGATAAAACAATCGTCCATGAGTTATGAATAAAAAATGCAAATTCTGCTTTTCTCCCACCGAAAAAAGATGGCCGCGAAAGGGAAGGCGAAGGAATAAAAAATGTAGTAGGGCGAAAAGAAAAACCAGACAAATCAAGCAATGAGAACCGAACTTAATGACAGCACTCAGTCTTGGCTTTCATTTCTTGTGCGGAAAAGCACGAACATTTAAAGAACGAGCAACTATCTCTGTCGCATGCATTGGACCTGCCATACTCCGTGGGACAGATAACAGTCGTTGTATTGGTGGTAGTAGTAGTAGTAGTAGAGAAAATCCCCTTTTTTATTCCCCGTTCTGTGGCAAGAATCAGCGTAAGGATTGTTTTAATTATTTGCCAGCTGCAGCCAGCTTTTGCTCAGCAAGGAATAAAAGCAAGTAGGCAAAGGACGAAGAAACACGAAACTTGTGCCTTGATTTTCGGGTGAAAATTAATTTACCACCACCTTCATGGCAGCATTGCATTCACAGAGCGAAGGAATAAAAACGGCGGTCCCCGTGGGAAAATAGTATTAAGACATCACCACACGTTTTGAGCGCTCTCTGGGACGGATGGTTCTTGGCATCGCTTTTCCAGACGAACTTTACCAAGAAACCCACAGCAACCAAGTGAGAAACGGCGTGGGAAAACATTCTTGCCGTGGGGAAAAAGTTTCATTTCAGTGAAACGATGGTAGGAGGAAAATCAAAGATAAAATCCAACACAGGCATCGTTGGAAATGGTCGCTTGAGCACGGCTGGAAAATCTGGTGAAGGTGAAATGGAGCGTTCACAGATTTGCAGTTTCTAAAGAACAGAATGATGGATTTATGTTTAATTTCGAGTTTACCATCGTTCCGAGCCAAGCATAGGAACGAAGGAACAGTTAGTCACAATACCTAAGATCAATATTCACGAGACAACTTCTAATTGCCTACATTTAGGGGCGAATGTTTTGACACGAGCGCGATTTGATTACGATCACAGTTACGAGATGACGATGGAAGTTATCATTTGGGATGTAACGAGTCCACTGTTTTTAAAATTAAGACTAAAACAATATCCAGAAAAGAAAATCAAAAAGTTTTCCCTTTACAAAAGGCAACTGATTAGAGCTCTCATCTTCTCAAATCTAAATAAATCATCATTAAACGATCCAACAAAATTATTTCGCTCAAGAGCAAAGCTCCACTTACCTTCATTATCGATCGTGAAGATACCGAGTCCATCGCCACCCTTGATCGAGTAGGTAACGCGCGAATCCGGCCCGGGAAGGTCGGCATCCTTCGCTACCACCTGCATCACATGCGCACCGGACGGTTTGTTCTCCGCAATCGCACCCGTGAGCACGTAATCCTCAAACTGTGGTGCGAACCGATTCTCGTTCACATCAATCACCTCCACAATCACGGACGTTTCCGACGACAGCGAGGGCGTACCACGATCGATCGCTTTCACGATCAAACTATGCACCTGCCGCTCCTCGAAGTCAAGCATCCGTGCCGTCCGTATCGTACCGGACTGTTTGTCAATCCGGAACGATCCCTCCCCATCACCATTCTCACCGAAGCTGTACACAATCTCACTGCTCGTACCACTGTCGAGATCGACCGCGGACACTACCGTCACAAGCGTTCCACGGGGAACGTCCTCCCGGATGCGCACGGTAAGATCCTGCACCGAAAACTCTGGCGCATTATCATTAATGTCATCGACGGTAACGCGTACGAGAGCGTCAGAGTACAGGGCGGGTGTGTTCTGATCACCACCACCATCGGTGGCGCGTATCTTCAACTCGTACACCTCCTGCCGTTCACGATCGAGCGGTGCCACCACGGTTAGTACGCCCGTTTCCGGATCCACCCGGAAGTCTTTCGTGTCCGTCACGAGACTGTACGTTATTTTCGCATTCTGACCCAGGTCTGCATCGGTTGCATTGACGCGAAAGATGATCGTCCCATTGATTGCGTTCTCGGTCACGCGGAAGCTTGCCAGTGATTTCTCAAACCTTGGTACGTTGTCGTTCTCGTCCAGGATGGTGATAGGCAGTATTTTGGATATGGATTTCTGTGGCTTCCCTAGATCGTACACTGTGATGTTGAGCAAGTACTCGTCCTGTCGTTCACGGTCCAAATATCCGATGATCTTCAGCTCACCGTTGTCCGGATCAAGCCGGAACACAGAGTCATCATCTCCACCGGAGATACCGAACACTAGTTTCCCGTTGTAGCCAAGATCGCGATCACGAGCCTTGATCCAGGTTATCGTCGTTCCGAGCGGAACTGACTCATTTATCTTCACCTCAAGCGGTAAATCGACAAACTCCGGTGCGTGTACATTCTCCCCGTACCTGCTAGGCATCATGGCGAAGTCATCGGCAGCACCACTTACACCTGCTTCCCGGCCGGGCATATTGTTGCGTTCTGCCGCGGCCATAATCTCCGTCAGCCGCTGTGCAACGCCCGTTTCCCGACACTCAAACGTAGCACCATCTTCTGCCTTCAGATTCGCACCAAGGTTTCTCCTGTTTCGCACCAAACTAATCTGAATGCGGGCAGTGTCGGCGAAATGCGTTCCGTCCGTTGCGGTAACGTTTAGCTCACGCTGCTCCATGCCCACATCGTTCAGGTCGCACCCAACAGAAATGATGCCCGTCACTGAGTCCAGATTGAAACAACCGTCTTCAAAGCCGGACAGTAACCGGTACGTTACCACACTCCCATAGTCAAAGTCGAGCGCCGAGAGCGTGAAGATCTCCGTCCCGATCGGTGTGTACCGCGGTATCCTACCAAGACAATCGATTCGCTCGAACTGTGGCCTATTGTCGTTCACATCTCGCAACTTGATCACCAACTGCATCTCGGTCTGCCGTCGGTACGGTAATCCCCAATCGGATGCCCTCACCCGCAGCACGTACTCCCTGCGCATACTCTCATAATCGAGCAGCTTCGACGTCCGTACCGTGCCGGAGAAGTGATCGATATCGAACGGCACATCGTTCAGATTTGCTATGCTGTACGAAATGTAAGCGTTCTCTCCCAGATCCTTATCTCTTGCGGTCACCTTCGTCACCGACGTCCCTGCCGGTTCGTTTTCATCCACATAGATCGTCAGATTCGCGGTCTCGAAGATTGGATCGTTATCGTTCGTATCCTGCACATTGATTTTCACCTTCGCTGATGATTGTTTGCGCGTGCCAGGATTACCCTGATCGATCGCCGACACAGTGAGCGTGTAGAACGCCTTCAGCTCCGCATCCAGCGGTACGGCCGTGTACAGCATACCAGTTTCGGGGTTCACCCGGAACTCGCCACCCTCATTACCGCCAACGATCTCCAGGAACACCTTCGCATTCTTGCCCTCGTCTCGATCGGTCACCTTTAGCCGTATGACGGGCGTGTTTGGCGGTGACGTCTCCGGTACGGACACTTCGTATATTTCCCTATTAAATACGGGCGCATTATCGTTGATATCTGCCAACCGGACCGGCGTTACGATGTAGCTCTGTTTCGGCGGTACACCACGGTCAACAGCACGAAGCGTTAGGTTGTATCCCGCCGGTGCCGTCTCGCGATCCAGCAGCCGGTGGACCTCGATCACGTACTCCCCCGGACGATCCGTGGGTTTGATGCGGAAGTGTCCATCCGGATCACCGTCCACGATGTCGAGGCTCTTGATCTGTCCATGCACACCCTTATCCTTGTCCGTCACCCGCACGATACCGAAGATGTTTGTGTTGGAATTCTCCAGTATATCCGGCAACGCTTGTACGTAAATATCCGGCGCGAAGAGGTTCACCTGCGGGAGGAAAAGGGGAAAGGAAATTGTTTTAATAAAGAAGAAAAGGCTTGGCTAACTTCCTGCAGCGTGAAGCGAGCGTAAAAATTTGATTAAATGCGTATGATCTCAGGATAAAAAAAATCGAATCTTCCGGATAGATAGGATGTGAAGCCCATTAAGAGCGTTATGGAATGGGTTGATTATCTAAAGGGAATCCAAGGGGAACCGGCTATAAAGCATTTTTACGACCGTTACTAGCGGGTAGTTATGAGTTTTATTTCCACTGCTTCAATCATACCGAAGCGTACAGATTTAGATTCATTTAATGGAGCACGTGAAAGGCAGGAAGAGTACGTCGTAGCGGTGATGCAGTTTTCCAGCAGCGGCAGCTGCAACTGCCATCGAATCGTTTATCCACGCATCCAAAACAAACAAACAGCAGCGACTTCCTCTCTAAAAGCAAAACAAAAAACAATCATCCAGGCCTCAAAAGCGCGCACATTCCTTTTTTTGTTGTTGTGTGAAACGGAACAGAACAATATTCTACGCTCACCATCAAAGCTAGTCAACCGTAGGCCATAAAAATCAATTTATTATGCAATTTTGCCTTTGCAAATGCAAATGCTTCGCCTCCAACGACCAGTCTCCAACAAAAACCAAGCCCATAGAACTCGGCGAATCTCGACCCAAACCCAAAAAATGGAGAAGAAAACCCCGGGAACCTCCGGGGGAGTTGTTACTGACATTCTCCGGGTTCCCGTATATACCTAGGGCAGCGTACCAGCGTACGGTTAAAACCACATCAAACTCGATATTTGAAAGGACCCAGCGAGAAGAACAGTCAAACAAAACAAAAACTCTTCTTATTCTCCTGCGCGAACGCTACTGTCGAGGTTGTGGTAGGCGGTAGTCACAAAATGTAAAATTCAAATATCCAGAAAAAAAACGGTTGAAAACCCCTCTGACCACCTTCATATTCGAAAATCGAGCAAACGGGCCCAGCTGTACCCGCCCGTAGAATCGCTGAACTGCAATGATGACCGACATGGCCGATATAGAGTGTTTCTAGCATGGCCGAAAAACTATTCTTATTTTATCGTCCCGCACAGGAGCTAGTTCTGAGGGGTGGACGAGATGGGTTGGAGAGTACCACTACTGCCACTACTACTAATACTGGTCCTGCTGCTAGTGACCGTTTATCACAATGGGACATTTTTGTTGGTGGCCGTCACCGTAGAGCCGGAGGTTAAGCGAGAGCGAACAAATGGTGGTTCGGTCGTTGCGGTATTCGGTTCGACTGTGGCCAGATGAAGCTGTGTGATACATGCGATACGATCGAAGCATGAAGAAAAACGTTGCTCAAACTAACCCAACATTTTTGGACAACTTTTCGTGTTTCGGCTTAATTTGTTTTGCCACCAGTGCATTCGAATTCTTGCACACCAGTTTGCAGCTTCGGTCACACGCCTTGAGTGTGCCGTTGGGTGCAGATTTTTCGAGAGAATATTTTTATGCGATCATAATTACTGCACATTCCCCACTGCGGCGGAATGTCAAAGTCCAGTTTCGGCAAGCATTTCTTCAATTATTACAGTGAGCAGTGACACACCCGGGCGCTGAAGCGCATTATTAAGCGTTCCTTTCCAGCATTGCTTCACACGCTGACAAAAACAAAATGCATTTCGAAACATTTAGCAGCAAACCCTCACCCCGATTGCGCCTGGACAGTGTTACCCGGGCTCTGTCATGTCTGACGAAATAACTGGCAAATGGTAATGGACGAAAAATGACAAAACATCACTGAGCACTGAACTATGCCAGCCCCCTCCCCCGGACGGGGCGTCTGGATAGTTTTACCCCACGGCGTCCACCAGTGGATAGCCCGGCCGGACCGATCGACCGTTGGGTGACAGTAATGGAACAAACGTACGGGACACCGGCACGGCCAAAGGTCAGTCCTTACGGCAGCCGCGCAGCAAAACGATGATCAGGCGTGGTGAACATTAATATTGAAATTCCTTTCATCTTTCGAGCATTCTGCATTCTGCACGGAGAAGAAACACAGAGCCACACCGTAAGTATTTCGGTCCCGCCTGGATGTTCCCTTTTGCTAAAACTCGCCCCGTTCTCCGTGTCCGGCATGTGGCCGGGTAGCTTTCGAGATGAGATATTGGCATGACCCATTTTGCGAGAAGCCCTTTCGGGAAGGGAAATGATCTTCTTTTTTGTTCTGCTTTGTTGATTAATGCTTCGGTGCCGTCGCACCGAATCGTACGGATGTGGCATTCTTGAAGGTTTCGTCCCAGTGCCACAAATTGAAAGGAGCACAAGCACGCACACACAGACAGATACAAAAAATCACTTTAATGTATGAGATATTTTGCGGCGATGGAAAACAGACCAAATCGTTCCGTTTTAAAGTGGCACGCATATTTCACATTTGTTTCATAAAAAATATTATGAACATGGTGACATTTATGAAATGTGTCCGTTGGGGAAGGAATACAATTTAGCAAAGATAAATTATGTGATACAATGTTTATGCAATCTCTTTTATATACACTTTTACGTCGTTGTAACCTTTATTGAAATAGGAAAACAATATCATGAAAAAATAAAAGCACCACAAAGCATTGAAATTCAAAAGAGTATTATTAAAGGAAAAGAGGAAAAGTAAAGTACAAAAATAATAACACTAATCAAATGAAACTAATTAACTAAAAATTTAATAATAAATAATAATACAAATTATACCATCCTGGGACAGATTGGGCAACTAATAAAATCTACTAATATTCTTGAGCAACTAATAAAAATTCGAATTTAGATTCTTTTTAACAAACTGTAAAGAGGCAAATGAGTTCTCAAAGACCCAAAGCCTCTATGAATAAACGATTAAAACAATTTAACTATCAATTTTATCTTTGAGAAAAGAAATTAAGACAGAAAAAGTATATTTTGAACCAAACCGTCCTTCATTAATTAAAAAAATATTTTTAGTACAAAACAGAAGATAATAATCGTCATAACAAACAGCGGACAACCCATTCTCCGGCTCCGTTTGTGAACAACCCAAACCTAGTTGGATAACCCTGCATATGCAAATCCACCGTAAAATATTGTCAACCCCAGCAGGCCATTTTTCATCCCATACAACACCACGCCAAACTGTCCAATTCCATGCGTTGGGGTCCACACGATATGCAATATTTTTCATCATTTTATTGATTCACTCACACACACACACGCACGGAAATGGTTTATCGAAAAATACTCCAAAAGAGCTTTTAGGTAACTCCTTAGGGGTGACAGAAACCGTTTTTACGCTGGCGTACAATAAGTGGGAAACGGTAAACAGTAAGCTGCAAATTAAATGTTCTGCGGCTGGCAAACGGGAGATAACTGGCTGCGCAAAATATCGGCCCGGACCGGAAAAACGGTTTGATCCTAATTTAGTATTCCCCCAGGGGCAATAAATAATTGAGCTTGAATTTATTTACAAGCACCGACCACCGGGCAATAATGTTTTGAAATTGGAGGGCAAATTATTATTTTCTCATAAAAAAACGGAAATAAAATGTAAAACAAGCTGCTGGAGCAAATGAGTGAACATGCCAAATGAAACAAAAAGTCGGTGGTCAATAAATTTGGACGTCGTTGTTTTAACAAGCAACATTGTTTACAGCCAACACTTCATTACTTTCTCAAGTGATTTATGCTTTATATGGTAACTCAAGTTTAAACAGTTCGAGCAAGGTTTCTAAGGGAAGAAATCGAATGTCTTGAAAGAACAGGATATCTTTTAATTTTATAACTACGTTTCTTCCTTTTATTGAGAACAGTGAGCACATCGAACAGGAGCTAAATTCGAATCACACTTGAATGCACCGGATGAGGGAAATTCAAATTCGGATGAGGGATGATTCACTTCTTGCGCTTAGAGACCAGAGCAACCGTTCTAATGATGTTTTGACCAACATGGCTATTGTTAGGTAAAAGCGCCAAAAATATCATCAATGTATAAGCAAATGACAATGATATATAATAGGTAGCTAGGATATGCGATAGATCGCGTCAACAAGGAAAGAATTTAATTAATAACGAGACCTAGTCGACATTGGATGCCAAAGACTCACAGGTGACTAGTACTCGTTTGCCTTCCACTAGGAAGTAATAGTTGATTTCAGAAGTGTGTCCTATTCCAAGAATCTGACGATAGCTCTTGAATGCTCTTCTAAGTAAAAAAAATATTGTGAAATGGCTATCGAAAGGCTTCATCAGAAGAACCACACGAAGAAGGTGGTGAGACAAGTAGGCAATTTAGTAAATTTTCCCGAAAGCTCACAGAAAGCGATTGCCATATCGAAAAAGAACATTCTAATAAAGCTGACGCACCCTTTCCAATGTCACACCCGCGCTGCTAATCTGAGAGAGTTTGGCGAAAGGTTCGAGAAGATTTGGTCGAAACGAATCCGGCAGTACGCAAAGGGTGGTAGGCATCCCTATGAAGATCTCTTGATGCTGATGTTTTAAGGATAGACTTTAAAATCAGAACCACAACCTTCCATGTCTTGGCCTGATTGCTAAGACCACAAAAGAATTGAAGAATCGTCCTAGGACTTACCTGTAGAACCTTAATCTTGACGCGTGCTTTGCTCGCCTGATTCCGGCTCGTGGAACCAATGCCCCGATCGTTCGCCACCACCGTCAGCTCGTGCAGTGCCCGTTCGGTGAACCTTAGTGGGCGCGTCAGCGTGATCACCCCGGTCGTCGGATGCACCGCAAACTGTTCCGTCTCATCCAGGATGCTGTAGTAGATCTCCCCGTTCAGCCCCAGATCGGCATCCTCCGCCACCACGTGCAGGATGCTCTTGTGCAGTGGCGTATCCTCCGTGATCGCTACCGCATACTCGGTCGGATAGAACAGTGGGCTCAGATCGTTCGCATCCAGCACCCGCACATCGATGAGCGTGTCCGCTTCGAGGGTGGTGCGGCTTTTGCCCTCACGGCGCGTTCCCGTCGCTTTCACCTCCAACCGATAGCTATCACCTTTCTCCCGATTCAGCACGATATTGTTCGTGCGCAGCCGGATCGCGAGAAAGACAAAGTCGCCCACCAGCCGCTCCTCCGCCTTAAAAAACCGGTCCTTATCGCCGGCCACTATCTTGTACCGGACCTCCAGATCGGGCGTCACGTGCAGGCCCATGCGCGGTTCGTTCGGGGGCTGCACCGCGTACGTCTTGATGACGCTGTTCTCCGGTATCGACACATTGTAGACCGCGTGGGCAAAGTGAAAGCTGTACGGAGGTGTCCGGGGCGATGTGGAACGCTCGTGGCGGGCCAGCTCCGGTGGTACGCTCGTAACGTCATTGCTAGTGCTAGCGGCACCAATCACACCGCTGCTGCTGCTGCTGCCGATGTAGGGAGCGGGGTCGCCTAGAGCGCGCGCTATCACTTCCACCAGCGCTAGGAGGAGAAGTGCAAGTAACCGCGCTCGTGGCACTCCGCCCACACCCGGTATCATCTTCAGCTTGCCGTTAACTCATCTTCGAACGTCAGCAGAGCATCTGTAAGGAAGGAATGAAAAGGAAGGAAAGAAAGCATTAGTAAGGGAAGTGTCACACGCACAAGCATCACAAGTGAACAACCAAAACAAAGAAAAAAAGGTCCCTCCCAAATCCCATTAGTTACTGCAATATCTTGGGACGTGATGTCCCGGGAGAATTCCGAACCGGATAAAAGGACATGATTCGATAGGTAGAATTACATCAGACGGCGCGTCCAACGCTACCAAGAACACACGCTGACCGTCGAATGTCGAAGATGCGACAGTGTCCTTCACGTCTGGAGGACATATTCGACAGCAACGACCACTTTATTACGTTTCCCGAGCGGCCACCCATCCTACCGCACAGTTGATTGAGTAAAATAGATGAATGAAATCTTATCACCAGCAGCCGAGCGTGGTTTTGTTTTGCTTTCGTTTCCAGCAAATCAACACAGCGCACACATGTGCAGTGTTTATAATACACACGTGGTTTGCCAGGAAGCGTAACGACCACTTCGGGAGCTCCCGGGAACTCAAACGACCGGAACCGCTGGCACGGTCGTTCAAGTGCACGTTTACGAGTACGCGGAATACGACTCACTAAACGATTACGACACAGCACACCGAAGAGTTTGATGTCCTGCTTTTTGCGTGGCTACTGATGTCGTTTAACTTCGCTGGAGGAAGAAGCTGTACACTGTACAAAGGTGATTGCTTCCAGGTTTTAAACGTAATCGCACCAATGAAGAAATAATTGGAAGGATCCATGTTTAAACTTGCTTTCGCCAAAACGTTTGACAGCTCGGCCAACGCAAACCCGGCGACAGCGGCATAATTAACTTTCTGTTTTACAGGCCACTTTTACACAGTTTTACGTACCACCCCGTTACTCCAGCGACATAAGCGGCTTTCCCGGAGAAAAACTCCATTACCGTTTACCGGGAAGCAGTGCAATTGAAATTGCTCTCAAACGAAGCCATTTTAATTCTGCATAAAAGCAGCTATTTGTTTTTCTTAAGTTCCCGGGAAAAAAACAATACCAGTACATCATAATGGACCATTTTTGCCTGCCTTAAAATCAATGTAATCGCAAAACTTTCCACAGTACAGCGGCTGTGGAGTTACTGCCTTTCGTAATCAAATTAACTTTCCTCCTCCAACAAACAATCCTTCCCCGATCAGAATTCATGAATGGTAAACGACGCTTTCGGTATCGGCACAGATCGGATCACATTAACGGTCCCGCGGCACTGACATCACGTCGGGCGGGAGGGCTATAAGCGACGTTCCAACACGTCCTCTGGGCGGACGTGTGTATACGTGACCTGGGGCAGGGCCTTTTTTGTTCGCCATTATTTCTTAATGCTCTACTTTTCCTGGGCAATGTGGGATGGGAGCAAATGGTTCGCAGGACACTACACATGGAACTTTCGAACGGAGCGTCTTTAATCATGGCAAACGAGTAAGCACCCTTCGGTGGCTAACAAGCGTCCAACAACACTAGCCCTACAAATATCCACATTCAATAATTCGAAGCATGCCCAAATCCACTTCTTATCGATGTCGCACGATCATACTCGTCCACTTTAAGGGGGGAGCCTTCAAGCAAGGAAGGAAAGCGGTGGAGTCGTGGCAGGACATAAATTATGTTTCTCTGCACACAATCACTGGGGGTAAGGGCGTGCGACAACTCCGACAGCCCTAGAGCCGAGGACGTGTGCCGATCTCAATCGAACGTCCAACCCCAACCAAGGGTGGAACCAAGAAATACCATCATGATTAAGTTGCAGGAACCGTAACACAAAGTACAGCGGCAAGTGGAGCGTGTGGTGATTCGGTGCGGGACATAATTCGGGTTTTCCATTCTTCCTACCGTGGTTCTGCTATTTTTAGTCCACAGTAGGTGGTTCAGATCCGGACTGTCCAGCTGGAGTTGGGGAGAATGGGAGACCGCATACACTTATCTGATCCCTACTCCTTAGTGAGTTTCACAGGAGAGAGAGAGAGGCTGTTTTTTTTTCTTGCTACCAGAAAGGATCTGCGGTAGAGAGTGGCGTTAGCGGAGTGTCGGGTAAGATAAGGCAGCATAAAACATCCACACAAAAAAACCACCACGGCTATCGGTTCATGAAAGTGTCCAGTTAGCGCGATAGCAAAGCAAAGCACGATGACGAAGCATTCGGACGCAAACAACACTAGAGACACCAGGGGTTCCTACGGCTTTCGGCACGGTGGGAGGACCGTGTTGGAGGCATGCTTCGAAAGCGTTTTATTTGTTCGATCAGAAAATTGGATACGATGTTCGATCGTTGTAAGGTGGATGCTGTTTAAAAATAATTTGAGAAAAAAATCATTTTATTTGGAAAGTTGGAAAAAATATACTCTCTGATGTGCTTGATGGTCTCGCAAAAAAAAAACAATATTAAAATTTTGTAAACATAGGCATTAGAGGATATTTATTCGTAAAAGGAACTCCTAGCTTATGCCTGTCATTTCCCGCATACTCGACTTAGTCGACGGCACGATCTGGATGGGATTTGAACCCCGGTCCTGCCTTGCCGCTGTAGACTCTTGCACCAGAATTTAGAAGAATTCTCCTGCTTATTCTGCTGCTTCCTTCGCACTACAACCTCGAGAGGTCCCGGCCTGCCATTTCCTTTAGAAGCCAGGCTAGAAGAGAGGTCTCGGGCTGCCCCATTTAGAAAGATTTAGATAATAAAATAAGCCCCAATTTATGCAATTCGAATGACAAAAAACATTTTTGATGTTGTGCTCATGATATTACAGAAAACAAAGAAAAATTTCTCAAGAATTGTGCTATAAACCAATACTGATCTAGTTTTATCACGATTTTATATGCTATAGGAGTATATGTTTTACTACTTTTACTACCCCTCAATGTATTCATAACTTTAAACCGCTTCTCCTTAGGTTTATTTAAGCTTCATTTATCAGATTAATTTACCTGAAATGAAACGATTTTTAACCAGAATGAATATCTATATTTCATCAGACTAAAAACTGTCTAAAACGAGTCGTAAAGTATGCAATTCGCACGACAAATAACGACTTTGAAGATAATATTGCTTTAATTTCTTCAAAACATCATTTCTTTATATTTTAAAATCCTGTAAATGATGGACCTGGATCAAACAAGCTTTTTATAATAAAAATTTTAATACCTCGTCCACATAATATACATGTTGCTAGCACACTGATCTTCAATAATAACCGATCATGTTATCTCAAAACCTATTCGAATAAAGTATTGACCATTTCAAGTGCTCGTCTGTGCCACTGTGTGCGCAAAAAAAAAACCCGGTAGCGAATGATAAGGCGACAACGTCCCACAGCATGCGGGGAACCAATATCCTAGCAGGCCGTACCAGCTAACTCCTAACGGATGCAGTCCGGAGCCGGACCCTTGGGCGATTTTATTATCACAAATATATTTCTTTATTACGTTATCCTCGTAATCGTAGATATATATTTTGCTGAAGCCCATGTTCGATTTTCTGTCCCCGGTGCTAGTATGTGTGTGTGTGTGTTGCCAAAGAATGGAGCACACATATGGAGCGTCCTGGCTGGAGACAAATGGCCTGATGTCCGAGCAAAAATGTCATGTGTGTGTGTGTGTTTGAAGATCGATTTTTTTCTCTTCTCCAACATTCCCCAAAACAAATGGAAACATGGATAAGGATTCTCTCTAGAGATATGCGCTCGAAATTCAAAGCATCCCCAACAATGCTTTAGGCGCTGTGCTTCGATTCTAAAATCATATTTGTAACGATTTACTCGTTCAGTGAAAAGGGACCACCGACACAACAAAACCAGAACAAGATGTTTTATTGGGGAAGTTTTCTCGTGCTCCCATCCCTAACGATTCCTCGTCGGAGGATGGAAAATGTTGGGATCAAATGAAAATGCACCCAAATACGATTTGGAGGACAACGAGCCTGATGTATTTGGGGAAACTCGCTTCGATTCTATTTTATTGTTTCTCTCTTGCCGTAGGTCTGTAGAATTCATCAATCTTTGAGCGGGGTTTTCTCGCTCCCCCGGATCGATCTTCGATTATTCCCGATGAGGAAAAGATTCGCACTAGGTACAGGAAATGTGGTACAACACTAGGCGAAGGCGAATCAGTGCAAGAAAAAGCGCTCGGGAAGGGAAAAAAGAAGCCAGCCCAGGCGTGCGACATACAACTGGTATCAACTTTGGCCAAACATTTTGCACTTTTGCTGTTGTTGCGAAAAGTTAAACATGAGCGGAACGGCGTAAAAAACAATCGCAACCAATTTGACCTATACCCCTCCGCCCGCATCGATCTTGAACGCTGGGGCAAAGGAAAAAGCGAACGATGGATAGATGATAAATTGTCACTGCTTCTGGAGCAGATTTTTATTTTCCCGTCTGCTGTCCCCGGATGGCTCGCTCTCGAGACCGCGACAGCTCCCGATTGCTGTGTGTTGCAACTTTGCCTTCAACAAAGTGTTTGCAGCAATTGAACTGCTTCATGTTTCGTGCTCTATTTTATGTTTTTCCTATTCGAGTTGCGCCCCCCTGATGTCCCAGCCCCGCTGCTCGAAACACAAAACGACACGTACCATGTTCCAAGTATCAAACAGCAACGACGAGCACTTGGAAAGATTACTGTACTGAAGGTTACGCTGTTGTGCTTTCAGTTTTTTTTTTTTCATTTTGTTTTTCATCTTGTTCTCTTAAGCGATCCTCAAATGTGTTATACTTTGTACTACGAGTCAGATGACCACTCTACCCGGCTGACATCTTCATCTTCCGGCGGAGAAGAAGCCGTCCGTAGCCGGAAAGATGGGCCCAAGGGTGGCGGAAGGTTCATGCGATGCACAGCTTAGAAACTTTATGACCGTGGAACAACGGTTGCGTTTTGTAAAGTTTTGCAGCAACATGGCATGAGCAAATGAAATCAATATTTTAAATGGCAACAATAAATACGAATCTTTTTTATGCGAAACACATGTTTATTGAAATGGAAAATAAAAAGAACAAAACATAACTTTAAAGTTGTTCAAATTAACTAAAAATGCATTTGCTTTATATCTTAAAACACATTAAGTAAAAAAAGACTTACAACTCTAACAAAATAATATCTAAGAAATGCAGCGAAAACGATAAAATAAAATAGTATAAATGAAACAACATGTAAATAACGAAAATTAAAAAAAATTATTGAAAAATTAAACAAAACAATATGCAACAGATCTATAGGAAACAATAAAATCATAAAGAAAAAGTTAAAGAACAACCAAATCACGGAATTAGTAAGTATAACATAACAGTATCCAAGAGATAAAAGGAAAAAAATAGAACAGTAAAAGTAAAAAAAAAACAACCAAATAATTAAGTAATAAAGAAACTATAACAAGGAAATATCACAGAGATAAAAACAAAAAAAAAAACAAACGAAACAGAGAAAGTAAAACGACAACCAATTAACGTTACTTAAAAATATAAAAAGCAAGATTCAAGATAAAAACAGGAAACAATAAAAGAAAATAACTAAAGAAAAACAACAACTAAATAACGTAACTA